>NC_139484.1:39706489-40303989 GCF_008360975.1 Lichenostomus cassidix | reverse complement strand
CTGAACAGGTCAGACTCCGCAAACTCCATGGAGATCAATATCTGAAGCCCATCATTAACACAGCTGCAATCTTAATCCTTCAAACCAGCAAGTCTTCAACAACCAACACTGAACTCTTTCCATCGAGGTGCTAAGGTATTTCATCAAGCAGTCACCAATGTCACTCATTAAACTTGCACGTCAAACTACTTCCAAACAATCAATCTCACTTAGATTTCTCTGCCAGCTGCATTTACAAAGGCCATGTGCTGCCCCAGACAGGTTGCTACACTTCCCTTTCTTCTCTGCAGCTTGCCATGGCCTTGTGCTTCAGCTGCTATTTATAGCTGCAGCTTCTCTCTTGTCTCCTTAAGGAAGCTGCAAGTTCTTCGACAGTTAATGAAAATCAATCAGACAATCAGACGGTTACCACTTCCATGTACATAGAAAGCAGTCCTTCAGCTAAAGAAATAAAAAATGGGGGAAATGATCTGCCAGCTCTTAAAACACATTTCCTAGAAAAATCAAATTCTAATTATAATTTAACCTCCTTCCAAAGTATAAAAGTAGCTGTTTCAAAGCACCAACCCCTTAAATAAAGTTTCTGCAAAAAATACAGTGCCCAGTGAAAACTGTTCTTGCTCTTAATGTCAAACTTAAAGCAGAATCAGGCCTATGATAAACTATTGAAGCTGATTATGGTATGTTTTGACATCCCTTCTCATTCTGAGTAATTCCATAAGATGAGCATAGAAAATGTACATATTTTCCTATTCTTCCTCTGAACTTTTGGACTTTAGGTATTCCTCTTCCTAAGGTTTGTTTGTCTTTCAAGGAATAACTGAATCAGGATCCCACAGTTCAATCCAAAACAGTAAACAGCTAGAGAAAGGACTAAGAAGTAAAATCCCGAAGTGAGTTAGCAACAAACAAAAACCCAATGTATTAGTGGCTGAAGACTGCCTTATTCCATGGGTCTATCTCACCCTCATCTAGACACTGAAATGACTGAGCATGGTAAATGCCTTAAAAGCAAAAATACAATTGATTTAGCCAAATTAAGCTTTCTGTATATCCCCACACTACTGATTCCTCTGGAATTTTCTATATGGTAGCATTACCTTTGAGGACTGAGCCTCTCTAGTTTTCTGACAATTTTCTGCCTAGTGCTGCATTTTAAGAAAGGGGAAAGAAGCAAAGGGATGTGTGATTAAAATCAAAATACTTTTCTTTGCCTCAGAAATATTGCCATTTCTTTCTTTTGATGCCTCAGTTTAAAGGAAGGAAAAAGACAAGTGGGTGCCTGCTGTTGCTCTGCTTTTGTTATCACCACAGTCACTGCCATAATTGCACTTTCGACGTCTGTGTCTGCCTCCACTGCTGAGACTGTTACTAAAATAATTATAGCAGCATTGACTCTTCTACCCTTTTTCCCAGCCTTGTCTGTGACATGCATTTAAAGTGTTTTATTCTACCTGCTTCCAGGCAAGACCAGGCTCTTTCTTTGCAGGAGGTTATGAGGCCCAAGACAGCTCTTGATTCCTACACAAGATTTCCAGCCTGAGTGGGGAGTAAGGCAGGGTGCAGGCATTACCTGTGCACTTGTCTTCTTCACTGCTCATAAATTGGGCAGAGCACAGCTGAGCCAACACATTCAGGCACTGATTACTGCTGGTGGCATCAGAGAAACACCTCTGCTGAGCAACGGAGAGCTAAGGGGTCAGTCTCGGGTTCACCACCACACATGTGATGAATTGCTGGATGGAACTCAGCGCTACCACTTGTCACTTAGGTTATGTAATGCCAAAGGTCTGTTTGGACCCCTAATGTGCAGAAGAATGAGTTTCAGTTATCTTAATGGCCTTTTCCAACCTAAATAATGCTATGATTCTATGGTCCTATGAATGAATTCGCAGTCAAGAGAGAGAAAAATGTCAAACAAGGTGAATTTTTTCTGCTTTGCCTTAATTGAACTAATTGTTAGGGACCCATGAAAGAGAACAGTTTTATTAATATTATCTCATAAACAGATAAGCATAATTTTGTGCCATTTTATTATCTGGAATTACCAGTCAATGAATTGTAACAATTAATTAGATTGGCAGTGTGAACTGAAAATGAATGAAAAAGCCTACTAATCTGTTAATGTTATAATACTTGCTGAGAACAAAATAAAATTACCCAAGTAATTTGAAATGTTTTGAAAACTAAAGCTTTTTCAGTGGATATTTGAAAGAGTAACCTATAAAAAACATGAGTACACTTCAGTGTTTGTGTGGGTCAGTTTTTACCTCAGCCCACATAACTAATTGTAAAATTCTGAGATTGCAATACTGGTTTGACTCTTGTAGCACAGAGACTATAGCGGTTTTTTTTTTGCCTGCCTGGCTGGTTCTTTGCCAAATCAGGTTAAGCAGAGTAAAGAAAAATCTTTTTTTTCCCCCCAGAAAATGGAAATGCAGAGCATGCCATGTTATTATATATCAATGACACACAAAAATTCTACCTACTGCAAGAGCAGTGCATCTGTAGAGGTCATCATGCACAGTCAACATGTGCTAAGAAGCAATAATCTTTGTTATTTAAAAATGTTAAAAATAAATTTTTGTTGTTAAAAAATGTTATTTTGGAGATCATCCATTCTATTTCACATAAAGACAGCTAGAAGTAAAGATATGTAACCAGTTTGCTGCTCCAACTCTTCAAGCATCAGCTCTTTTACTAATTTCCTCCAATAGGGACTGCCTAGTTGTTCAGATTGAGGTTTCCATGGGTCATGGTGCATTTGCTCTTAGGAGGTCCTAGCACAATATTTGAATATGTGAACACTTATAGCAAAGAACATAAAGTACAGTGGGAAATGACAGCTTTTTCCAAACTTCTCTCTGCATTTTGTTTCCTTTTCTTTTTTTGCCCAGACAGTACAAGTGCCTATTAAGAACTTGATATACCTCATTGCTCTTAGTGCTACCCAGGATTTTTAAAAGATATCTCATTACTCATCGATTTCTGGGACATGAACACCCACTTGATCAATGTCAAATAATAAAGGTTGCCATAGTTCTGTCTTAGCTGACACGAAAATAACTAATGATTTCATTAACAAAATAGATTAAAAACAGTGATAATCAGTGACAGCTCATTCTGTAGTGGCATCTGTATTGATGCATCTCTGGCGCCTGAAACACTAGACAATTTTCTTTTATTAAATGGAGTTAAAAGAGATTGGCACTATCCTGTTTCCTTTAGGCGCCTTCCAGAGTGCTCCTTCTGACACTGCTAGTAGCATGTCAAGCCCAATACTGTTCTCATAATGAAATGTTATTAACACTATGTATTTCAGTGGTAGATTACTGCAAGGTGTCTGAAGGCTGTTTATTTTAGGTTCAATTCCATTTTTCCATTCATAATAATAACATAAAACATAGCTGGAAGCTTTTCTTTATCTTGAAGCTGATTACATCATTTGTACCTTCTAAATATGAAATCATACACTTTCACTTGTGAGTGAAGCACAGCTGTGTGTCAGGCGTAGGGCTTCGGGCTGTGACTGAGAGCCACACACACACTGGGACCAATGTGAAAATGAAATTCATCTATGGAAATTAGTTCAAACCTAGACATTTGGAATGTCTAAGATTAAGAGTAGCAAAGGCACAGGTTAAGATGCCATCATTCCATGAGATACTCATACAGCAGACAATATTCCTAAATTCTGATTTTAATATTCTGCAGCCCCGGATCTGACCTGCTTCAGCCATCATGAGCATGAGTCAGTGGATTGCCTGGGCACAAGGTAGGAGCTCTGCCATACAACACTGCAACATTAAACAGATTTCTCTTGGCTGCTCTTCAGATATAAATGGAAAATTAAGATGTAATATAACTCAAAAAATAGATTCAATTTAATAATGATAAGGACTGTTCCCTTATGTTAGCTGTCAGACTAAAAAAAAAGGACAATTCATCTTGCAGTCAAATTTTAGATAAATGTTGCTATTTTAAAGACCTTGATGTCCACAAGAACCCTTACAAAGGCAAACAAATTTATAGAAATCATACACTACATAATACAAAAATATCTAATCCCTAGAAATTTTACTAATGCAGGGTCATCTATTTATGTATAGATGTTGTTACACATTATTACAGTGATATCCACTGGATTCATAATGTCTAAAATTGTTATGTGCTCCTTGGTAGAACACTATTTAGCAAGAAAAGTCCAGTACTTGATGTTTAATATTCAGTACATCAGAAATGATCCGATGTATCTAGCAGATAAATCATGGCTAGTTACAGCAGACTTTGGTAGATATGTTCTTATAAATTGTTAGCAAAGATCAGCTAAATGCAATTTTAAAAAATGTAAGTCTTTGAACATTTGTCTTTTAACTTACTTGAAGTAACTCAAGACACATCCGCTTAGTTTTCATATGTGCCTGTTGTTATCCCTGTAACAGAGCTACCCAGCAGGGGAAAGGCTAGCAGAGAGGCTATGGGCAACCTACAACAGCCAAGAACATTTTCCCGTTTCTGATCAGAGCAGAAACTCAGGAGCAGTCACAAGTCTGCGTCAGAACCACATAGACTGCAAACTTGATCTTTGACATTAGCAGGAGAAAGCGCCCAGCACACTGTGACTCAGCCTGAGCTGGCTGGGGCTTGTTTTCACAGCTGTACAGGGGTCAGTGGCCACAGCCCGACCTGTTTTAGGTTGAGTGATGGGAAACCCTATGTGTTAAAGACCTGAGAGCCCCAGGGAACCAGTGTGCTATGAACAACTGTCACCTGGGCTAGCGTGACTGGGAGAGCCTGGGGGCAATTTTCAAACATCAGCTGGGAAGCAACAAGAAAAAAGCAAACTGTGTTAAGAAAAGGTATAAAAATAACCCCAGGCAGACCATATAGCCAGGAGACAAAAGCTCCATGCCCCTGGCTTTCATATGCCCAGAGAAGGCCCTGGAAAGCCCTTGTTTTACTGAAAGAAACTCTAAGTACAACTCAGATGCAGTTGGTTTTTCTCCAAGGATATCAGACAAAAATGATGAGCCATCCAGAGCATTGGGATTACAGGATGCAAAACTGCAGGATATGGACATCGAGATAAGCCTAAAAACATCCAGGCTAAAAGAAAGAATTCACTCCTCATAAAGCTCTACCTTGGCATTATTGAGTAACTTTTTTGGAAAACAGCACTCTGTAATTAAATTGAAAGAGATATGCAGGTAAGTCTCACTTTCTTTACTGTGAGACAGTATAAACAGCTTGTCCAAAGTAACATAGAAATGAACTGAACCCACCTCTTTCAAGACCTGTATAACCATATACCATGTAATGAATTTTCCAGTCGTGACACCATTATTCATCTTTCACTAATGCTGCAACTGTTGCTCAGAGGTGCTAGTTATCACCTTGTGGAAATTTCCCACTTTGTTTCCTTCCTTTATTTGAATACCACTCTGGCTGTAAAACTCATCTAGGCAGGTAGTAACAGGACAAGGGGGAATAGCTTCAAACTGAGAGTAAGTTTAGATTAGATATCAGGAAGAAATTATTTACTGTGTGGGTGATGAGACACTAGAACAGGCTGCCCAGGGAGGTTATGGACGCCCCATGCCAGAAGGGTTCAGTGCCACGTTGGATGGGGCTCTGAGCAATCTAGTCTAGTGGAAGGTGTCCCTGATGATGGCATTGGGGTTGGAATGAGATGAGCTTCAAGGTCCCTTCCAACCCAAGCCAGTCTATAATGCTTTGACAGGTTGGACGTATTTGATTTAGTGCTGTTGTCTGCTCATATAACTAAAATTAACTTTGTTTTACTTATGGGTTATATTGGAAATCTCTGATGTATATGGCAGAATCATGCTCATTTCAAAAAATGACAGAAGACACAGCTTGAAGGATCTTGAGGACAGGAAAATACTCAAAATTTGTATTGTTCTAGCTAGTTATCTCTTCTTCGTCAATCACTTTACAATAGAGGAAGACATGAGAGTAACCTTGTAATGGATGTTGCCCCTGGTGTTATGCAGCTATATCGTATCCCTTGCTTTTTTAAAAATTATATATTCAGTACCAGCGTCCTGAATATAGCTCTTTGGTGTAAGAAAAAAGTTTCTGAGTAGCAGTTCAAACTTTAACACATCTCTAAGAGACAGATGACTTCACCTCATCTTGTGAAGTCTGCACAGGTAATGGTTTGTGGTCCAAAGGATAATTCACCATTAGCTTTTATAAGCCATGATAAGCTATAAGGTCTTGCAAACAATTTGGGCTGAGATTCATTATTGTCAAAACACCCCTTGATCACAATTCTGGCAATAGCAATGGCAATTCCTGAAACAACAGAACTTTTAAGGAAAAGTCACTGAGTAGTGTGAGTTTCTGAAGTGTTCTGCAAAGCTCAGAAAGTAATTTCCCCCTCTTCTCAGAACTCATCGTACTTGAACTCATCGTAGCATTAGCATGTTCCTGACTCCTGAGTCTGCCCCCACTGAGGTGAAACCTCTCCCACCCAACAAAGCTGTAGTGAATTGCATACACCAAGAACATATGGCACAGCAGCAGATGTCAGGGGAGAGAGCTGAGCAAAGACTCCAAAGTTTGATTGTCGGCAATAATGTATAAAGATCAAGCATACAGTGAGAAAGTGTCTGTGTATAACGAGGTGTTTATCCTTTATTTCTCTGGCTACTATAGCCACAGTTACAAGAAATCATACCATCCACAAACCTAATATAGGGGGAGCAGCTGACAACTTTCTATGATGTCTCAGAAACAAAATGTTTATATGTATGAAACAAAGATTCAACAAAATATGCAAATAATTGAGAATACTAACACTGAGTTAAAATTTATATAAAAAGTTTTTTCAGATGGGTACACACCATCTGAAGGTGGATCCAAGGGGATTCTGGATGTGGTCAGGGCTTTGAAGTAATATATACAGTCTTTTTCTGGTAAAGTAAAAATTGGATGTAGCTACATAGATGCTTTTCACACCTACCAAGATAACAAGTTTCACATATTGTATCTACCACACATATAACCCCACTCAGCATCAAGAATTAAAATAGAGAGTGAAGAGAATTAAATGAGAACATTGTGTCAAAAGGACACTGCAGTAAAAGTAAGTAATTTCCTTTGGAATTCACACCTACTTGAATGTGTAATTTTACACAGATGGAAATTTGCCGATGTTCAATAAAGATCAGCTCCATAGCAGTCATCTCACGAGGAACAAAAGAAAGAGTGTGATTTACATGTACAGAAATGAAATCACTAAAACATTGAGCAATAAAAACTTGCATAAGCAGTGGGATATTATAGATATTTACCATTCCTTAGTCTTTTGCATGCTATTTGCAGTCTTCTAATCTTTCTCATTTAAACAACCTCACATGGACAAGACAAGCACCGATGAGAACAAGTGCACTACAGAGCAGAGGACTTTCTTGTCTTTGTCCTTGGTTCATTAAGTGACATCCCTGTATTCTTAAATTCATATCTGATTCATTCCAATCAGCATTTAAGAATGCATTTAGCTTTAATCAAATGCTTGAGTAATACTGAATTTGCAAAATCTAATTTGCATGGTCCTAAGCAGAGATGATTTCCCAGCTCCAGTCCCAAGTCTCTAAAACAACAAACAGCTAACAGACATATGTCCATGCCTAAGTCATGCACTGCTCATACCACAAAGCTCAAGTGCACAGAATTGTAGAAATATGATTTCATATTCTCTAGGGAGCAATTTACTTTTTCTTGCTGTGTTATCACCAGTATCTAAAACGGAACAAAGTTACCTAAGGCTTTGTAAAGTCAGTGTTCTTTGGACTACCCCCCTCTGACATAGTTCTCTTTTCCCATCCTGATACTGCAGTTTGACTACTAGGAAACAAGAAATCATAGATAAAACTGCTCAAAATATGGCTTGGCTATTAAATTTCAATTATTTTTCCATACTGTTTCTTTGGAAAGCATTCAGGAAATTTTACCTTTTGATGATGCTCTTTCTTCCTACAAGGAAGAGGGGCAAGCAATGAATGACAAAAATAATTGCATTTTAAATTTGCAATTCCAAATATGAAATCAATATAGAGGGCATTTACATGGAGGAAAAAAATTCTATTTTTCCTAAAATAATTCCTGAAAGTACAATATTCAGTTTTTGTTGATGCACAAAAAATGTCTTTCCTTCAGACCTGACTCCCCCGATTTATGTACATATTTGTTTGAGATTCTTCAAAGCCATGCATGTTCACCTATGTTGCCATTCTCCCAGTGTGATATAAATGGTTACCAAGGCAACAGATAATATCATTGTGTGCATGTGTAACATGTTAATAATGTCAACACTCTGAGCACAATATTAATATATAAACTATCAACTTACCTGGAAAAATTCTAGTTTTAGACTATTATTTTACAAGTATCAAATATTTTATGTTCAGGTGTTTTGGTAATCCCTTGATGATGAATTCTTTAATTCTATAACTTTGTCACTGCGAATTGTCTGTGCCATTTTGGGCTATAACTAGATACATTTCAGTAAGTGCTGCTCTCAGAACAAGGAAACCAAGACATCAGTTCATGGTGCAAAATATTCATGGAAGTGCTAATTTAGGAGCAGTTTATGAATTAACCCTTTATTTATGGTGTCCATTGAAGGATTCTTAATCCCTGTAATCCACATTTTCAAGAGAAGTAAGCAAGTGGTGAGAGCTATTAGTTCCACTATTATGTCTCTGAGGCATTAAAGAGTTCAGAACAAGCTAAATGAAATTTCAAACAAGGATGCCAGGTGCCCACCAAAGCCACTCTATCACTCCCCTCCTCATCTAGACAGGAGAGAAAAAATATAATTAAGGTTCATGGGTCAATAGAAGGGCAGAGAGGGATCACCCATTGATTATGGTCATGGGCAAAATTACCAATCAAATCTGAGTAGAATAATGAGAAATAAACCCAAATCTTAACAACCCTTCCCCCTACCTCTTCCTTCTTCCCAAGATAAATATCACTCCCACATTCTCTGCCTCTGTGTCAGTGGCACAGGGGGATGGGGAAATTCCTGCAGCTCCCTTTTGACATAATCTTGTCATCTTCATCATCTAGTCCAACCTCAGTGAACACATTTTTCCAGGTATATAAAAAATGTCATGTACAGCAACAACCAGCTCTTGTACAATTTTGGCTTGCATTCCTGAAAATAAACAGCTCAAAATAATAGTAAAGTTCTGAGCCTTGTACAAGTAGAAATATGAGAGTGCCATAACACTGTGAACATGTGGATCTGTACATGCATTCTTGTCTCCTGTGGAATAATGATTATCTTTGCCCTGGCTGAGAGAGAAAGGTCAACTGTCAACTTTGTACAACTACAAAACGACTGCCAGAGTCTCCAGGGAGATTGAGCAAATATGGGACAATCAGGGCTGGGAGAACAGTGTGAAAACACCTTCCTCCTCAAGGCAAACACATGAGGAGAGGCTTGTGAAGGCCCATCAATTTGGCAGGCTGTCACTACAAGAAGCTTTAAGGTAATGACTAGGGAATTTTTGGCAGATCTTTCAGAACTGCAGAATGGAAAGCAAACAGAGAAAGGATTTGATGACAGTATGGAAAAATCAAATCTATAAATGTTTGAAACCAGATGTTCATTCATTTGCAAAAGGGGCACACTTCCCACTCCCTCAATGAAAGCTTATTTATTACAACACGTCTCTTTAGCCATAATTTTGAAAAGAGGAAAGGTATCTGACTCGATCACAAGTATCTCCAACTCGCAACTTTTATTTGTCACTGCAGATTTGGGTTATTTAGATATACCATTACATACTGACAATAAAGAATACACTACAAGAACTGAATTGTAGCAGAAGTGGCTGTTTGGAAAAACAGCAATTCCAGGGAGAACTATAAATACCCAGGATATCTCTGAATGATGAACTATGTATTCAATTCTTAATTATACTGAAAGATATGTGAAAACTCATCTCACTTGTATCTATAAATCTCAAGATTTCCTGCTAAAAATTTTGCCAACTCTCCAAAATATTCCTATTGACAAAGGTATGAAATAAATCACCAACCACAATTTGGCTCTTGATCCATCTCCCTCCTAGGAATATGGTTTGAGACAGCTGCACATTCTGCTCATGGATGATCTATGCCTTTTTATTTTTGAGACTGGTTTTCACATACCTGAGAAACATACAGATGCCTAAAGGATGGCAAAAGTAGCAGATCAACAGAAAAAGGCCATTGCCAGCTCTATTTGACAGAAATTACTCCAGATTTTGAAGATATGAGACTCTGTGTCTGGCAGAAGCATAAGTGAATAATATTTCCTTCATTAGCACTACATTCATTAGGCAATTTAAATGCCACAGGTGGGCTCAGTGCTTTCCAGCGCATACGTGAAAAATCAGTAAGTCTCCACAGAAACAAGCAAGCATTAGACTACGCAATTTTACCCTCTAGATCAATTTTCAGATTTTATTTATAAATAGAAGGAAAGGAAGCTCTTTACAATGGTGAAGTAAAGTGATTATTATAATCAACATATCCAGCAGATGTGACATTAACAAGAAGAATATCTAAGACAGTTTGGTTATAATTTAAATAAATTCAACATTGCTTTAAATTAACCAGGTGGCAATCTTCAAGCTGTGTTGCAGACATCATAGAACTCACAAGAAAAGCAAGGATGTGTTTCAGATACAATTTCTCAGCTTTAGATCCCATTTCAGTTCAGCAAACAGAATAATTTCAGAAGGAATTAGCAGTACCTGCACACATTCTTTAGTAAAAATAGGAAACCACCAAGAGGAGAGGGTTTTAACAGCTTTATGCAGGTTGACAGTCACCAGTGAATTTCTGGAGCAAATTGTTACAATTTCCATTTAGTTTTGTTGTGCTATTCCATGGCCTTCTGACTCTTACAAACTTTCTCTGCTAAAATGATATAGGTGTTTAACCACAGGTATTGAGCCCCAAAATGCTTTATCTTATGAAACAGATCATTAGCTTTTGATCAGTAAGTGTACACATATATGACTGTAATTAAGTTAAAAATTCAGCTAAGTCATAGGATGATCTAGGTGGAAATATCTTAAACCCTCCAAAGTGTAATTAATTTAAAAGTGAATGAAAAGACATAGAACCAATAAGTCCCTTTTGGCATAAAGAAAAATGCACCAAGATTTATACTTCCCTTGCCTTACAGCAGTTTCAGAAACTTCTTTTGAAACAATGGAAGTGCTTCCAACTCTTCTAAGGTTATATTTTCTGTTCTATACACCAAGCATAAAATTTAAAAATATTTTTATTTCAATTGACCTAGAAGCTGTCCTGTTGGTTTATTTTCCAAAAGCCATGATGTTCTTCATAATACAGATGGCCTAAGCAGGAGCAATTGAATACCAGTAAAGTAGCTCAGCCACAAAGTCACACTGATACCACTGTCATTGTACTAGTATATTAAACAGCATCAAGACATTTGGCCACAATTATCCACATCATTTAATTGTTAACATACTCTTTGGCATAATTTTGGCCCATGACAATGCTGAGACAATGCTTGGGCATGATTCAAAGAAAAGCAGATCTAAAGGCTCTTACCAACAGGCAGTTTGGACTTGGCTGTCCTGCTTTGAAGCAGAGAGAGAAAAGAGTGCTAATTATCTGCACTAAGAAAGAAACAGTCTGTCCACAAAATTAGTTACAAAAATATACATGTCTAGATATAAAAATCCTGTCTTCCTTGCAGCACAAGTCCCAGGGCACTGAGATTGTCTCTCAGGATACAATCAGGACAGCAAAATAACTGCACAACTCACAACATCCTACAGTGGCCTCCACTCAGAAAAATGAAACCAAAACCCAAATCCCTATCACCTAATGACTGGAAAGCCAACTTTGGGTGCTCCTTGCATCCTAGAACAGCAACTGGGAGATCCTGCAGCCCTGGGAAGTAAAAAGACCAATGAGTAAAAAGGCACACCTGGCCTTGGGCAGGATCTCTGATCCCCCTCAAACCTCCTCTTAGGAAAGTAAGCAAATCCCTACAGATTATTCAGGTAAAGGAGGTTTTATTTTAAGGCCATTGTACCATACCAAAAAGAATCCCAAAAGGCCATTTGGAAAAGAAATGCGAATCTGACCCAGAATTCTAGATTTTAGGGCATTTGGCTGGGAGAAACCAATCCCAAATTTGAGGGTCTGCTGACTGGACAGCTGATCAGTTACATTCAAGCTCTTCACTGATGCAAAACAGTGAAGCAGTCCGTGTCCCAGTCAAGTTTCTGCCACCCACCCCCCCAGGTGACACTCGGGAAATGTGTCGGTCTGGGTGACTCAGGCACACAGGCTCCTTTCTTCTTTGATCACAAACACTCAAAATACCATTCCAGGAAAGTGAGAGTTCTGTCAAGCAAAGGAGGAATTAGGCATGAGGCTTCTGTGTCCAAGAGCCCCAACACAGCAGCCCACCTTGGGGCTGGTTCCTAGGAGCACAAGGGTACTCCGGGTTGAGCACACAGCCTTTCCTTCCCTACCCTGACAGCCTAAGAGGGTAGGGAAAAGAGGCTTAAGAGAAGCACAGCTGAGCACAGTGGTACAGCTGTTTCTCTGCCTCGTGGGGCTGCCCACCACAGGGAGTTGGCTCCCAAGTGGCACCATGAGCAAAATCCAGACTCCTTGGAAAGTCATCCCTTTCCTGCTTTCCTTCACTCTTCTGATCTTCAGGGATTTGCAAGCTGTTCTTGTGATCAATCCATTGGATGGCTTTTGTTTTCCTTTGGGAACAGTGTAACTGTCTTGCCTTGCACCCCTCTCAGTACATCTCTGTTTTTCATGCCTCACTTGTGCAGTCTCCCAGAGTTGTTCCTGTGAGGGAGTGGGGCAGGATGGCATGGCAGGAGCCCTGGAGCAGGACAGACATGTGGGATTGGACTACCAAATGGGGTGAAACAGGGGCAAAGCACTTTGGTGAAGTGAGGAACCAGGCTGTGCCTTCAGATCCCTGAAACTCTGCTGCTTGGATGTCTCTCCTCCATTTCATGGTCTTGCACAGGAACAGCATCAGCAGTAAGTAGTATCTGACCTTGCTGGCAGTGCAAACCAGGGAGGGAACAGCTGAAACAGCTCCATGTTTTCATCTCTTGAATGGTCTGTTGAGGTAGTGACAAAAGCTCCCTGGAGGAGAAAGAAAAACCACTTCAGTGCAAAACCATATTTCCAAGGTCAGTGACAAAGTTTCAGAATATTACATTATGAGAACAAAGTAAAAAAGAAAGATGCAGCAATATGCACAATTCACACTACATCAACAAGGACAAAATGCTTTATTGAAATTCATAACAAGGGGGTTAATAAGCTCTACAAAAAGCTAAGTACTCTTCAGTTGAATGTACCATTTGAAAGTTTTAGGGTGAAATAGCATCTTGGAAGATGTTCGTGAAAAATTCCCCAAAGCAAAGTGTAAAAAAAATACTCTCTGATTAGTTATTTGCTGCATGGCTTGAACTGCTGCAACCACCAAAAGTCAAAGTTCCTTAGAAGTTACTCAAAAAGCAGGCAAGCAGTGCACAAACCTGTGTGTTAGTCATTGTAGTTTTATGAGGCACCTGGGCTCCATCTTATTTTGGATCCAAAGATCCAGAGAAAATATTGCAGTAAGTCACTTCCACTGCACTATAGATAAGCGTAGATTAGTTTGTCTGCAGGTAACCTGCACAAATGGCATAATACAAGCATGACAGATATGAGAAAGACAAATCATGCATGTTTACATCATGGTACACAAACTGTTGGTTTGGTTATATTTTTTGTAGAGAATTTTTAAATATCCTAACTATGATGCTTAAGAGTACAGTATTTTTTTCTTAGCGACTTTTAATTGTTGTTCAAAATACAAGAATAATTAGAGATAAAAAAAGCATTCAGAGATGTTAGAGAACTGCTCCCACCTTCTGAGCCAGAACTATGTAATTTGCTTTTCAAGGTACTCTGATCAGATTTCTGAGTTCAGTTCATATGAAACAATAACAGCAAACCAAATACTGTAACTATTTGCTTTGCTGAGAGGGGTTTAAGGTTGCATTGGAGGTTGTAAGAAACACAATGAAGAAGAGACAGAAAATTGTATTTTAAAATAAACCAAGAATGGTCACAGAACAATAAATGGCACAAAAAGCAATATGTCAAAAGGGGGACTGAAAAAGAAATGCCAACAGAACCACATTTACACTGAATATCCCCTTAGCACAAAGATAAAAAGCAAAGGCTGAACTTGACAAGGCTGAAAATAAGTTTGACAGCTTTAGACAAGAAATCTAAGATGACCTTGGCTACACTGATTTGAGTAAGCAGTTGTAGACAGATGGCCAAAAGAAAAATATCTGAGTACTTTCAAGTATAAAATATTCCTGGGACTGTGGAGACAATCTTGCTGTTTATAAATGAGGTCTGAAGAGTCAAACTAGATGTCACAATGTAAAAAATGCCAAATATTATCCTCAGAAACAATCTAAAATATCACAGTGTAAACACAAAAATATCCAGCACTGGGTAGAGGATATCCAATCATAATAAATGCAATTCAGATAAAACACAGAGTAATAGAGCTATTGTTCCTTGCCCATCCTTGGTAAAATAGTAAAGAGGATATATTTGGAAGACATATATATATATTTTAAGACATATGTAGTGGAAATTTTACCATATATCTCTTTCTGCAATTGCATTAATGCAGAAAAAATAAATTAATAGCATTGAAAGTCATGATATATTAAATTTTAGGAAAAAAATTGGTTCTGAATAACATAGATTAATTGCTAGCAATTTACAATGAAGGGGAACGGTGTGACTCTTGGAGGTCTGTTCTAGGTATCCTCAGCTACAAGGTAGATGAACTAGTTTGTTTAATCTCCCCATAAAATTTTCTTGTGCCCTGCCTTGCAGTGATTTCACTCAACAGTTTTCTTGAGCAACACTATAAGCTGTGTTCTCTTTTGAAACTGCAGGTGCACTCAAGTGTTTCCCTGTGCATGTTTCCTTGCTACACCAGTAACACATCACCAAGTCTGTTTGGATTTCAAAGACCTTCAGTGACAGAGCCTTTCATGTTCCCCAGGTTTTCTGCAGATAGTTAGATCAGCTTCAAGACAGACGGAGGTACAAATATTTTCATCTGCCCAGAGGTGTGCAGATTCAAATACATTTGAAATCATGACTTCTGTTTTTCTCCTGTCTAACAAGAACCACAAAGGGCTTTTAGTGCTGGAGAAATATTTCACTTATGGCTTTCATTTATTAATTAGAAATCTGAAAAAATAAGAGGATAATTTTTAACATTTTGGTTTGCAGAACTTCTCTCCATAGTAGTGAAACCTCATAAATAATCATTCTTTATACTCTGCTTATTCAGAGTCTGTTGATGATGTGCCATTATAGTTAAGTTTTTTCCTCAAGAGTGACTTGCATTGCTAAAAATGTGCAGAAGGGAAACAAAATAAATTGATATTTCATCCTGCATGTGGTTCTTGTTCTTTTGGAGAAAGATAAAAGGACCACAGAAGTTGCATAGTGTGCAAATATTTTAAACTTAATGAAAGCTCAGCAGCATCTCAGAAATAATTTTGCTTTCCTTTCATACAAGCACCTGAGAATTTGTTTTAGGTTCCCCCCCCAAAAAAATCAAAGTACTTTTCAACACAGGACCATAACTGGCTTTTTAGGTCAAGCTTCTTTATATTTACTTGCAAGCCAACTTTGCATCATTCATATATATCAAATATATCATCAGTCCACTATTTTATTTATTATTTATTTATTTCTACAATTCTGAATTAAAACTACTTTCAATGTGTTTTCCATAAAAATATATTTGTTGTGGTCTAAAAATATATTTTGCATTATAATTCTAGAACTATACATTAATCATAGTTGAAATGATTATGACCGACTATAGTTTTCTAATTGTAAGTGCTGTGAAAATGAATACCTTGCAAATGACTAAAAGAAAATAATGTCTTCAAATGCCAAACTGCTGAAGGGCTCTTGCCAACATTCTTCACAGCCCTACCAGATGGTATGTTTTCATTTTTATTGCAGAAAGATGCCATTAAGAACATTAAAGCACCTGGGCAGGAATTACTAGAATGTAATAACGGCAGCATGGTAAATGACCCTTACTTTTTCCATAGCTGTTCAGACTGTGGAAAATGAACTGCAGGGGGACAAATGCATGCCTGCACCAGCAAACAGTGAGGTTGAGGACTAATGGTAGTTCGAACACGAGCAGAGAGAGACAAACACCAACCACAGAGCCTATTCCAAAAAACAACTAAGTTAAAAGAGAAAATTCTGTAGTTTGCTGCAGGTTTGACATCTAATTCTGGTAATAAGATGTAATATGGTACAATATAAACATTATGACTGAAATATCCCAAACCCAGGTTTCTGTCTCATTTTTCTTCTCAAGTGAATGAGGAGGAGAAGAAGAAATGGAGAATGAGATGGGAAGGGAAGACAGCTACAATTTCAGCTCCAAGTCTGGAGTATCAAAGCATAGAAGATATTCTATATTGATCTGAACATAACATTTGTATTCTAATAGGAACTGTTGTAGCAATAGAAGTCAAAAGAAATGCTACACACCTGTAACTCATATTGAATATTACTGTTGCTAATTATGAATATATATCTTGTATGTATGTTGAAAACTAAAAATAAAAATCATATTTTTCTATTCTGGAAAACTCTCTAGCTTCTCAGAGCAAAGGTTGTAGGGCTAGGAACGGGTGTGTTTCTTGATTCTTAACAGAAAATAAATAGCCCTGCTTCTTAGGTCCAAAAGCTCTCTCCAAAATTCTGTTTTCTTTACATTTTATATTTACATATTGATGAAAATATGTGTATTATAAGTTAAAATATCTTGTAATTATTTTGGCATTTCTTTTCATTTGTGTCATCCAGGACCAGAACTTGCAAACAAATACACTTGTGCTTTGAATTCACAGGTTGGAGTCTCGGTACTGCTCATTTTGAATCTCTGTTGTTAATGCATTTGAAATTGCTTCTGCTCTAGAGAGGAGCCTTTCTACAGATCAAAAGCCCAAGGAAATTTGCAAGTTATTTCAGATGTAACAACCTCCTACCCAGCTGCCATTCTCACTCTTCTGCATTTCTGTTAGCAAACCAAGTTCAAAATACATCCAACATTAGCAATTTCTCGAAATACATAGCTGTTTCATGAAGGCATCTGAACATAAAAGATGAATGCTGCAATCAATGGCATAGGGTGAATGATAGCACAGCAAAACTCCCAACCAGTCTGTGGCTTACATTTCTGATGGTTGGGCCAATTTCTCTATGACAAGAGGTATGAGCAATTTCTCTCTCTTACATGTTTTCATTTAAGAGAAAAAAATAGTTTCCATGCATCTCATAAAATAGATTTTCAAAGCATAAAAGTTATTTTGGTCACCCTTTGTTTTAAGGTCTACTGTCAGAGTTTTAATATTTAAAAAAAATATTATTATTTGTTAAAACCAATTATTGTTTTCTACTACAAAACACCACTCTTCAGGGCATGAGCCAGCCAAGTAACTTCAAACAGGAATAAATTTTCACTATCAGATTTTTGTTTCCCTCAGTTAAAAATCCAGACTTACTCTTAGCGCAAGAGTGCATCAAATGGAGACATCACATGTAAATGCCTGTCTCCTAGGCAGATAGTCTAGTCAAAATTCATATGTTTACTTTAGATTAACCTCTTTCTAGCATACTTGAGGCAATGAAATCTGAAGTGGAATTAATTAGTGTATTTACATGTTTTATATTGCCACTTCTTTACTGAATCAATCTTGCATTTTTTACTAGAATGACACAAAGGTCACCTGATGTATATCCTTTATATGATTCATACTTTTGTAGCAATCCAGATCTAACTTAGAAAACCACAGCTATGTTAATTGTTACCTGTTACATCAATGAAACAAGTGAGAAATTAAGTTTGGCTGACCACATTAATTCCATTCTCCATGGTATTGCCTGGAACCATTAATGCACCTCCTTTCCTTGTAGGTCCTGCTGGGACACTTGTACCTAAGTCGATTCTCTTTTGATCTGCTTGAGAGGAGAAACTGAATTCTCCATGTAGATAATTATATATAGATCTCCTGGATAAAATAGCATAAATGTTACATAAGCATACACATTAAAAAAATATGAATGCATGCATCTATTTAAATGTATCTAGATGCAGGCATGCCTCAATATTGCATGAATCCATAGGTACTTAGAAAGCAGTAAGAGTTTGCTTCTTGAAAGTCAATTAATTTTTTAACAATTATTAAAATCACAGTAAATAAGGAAGTGTTGCATACTTCAAAACTACCTCTGTTAGGAATAGTCAGAATTTTGGGTTACAACTGTAGTGGTGCCCACAATGTACAATAACTCTTCCTACAGGGACTGAAATGCAAAACATTGTAAAAATATGCAAAATAACATAGACAGTAGAACTTGAATGAAAAAACTGACTGCCTAACAACATTTTTCAGATGGATACACAATGAACTAAACCACCTCATCTGCCAGACTTGAGAAACATGGTAATTAAGACCTAGGCTTATCATGTGGGAGAAAACTGACTGCTTCACACAAACACAGCACTTACACATACACACAGGCTGCTCTCCATAATATTTCACTGAGAAAACTGAGCTATTGAAAAGATCCATTTTGTAGTGAATATTTACAACTCAAAATGGGGGCAGGGGGAGTTGTCTTAAGAATTTGATTGACTCCATTTGCACCATCAGAGGCTTTACAATCAACCTTGTGTTTCTTAGGGGGTTTTTGGTTTCTTGCTTTTTTTTCTTTTCAAACCTCCGAACAGATCAGAATGTGACATTTACTTGAAACATCTAAGTGACTCTTCAATGAGTCATTCTGCAAATTACTTTTCCTTCAGCCTCTCTAGGATACACAGACCCAAGTTCCAGAAGTGAAATACAAGGGAATAATCAGCTGCACTTCCCATCATTATGATGCTGACCTTCATTGCACTTTCACAGAGAGGTCTGATTCAGTGGTTCCAGTTCTGTTTTACTGAGTGTTCACCCAGTGCAATACACTGAAATGCATTTCCTCTCATAAGAAATTAGTCCTTTTTTTTGTTTTTCATTCCAAAGCTATATATCATCCAGTTGCTTTTTTAACACAATACTAGAACAAAGGGAAAACAAACATTACAGTGCTACCAAGGACTGAAGGGTCTCCATTCACTCAGGAAATATAGTGGATGTGCTCTATTGTCATCCTTTGCCTTTCAAGACATAACCTCACTCATTCATTCACCAGAATTAAAGGCTCTTCATCTCTTTCTTTTTGCATTAACTGTATCTTACTGGATAAAAAGTATTCCTTTGAATACAGAATAAAATTTCCTCTCTCTGGTCAGAACCATACCGTTATATATATTTAACAGCTAAAGTCTTAGATTCATGCTCATTTTTAATCCTCAGAAAAGAGGATAAACATCTGAAACATTAATATCTGTCATCCACCTTTAAAAACAAAATTTTCATTGATTATATCCATAGAAGCACAGAGTGAAAATTGAAGATTCATTAAAAAGATTAAAAAGCAGGTTTAAAGAAATAATACTTTCTACTGAAATTTTTCCTTATACAAAAGACTATTTCCCAAATAACCATCTACAAATCCCACCCCCATCTTTTTGTCCTCTTTTTTTTTTATGTCAGTCTCTTCTTCTTCCCAGTCCTTTCTCTTCTGCTTTGTCTTCTACTCTTTTGGGATAAATTTTACTGATCAGATTCTGCTCTGATTTATACTTTGGGTGGCCTTGCCACTTTTTAATCTGGTGTTGTGATTTGACCCAGGACAAAGAGCATGAACATCACAACTCCAAAAATCCTGCAGGGAACAGCCTGCACTGCAAAGTGACTTGCACTGAACAAAATCCAGCTGCTGGGGAAGTTGTTACAAAAAACATCCCTTTTTTTCCTTTATGCATCAGTGGTAGATTTTACCCTGAAAATCAGCAGCAAATATCTCTTTATGTCTTTTGGACTGGATGCAGCAGCAATTCACATATCTGCTTAACCCTAAGCACACAGTTATCCAACAGAACACTTTACCTAAATTGACTCCCCACTGTCCTACTCTTGCATAAATATTCCTAACTATTTGAGATTAATTCCAAGTGCTTGTATCAGTGCTGCCTGTAATTCCACGTACTTAACTTTTTGGGAAACATCATCACTTACCACGCTGTAACAGCAAAATTACAAAATGAAACAACTTGCTGTTTCATATTGCCACCTATTAATTAATACACTTTAATTATAGTTGCTTTAGGGTTTTTAATCATTCAAGTCAACACATACAGTCTTAATTGTTACATATATTTTAAATATTTCATTTCTTAATGGTTCTAATTAACACTAAGACAAAGTCTTCCTCAGTAATTTATGAATTTCAGGGTATTCATGGCAGAAATTACCTAAAGTGCTAAATGTGTCTTTGTTAAATCCTTCGTGTATTGTGCCTATAACTGATAAAACAGCATGATGTTTCTTTATGGGGGAGGTTTCAGTCAATTCCCACGTAGGCAAAAGAAGCAATACCATAACACTTTCCATTCTTTTTCTCTCTGATGTAGGGACAGAAAAAGGCCTGGCTAAAGTAATGCAGTCTGCCAGTTTTTGTCAGTGTTGGATTAGATACTGAAAATGCTTTTATCTTCACAGCAAAATATCACCTTTGGTTTCCTCCCTAATGTCCAGAAAATAGCACTCTGGCCTCCTAGGGCTCAAATCAAGAAGCTTCTTTTCCCAGAAAGTCACCTAAAGCTGGTTTTAGACCATACAAGGCTTAAAAATAGTCAGATAAAACAAGAATTTCAAAACGTCAAGCCTAAGGTTTTTCTTGATCCTGGCTTTGCGTCAGCTTTGTCTGCTAGACCCTGTACATTTTGTTGCAAATCCTTCCATCTCCTTTGATCCTCACCTCTCTCTATCCAGCTGGAAGTCAGAGCTCTATTTGACCTGGTGTTACAGTGAACAAGTCAAGAGAGCTCTGTTTCCCCAGGTAAAGTACTGAGACAAAATCTCAGTTCTGGTAAAAGGTAGGATTACACCTCTAACATTATTATCTTCCCCTTGTCACAGAAGAAACCCTGTAAATATTAATAATTCCATATCTTCAAGTACTTCCTCATATTTCAAACTGTATACAAATATACTTCCACTTTTACTTTTTCTGTCACTGACATTATTTCCAGTCAGTGACCAGAAATTCAGATGCACACAATATGCAATTTTGCATTATTTAACATAAATTATTTTGACAGGGCATAGCAGCACAAAGGTGTCCTCAAAGGTTGGGACTCTCTCCTCTCTATTTCAAAGCAGAGAGTGTAGTAGCAAGGAATAAAATAGAGCAGAAAGCTGCTGAATACAAAGTCTTAGAGAGTAGATGAGAGCAAGTATCTGATGCAACAAGGAAAAGTTCAGAGACCTTTATGCTGTGAGCTGTGCTGCTCCCAAAGTTCCAAGCTGCACTCACTTTGAAACTGAACTGTGTGGTCAGTCCTGAAAGCAACTGTACTGAAATGTGTGAGGGTGGTACCGACAATTTTAGATTTGCTAAGCTGAGTGGCTAAGTGTCTTAGAATTTACTTTTCCTAAAATCTCCAGGTTATGGCTTCTCATGACTGCTAAAGTAAAAGCCATGAGATTCACTTTTTCTTCTCTTTTGCTATGCCATGAGAAAAATTAAATGCGCAATGAGACAATGAGAATCTGGTACTTCATTTAAAATCCAATAAGAGTCAATGTATGTTTTAACATTCACCTTTCCGCTCCAAAAAAGCTTTACTGTAAAACTAATATTTAAAGCCCCTCTCAAAAATAGAGCAGTTCCTTGTCCACACTACTGCATTTGCTTGAGAAAATGTGTCACTTACTGAGTCCCAACATAGCTAGTCCAAGTATTAGCCACTTTGTATCCCTAGTACAGCAGTTGAGACAGCCTGAGTCCAATTAAATAGTAGTTTTAGTAAAGGTAGTTCCTCTGCGCTTAACGCTTCAGTTGTGCCTATGAGGTATGAAATAAATCTGAAGCCATTTCACCAGACTATGAACAGATTCAGGATTTTCAGGATTAACACAAGATTTACTCGTCTTCCCACTGAGCAAGTGAAAATTCTTATTAAAAAATAAAATGCTTTCTTCCTGTTCAAATATTAACTAAAGGCTTTATGAATTACAAAACTTGATGTTATACTGATTGCATGATTCCCAGGGAATTGAGATTGGTCATAAAAGAGGTCTGAAGAAGATGACAGTTTAAAGTGAATGCATCTATAGAGCTTGAAAAAAATAGCACCCAGTTTCTTTCACTGAAAAATATTACTTGAGGCTTTTAGAACAAGATTCATTCAGCTTCATCAGAAAAACTTATAAATTCTACAGATTTAGGTGTTTAAATACCTGTATGAATGTTTATAAGTTTATTAATACTGAACATAAAAGCAAGCAGGAACACCATAAGCCATATATGCCATAGGACAGAAAAAAATCTTACCCTAAATTCCTCCTCTGTTTATTTTCAATACCTCTCTAAACTTAATTCATTAGACTAGAATACTTGCACAAAAGCCAAAGGGGGATAATGACGTAACAAAATATCTAAGTGCAGCATTGTTATCTATTCAAACTCAGAGATAAGAACATAAAACGCATAGAAGGTCAGGCTACAAGCAAGAGCCTTAATAAAATTTTCCAACTCCTCCCTGTAATATGCATTTTTAGGTAGCATATGCTTGAGGTGACTGAGACAGCCCTATTTCAATGATTGTCTAATGATATGGGAGCACTTCCAAGAAGATCACATCTTTTCTCCTCTCTATGATGTGAAAGGTCAGCAGCTTCTTTCAGCAACTTATCTTTTTGGCTCCCTTATTTAGTGAAAAATGGACAGCAGGAAAATGAAACATATTTGATTCACCAAATAAACTTGCTGTGAAGTTTGACCTGAACAATCTTTTAAGTTTGGTTCCTCTGCCAAGAGATAAAAACGATTATTCATGCATCTTTACTGTTGTCACCCTAATGCATTATTAACTTTCCAAAAATAAAAAGCAAGTATTTTTCCCTGGGTTCTGAAGACCTGATGTAACCTCCACAATCCATGAGAAACACGCGTGTCTTTGAATCCTGAATGGTTCCCAGGATAATAAGTTACATCTGTTTTACACTGTGACTAAGCCCTATAAATAACAGTGTTTCAGCCCAGTGAAGCAACCAAAGTCAGCTAACACAACAATCTTCAGACAATAGTCACCTCTAGTGATAAAAGCTCTTGTGCTGAGAAAAACAACTCATAACACCACTGAGGAATGCAGAGAGACAAGTGAAGCTCCTGCTTACTTGTGCAGGTAGTGGAGAATGTTCTGCTTTGCAGGCATCTGTACAGGGCAATTTAGTACTATGAATATGCACCCCATATTCATATGCATGGCTTGTTGGTGCCAAATAAGCACAAAAACAAAACAAAGAGAGCAAGAACACTATTTCATCAGGACTGTGCTGAATCCAGGCTAATTAGTCTTACTAAGAGCAGAGCTAATTTACTCTGGTAGAACACTAAATTGCTTCTGGACCCCACTGGAGCATTTGCAGCACACTTGGCAGCCCATGGTACCACCTGGGCATGCCAGCTCATACAGACCCTGGCTCAGGGATCACTTACAGGAACAGAGCTCTCAGCCCTCTCCTGTGACACTGCAGAGCTTTCATAAGTCATTCTGTTAACACCACTTTAGGGCCCTGAATGTAGAGTAGAGAAGACATAGGATGATGTCCTGCAGAGAGAAGCTCTGGCCTCACAAGAGGAAAAGGTGAACTACTGTCCAACATTTCCCTTTCCTAGGTGTGAGTCCTGAGCTGTTCAACTAAGCATTAGCCACTTTTATAACCATAAGATTTTACCTCTGAGTTCACTCCAGCTGGAATTTTTTGCTTAATGTGTATGGATCGTCTCAGCCATGTCTGAAGTGGTCTGACCCTCAGGGTCAAGAGTCCATGACATCCATTTCATTTCTGCAATACAGCAAGGCTGGTTTTCAGACAGGAAAGAAAAGGGTAATACTTCAAAAGAAACTGCAAGTAAAAGGTAGATGAGGAGAATGTAAATGTTGCCCTGGCTGAAATATATCTGGGACAGTTCAAGCTGCCATCTGTAGTTTTCAAAAAAGTGTCAGAATAACCACAAACAGTGGTGATCCTTCCTGTGCTTCCATGGATTTTGAACATCCATCAGTAAAGTATAATTTGTATTGCTACTCTTGTATTTTCTTTCTGCATTAAATATTTATGTATATTACTTTATAGTGCTGATGGACAGAATAGCCCTTTGTATTTTCTCTCTTTTTAAAGTATTGGGGTTTTGTGTTTAATGGAATAAAGTCCAAAAGCTAAGAAAACTTAATTTTCTCCTCTTGCTTGCTTTATTATATATTTGCATGTTTCAACTGCCAAAGTGTATTTAGCTCTCCTGGTCCATCCCCATTCTTTTTCTCATCAGTAATTTTTTTGCATAAGATCTTTCATCAATCTTTCCCCGAGTTATAAATTTTATTCTTTTTCTATGGTTTAAAATTGCCATGGTCTACTCTTTATACATGTACTGCTTAGCACCAGCACATACCCCAATTTCTTCTAACTCCTTCTCAGATGTCAAAGAAGTCTGCTGGCCTCCCATTTTATCTTCAACAAACAACTATTCTAGCACATACTTAATGAATCATCTTACACAAAGATTTTTGCTAAGATGTTTGCTTTTGTTGTAAACTTACATGGTAGGGGGAAAGCAACTTAGACCTTCTGGTATAAAGAACATTTTTGAAATAACAAAAAAAGGTTTTTGAGGTGAGAGTGCTGTTGCCAGGAGAAGAAGTAACAATAAATAAAAGCAGGCAAAATTGAAAAGTTATTTAATAGGCTTGTATTCCTATAACTGCATGCAATATATTGTGAAGGGAATTTATCAGAGAAGACAATGGCTTAAGAATCCTATTTACTAAATAAAAAGTTGAGACCTGATAGACACACTGAGAAGCTTTTCACATCACCCAGGTGGGGTGTGAAGGTTTTTCCTCTTTGTGCAAGTCAGCTGTCAATAGCATCACCATCAGCAGCTTCTGTGCCTTGGGTGAGAGTCATTTTCATGGGAGCTGTGAGATAACCAGCAGACAAAAAGCCTAACCCCATCAATGGCTAGCTGCTTCAAGGTATGGCATACAGAATGTTTTGGCATTTAAGTCAGATGTTGTGATTGAAAATTCAGGATTTCTCTTTACTCCTTAGAAGCTTCATGTGTGTGCAAGGTGTGCTCACCTGAGCTTGCTGAGAGTGACTTTTTACGTGGGCAGATAGTGACAGCACAAGGAGGAACAGTTTTAAATTTATAGAGGAGAGATGTATATTAGATATTAGGAATAAATTCTTTCCTCAGAGTGTAGTGAAGCACTGGCACAGGTCGCCCAGAGAAGCTGAGGATGCCCCATCCCTGGAAGTGTTCAAGGCCAGGTAGGATGGGGTTTTGAGCAGTGTGAGCTAGGGGAAGGCGCTTCTGCACATGGCAGGGGGATTGGACTAGGTGATCTTTAACCCCCCTTCCAACCCAAAACATTCTATGGTTTTATGATTACAGACGCAAACAGAAAAATAAACATTCAAGTGATCATAGAAACTTGCCAGTGTGGATGGAAGCAAGATTTGGATGGCATTTTCAAAATGTGAAGTGTTTCCTACACCAGCAAGTACACAATCAGGTGCTCTAGAAAATACAGTCAGATGTTCCTTTCTTTTAACTTAGTCTTTGTACAAGCACAATTGCATTTAATCATAATAAATGACTAAATGCCATCAAAATTTTCACATATATTTAATTTTGTCAAAAAATATGATCATGTTTTTTCAATGGTTTGATTTGCCCAGTGGCCTGAAGAAAATAAAACTGAGCTCAAATTTGAGGAAAACCAACTTCATGATATACCTAATAAAAACATCATAATATTAATGAGAAATCTTTTCAGTCTGAAAATAAAGAACGTCTGAAAATCAACTTTGTTTTATGCTTGTTTACTTTCTGTCTTACTAGACTAATTGCAGAACACAGAAGCAAAAGCCCTTCAATGCAGTGTCTGGAAGAGATTCCAGGTATCTTAACTTGACTAAAATCTCTCTGGGTACTTAGTCTTGGAGATTTTTTTCTTTGAACTCCTCATGTGCTTATAAATTTAATAGGTAGCCTCAAAAAAAAACTTTCTCTGTAGTTGTTAAGGTGTCTGAGTCCCTTCTTCAGATTGCTGTAACCCCTTTTGCTGTCTCTACCACACTTTAAAACGCCTTCATGGGGACCTCTTCATGCACTGAACATTAATGAAATGGAAAATGGAATTATCCAAACCAGTCAAAAATGTCTGCTGACAGGACATTACAAAGAAGATGCATAACCAACATTGAACAAAAGAGCAGAGCTATTATTTACTGATCATAGCATCTGAAACACCTATTTCATTTAAATGCCAGCAACTCTTTTTAATATTAATAGTTTATTGCACATCCTTATCATACATTTATATTGTTTCTTAAAAAAAAAAAAAAAAGACTAGTAATTTCATTTTCTGAAAAGAAAACATTAGGTGTGTGCATTTGTTGTCCATTTATCCTCTAAATTCATTTGTCACTTCAATCTCATCTACATAGAAATAATTTATTTTAGTATAGAATCGCCCATGTACCATAGTCTAGAAACTCACCTGCATTGTTTGCTCCTGCAATCTTCCTTAAGGAAATGTAACTGCATCTCTATCTGAAACATAACTTTTATCTCATCACAAGCCTTTCCCCCCCATCCAGCTGGCCTTAAAATGTTTTGCCATGCTGTAATTAGATATGGATAAACCAAGAATCAAAGTGATAAGGATTTATGAAGTGAGCTTAACTCATGGAGAACCCCAGTCAGACTCAGATTGCTTTAAACATGGGGGAATATCCCTAATATGAGGTCAAGCTCAACAGATAAACTGAGTCCTGTTATAATGACTGGTTATCCTGTAACACTTAGCACTACTGGAGAAATTTTGTTCTTAAGAGCATACATACTCAATCCTTTCCATTAGATTCATAGGATATAATCTAGATTTTTGCTTGAATAAATGAAACATCATGTTGATGCCTGATGGGTTTTTTGTCCTTTTTCATTATACATTTATACCCTTTTTATATACCTTATATTCTTTCCTATTCCTGTACTATCACTCCCTGTACCTTAGCCCCACATGTTTATAACCCTTGTACTCTAGCTTAGTTCAGAATTCTTTGGGGAAGACGAAACACCCCCACAATCTCAAGAACATGAGACACCAACCTTGAACGGAGCCTCATCACTGAGACATGTTTTTGTAAACTAAGTTGCAACCTTTTTTGTGGAGAGGTAATTAGAATAAGGGGGCAATTACTTCATTTGTTAGGTTTCTTATTGGGGAATTTTAGATAGGTATGCTAATTGATGAAGTCCATAAATTGTATACAGGTTGTACCTGGGTCTCTCTCTTTTCGTCGTGGTACCACCTTTGAAAATAGTGCACCGGGGATCCTGTTAAACCAAATACCCTTTTCCCTATACTGCGGTGTCTGAGTCAATTTTTACCAGCATTTTAGGCATCAATGTGTTAGATGTTTTGTTAATTAACTTTTTGCACTCAGCAAAACCTACACCCAGAAATAGGCTGCTTTGATACCACATACAAGTGTAAGTAATAAGGTACTGAAAGCAATTCATTGAAAAGAAAATGTCTCACCATGAGGCACACCTGCATTGTTTTGCTCTGGGTATTCCTTGTTTTCAAACAATGCATTTAGAAAACATGAGTTATCTCTCTATAACCTTGTCTGCCCTAAAGTATTGTACATGATCATCGCAGCACTGTAAGTGCATCTGTCAAGCACTGCAGTTGGGAGTCTCTCCATCAATCAAAGCACAGATACAGCAGCTGAAAATATTATAATTTCTGTCATGGCTTAAATCCACATGGAAATTAAGCCCCACAGAGCCACTACCCTTCCCTCAGCCCCCTCCAGTGAGAAAACAATTTAGTGGAAACAGCAATGAGATCCGATAATGAATGGTAACATCAAAAATATTAATTACTAAAGTATACCAAAAAGAGGGTGATTTCCATGCAAATAATGCTCACCAACTCTGATGCAACATGACCTTAGCCAGCACCTCTCCACTGCTTCTTCCATCACATTTTTTCTCTCCAAACCAGAGACAATGAAAAGCAAAGATGGCCAAACCTTGTGGCTGGGACCAATGCCACCCCACCGCTCCACTCACCACCTGCTCCCCTGGAAAAAGACAGCATGGCTGTGGAGGGTCTGCATGGCCCATTCCTCTTCCACCTGAAGCCTCCTTCCTTCTCAGAAATGAAAATCCTTTACTTCCATGCCCAGCAGTGATGGGTTGTATAGAAGAACAACCTATACTAGAATAACAGACATGGTTCCAGGCTCCACTCCCTCATGGCTACCACCAGAAAACTAACTCTGTCATGGCCAAAAAGAGGACAATTCTCTAATGATAAAACAATAGTAGTAGCAGTAGTATTTACTTCAGGAACTTCCACAAGTCATGCCAGAGCACAGAAGTGCAGAGAGGGATCATAAGTGATAGTCTTGAGGCAACAAAAGAATAAGTGACATGCTCCAAATCCCAGCTCTGTCAAATCCCAGTTTCAAGTATGAGATTACCCATCTCTTTTCCACAGTGTGCTTCTCCCTGGGTAATTTTAGCTATATCTGTAGGTCTGGACAGTGTTGATAGCAGGTTCCTTTCTGGAGTGGAAAAGCAGCACCAAGTTGTAGCACATCCCCTGTCTACCAAGGCTGCTCTCAGGTTTGGAGTGCTTCAGCAGTGCACGTTGACCTTTGAGGAAACAGTGACAGTGATCTAAATATCTTTTAAAAGTCTGTGCTATAGATAAAAGGGAATTCAAGAAGTTCACATCAGATTTGCTGTATTTAAGTTCTAGTGGAACATTTGGCCTACATTTTTAGTTCAGGAGATTTACCTTTCATCTTGTCTGGAGGCTTACATAGTATTGCCAGAGTGACACACGTGACAGCTGTGAGTCAGATTTTTGAAAATAATGAAAAAACTTTAATATCAGGAGGATTTGTGTTCACAAAAAACTGTTTACAAATACTAGTGGGAGCTTGTAAGCTTCTAGAATGGCCAGAGGTTATGTTTTTCAGCTTTTTTTCCCTGCTGCCACAAGAGACAGAAATGTACTTTCTATGTATAAATGTGACCTTCCCATAGTCCTATGAACCTTACTGCTGCAGCTTTAAAAGGAATATCAAATACAGAACATTGTGTAGAAATTAAAAAATAATCAATACCAACTGAGTACAAAATTTTTGTATGTCAGTATCAACTGTATTTATGAGGACACCATAAGTTATTTATTTTACCAGTGTTTTCTCATTAGGTAGTGCCTGGAGGCTAACCAAGATGAGCTTCTGTTTTATTATGCAGAGTAACATAGAGACTTCAGAAGCAACAGAATGAGTAGCAAAAGGAATGGTTTTCTTGTTTTCCAATCAACAGATGACAATAGTGCACACTGGAGTTCTGCTACTGCTTTGAGAAGGTTTTCTACTTTTCCCTTGAATGCCTCCACACCCTAAAGTAAATCTCCATTTACTTTGTGCTCCACTGAAAAAATCTTCATTTGGGCAAAAGGAAACACACCACATACGCAGGTTCCAAATGTATTGCCAGTCCAGCTAATGTTTTAATAGTTTAACAACCCATATTGTCCAATTAACACAGAAAAGCTTCATTAATAATACAGGAAAAAACACTTTAGGAGGAAAATAGCCCTTCCAAATACATACCTCTTTTCTCCGGTGTCTGCTTGCCTTTTCCTTGGCTTTCCTATGTTCCCTTGGATCCAGGGGGCGATGGTTTCAGGCTTCCTTGTGAGGCTTTTGGTGGATGGAGGAATGTTGTACATACAGCCACTATCACATCTTCAATCTTTCACTGCGATGAGCATGATGTTGATGCTGGGTGTCCCAAAGGCCCTCTTGAAATTATCTTTTTATGCTTTTTATCATTGTGCATTTCTCATTGCTTCCCAGTCAAGTTTGAACAATGCCCCCCGAGCCCTGATACCCCAGTGCTCTGTGCTTGTTTCACAGATGTTCTCTTTGGCCTTTACCACACCGAGTTTCCCATCACTCAAGCTAAGAACAGGCCAGGCAGCAGTCACTGACCACTGCACAGCATTAAACCAAGCCCCAGCCAGCTAAGGCTGAGGCACAGACATGTGCTGGATCCCTGCACAGCCAGGTCAGTGCAAAGCCTGCTGTTTTCTCATGCTAGTGGAAAAAGTCACATTGAACAGGATAGCACAATTAACTCATGTCTTTATATTAGTCATGCTTAGGCCTGTTTTATCTTCTCATTTGTCTTTATTCCTCTCACTTTATTGTAATTTTATTTGGACTTGAGTCTTCTAAACAAAAACAATTTCTCTTGAAACAGGGAAGGACACTAAGTCCATCATAAAAAACCCTGCTGTTTGCAGGAGAATGAAAGGACTGAACGAGTCAGACAATGGACAAGCAAAAAAATAGATAAACATTCAAAAATACATATGTATTATAAAAAAAATCAAAACCCATTATTTTGTATTGCTGTTCATGACCATAGGCAGCAGCTGGAAGGTCCAGTCCACCACTGTGCAAGGCAGGGCCAGTTACACCACGGCATAACCTAGCCCTAAATACTTCCAGTATGGAAGTTCCACAATATCTTCAACTACCCCCTACCCACTGCTTCACTCTCTTTACCCCAGACAGTTTTTCCCAGCATCCTTCTTGATACAACTTGAAGTCACTTGTTTTTTAATCCACAAATAACCCTAAATCTTTGTCTTGTTCACTGATGCACAGAAAGAACATCTCTTTCCTCCTGCCTGAGTGGTCTAAGTTTTTCTAAGATCAACAGCCACTTTGAAATGACAGAACTGTAGAACAGCAAGATATTATTTATTCTACTCAAGAACTTGTAGCACCTGGGACATTGTTCTGCATGATTCCTCTTGGTTGTGTTCATAGCTAATGTTGGAAACTAACAATTCAGATTATCATCTCTTCCCAATACTGAGAATTTATCCATTTCAGATAATATCACTATAGGCTTTTCCACATATGAAAGTCTGACAGAGGAATTTTTAACAGATGGGTATGGTTTTGGTGGTAAGAACCAGTCATACATATATATTATTTTTTTAAGCTTATAAGGCACAGTAGTATGTGTGAGGGTCAGGCTAACACATAGTCGCTGAGCTAGTTCCCCCAACTCTGTCTCCCAAGCTCCCTGATTCAGGGCCAGACAACTGCACTGTGCCCAGCTGGACTCAAGGCAAGCCCCCCAGAGAGAACAGACGTGCTCAGGGCCCCCACTGTGTCTTTCAGTGGTTTTATGCCTGTTTATTAAAATGTGAAATATTGTGGGGTTCCACAGGCAGGGAGTTGTGGGCAAATAGCTTTTGTTTAACTTGGTTTTGTCAGCCTTCATGTCCTACTGTCTCTAAATGTCCCTGTGTTGTGAAGAAATGTGGAGCTAAACATATCTGCTGCCTTTGAATTCTCCAAGTTCTACAAATTAAGATGGCAATTTAATTATTTATTATTACTTATCAGCTATAGGAATAAATATATCCTTTTAGATGTTCATTTTCTTGCCATAGCCATTAGACACAAGACAAATTAAATCTAAAGCGCCACCTAGTGACAGGATATTGAAAGTTATTTTAGACTATTTGCAAAAGCTTCTCTTTTTCCCTGGAAATTTAGTGAAAGGTAAAGAAATCAGAGGCTTTCTGAGAGCCATAAAAACTTTTCTGTTAATAAGCAAAATAAATTCACTGGGAATAAATATGCAACCTCTTTAATCCATTTCTTATCTGTGTTTACAGTAATTCTACCTCTCATACCAGTCCATTCTGTCAATCCTGAAGTTTTAGACTACTTGAAGTCCAAAGTTTTGGTTTATTGGACTCATTCAGTCTTAATCACACACATGTTTTATTAGCTGTTCAGCCCAGTTCTTCCAACAATAGAGTTCAGAAAATTAGTTGCATTCAGGCAGTACTATGGCATCAAGTCATCTTTTAAAACAGCCAAAGCACAGGAAGCCCAGAAGAGAGAAGCAGCTCCTTTGTCCTTCCCCTTCTACACTTTCACCCTGTCCCCCATGGGATGACAATGCTCCTTCCTCCTTTGCCAGTCACATTGAGTGATATGTTGAGTATCACTTGTTCCCTACTCAACACGTTGGGCACAAGTTCAAAACTGAAACACTCATGCCTAAATTCTTAAGTAGATAACCATGCACAAGAAAAGGGAATCACAGCACAGAAACATGGAAGCTTCAGATATGTTATTGATGGTGTTTCCTTAAGAAGCATCTTTCCATTAGCAGCACTCAACCAACAGAAATCATTCAAAAGGCAATGCTGTGCTAGGGACATGCAATACAGTGAGCTTCAGGGAGGCTACATACCCAGTAACACCCTGCAACTGAGATTTTTTCAGATCTCCTATGATAATTAAAACCATACCATTCCCAAAATCATGGTACATGACTTTGTGGGACAAAAACAAGCAAGGAGGTTATTGGGAGACAATATCTACCAGTTGGTACAGTCAGTGGAAATGGGAGTGGAAGTACAGCTCTGATGCTGACAATTTAATCCGATACATCAATGTAGAGTAGCAAGTCACAGCAGAGTTTTGTGATGACAAGCTCAGGCCTGAGCACAGCACAGTCGTGTTAGGGCAGTGCTGCACTTCAGATGGTTCTACAGCTTCCTAGCTCAGAAACAATTCCGGTACCATACATGATTTAATTTTCAGGTTCCAGTTTTGGGCACCTGGAAAGGATGTCTAGGTGTTCCATCATATTTTCAGTTTCAGGTGCCCAGATGTATATCTACTCTTTAGGTTGGTCTTCAAGTTGCACTGATTCTTGTTTTGTTTGTTCTAACTTACTTTAACTTTGCTTTAGCTCCCATCAATTCCCCTTAATCTTTTGCAAGCCCTGTGCATACAGTCCTCTTCCTTTGGTATCATTGCTCCCCCACACACACACATACACTTTTCTAACCTCTACAAATAAACCAGCTAATAAAAATATGGAAACTGACTCAACTCTGGCTAACATTACATTGTGATGGGGAAAGACTATCAAAAATATAAAGAGTAACTGCAGAAAATTTTTTAAAAACCCAAATCAAGCAACCAACCAACCAAAAATAAGACAAAACCAAAACCCACCACAACATGAAGGAAACCCCAAACTCCAATGCATAACACATGAAAAGATTTCTTGTTGCATGCAACAATCCACAGTAATTCTAACACATCTATACACATCTATAATGCGATTTGCAACACAAGGACCACAGGAAAAACAATCAATTTATTACTCCATGAAATGCTTCACTATAAATTTGTAGTATTGTACATCTACTATTATTGTTCAGACTCAAAATAACATTGTCTCCTATTTGAAGTGGAAATGCAATTGGAATGTATCATAAATCAGATATTTAACTTTAAAAAAAAGCAACTAGCAGTGATTTTTCAAAGAATCCTCCATCCATACTGGAAATTAGGCAGAGAATACAAATTCACAGTTATCCTACTAGGAGGAGTGCCACTGTGAATTATTTTAATTCCATCCAGTTTGCTATTTTTCAGCATCTGAGAAGCATTTTTCATTACAGCTGAATAATATTTTTCACAGAACAAATTAAACTTCCACTAAAAGCTTATACCAAATTGTTCCACTCCCCTCTGCTGGGAAAGCAGAGGAAATGGACTTACTTGGTGATCTCTGTAGATCTTCACTACAAGGATTTTGAATTCTCCCAGCAAGAAGAAATGAGAGATTTTATGTCTTCTTTTTCACACTTCAGATCATTTTCAAAAAGTCAGACGTCAACCTCAGACATTAGGCAAAGCACCAGCAGTGGTGGAAAACACTGCATTGCCAGTTCAATGGGAAAGTGGGTTTATTTGGTTTACAATTCTATTACAATTACTACAGAGGAGGTTATTACAAGTTAAAGAGTCCACTTGAGCAACAAAAGAATATGCCTTAATGATGAACTAATTGTTCTCAGTACTGCCACAGCATATATGAAGTGTTTCATCTGTGCCTGAACAAGCCTGTAAATTTCTGGGATCAGGGATCTTGTTTGTATGAAAAAATCAGGCCAGACTAATACTGCCATTCAATACATCAATAATGGCCCTTGCCCCTACCAAAATTTCTACCTATCTATTGCAAGTAAGATTATAAGATTTATTGTCTTTCAGGATGACCAGAGACACTTGCCATTCATTAAAATAACAACTAAAGCAATGATGTTTATGTTCTGTTCCAATATAAATGGGCAGATTTAAAGTATAAGGCCAGACTTTTCTTTAATGAAATTGAGATAGGTTTTTTGGTTGTTGGCTTTTTAGAAATTACTTTACCCTAGGGAGGTGAAGGAGAAGAGAGAATAAATAAAGGTCACAAACTGCCTCTCATTTAGTGCAAGTTACCTATTAATACCAGAAAGCCCAAGCAATACAACACTTAATAACACCAATACATTTCTATCTATGAGTCTAAAGGTCTCAGTGAATTACATATCACACTGGTGTATAAACACACAAAAAGGTCAGACATTCCCTCACGCAGTTCATCTTAAACAAAGTCATAAGGACTTCATAGAGCCACCAAAAACTCCTGCATTCTCCACGTACCTATTCCTGGTACTCACTTTTAGCTATCAGGAACTCATTACAGATGGACTGACAACTAATGCAAAATGTCACTGAAGAACATCTGCTCTAGGTGAAAATATATTGGAATAAGTTGTTTTATCTGGTCAACAGATGCTCATGAAGGATGTCTGCAGCCATTGAGATCGCTTATCCTTTCCACAGGAACAGCTGAGTTTCCTATGGTGTGTTGCTGCCACCTGGTATACCTCTGAGAAACAAAACATGGAGCTCCAGGGGCGTACAGGGCACTGCTGAGCTGCCACTCCTCTTTTTTACTCCAGTAGTTACAACCTGAAATGTTGCAACAGAAAACAAACAAGCAAACAAACAAACAAAATGAGAGGAGGAAGGAAAGAAAAGAAAAAAATAACACATACATTTTTGTATGTATTTTATTGTATGTGTTATTATGCATTTGAAAAAGCTGATGACAGCATTATTATGGGAAAGTATTAAAGGTTGTCAGATTGACATTGCATATGCTCTTTAGCATACACAGTTGGAGTATTGGCAGACAAGTATTTTGGATGGTCTCCTGATGATTCTTTTTAGAGAGTCTCAGTCTCTGTTTTTGTACTGAAGCAATTCCTTTTTTCCTTCAGCAACTCTTTTCCAGCTGTCTTCATTCCTTTCCCATGAGGACAGAACCGCACTTGAATGCCAAGAATCTTGCTTTTTTTTTCTCCTGTTTTCTATTTTTTCTTTCTCAGTCCCTTACTTAAGTCTCTAGGTTTTTGACAGCATGTCTGAGGTTTGCTGTTATTTTAAACCAGCTGAGGATTAAACAGAGCATGAGAAGGACATCAGCCCCCACCTTTATCTCCTGTTTCTGCTTCTGCAGTGTTGGCAAAAATCCCAGCACAGTGATATGCCTTCCCTCTCACCCTTGATCCAATTCTCCCAATGCACCTCAGACTTTGCCTGTTGGCTCTCTGAACATCCATGTCCTGCACTCAGGACTTTCAACGCATGAGACCTTCGGCACTGTGCAACCTCAGAGACTCAAGTCCCTATCTCCAGGAGTCCACTACAGGGTGGAGGGAAGGCAGCACTTCTCTTTCCCCAGATGTGCTTGCAGCAGCAGCATTACCTCTCCCCTCCTGTGAAGTTTGGACTGTTTTCATCGCTTTTCTGAATTCTGATTCTTTAAAAATAAACAAACAAACTAAATCAACTCCCCAACCTTTGAATACAGCTTTGGGATTTAAGCCTTGTAGCCTGCAGTCAGCTTAGCCCTGCACACCCTGACTCCAGATAGGAGAATAAGCTTGTAGTGTGGAATTACATTTTTTTCTCAGTATTATTTACAAATGAAGCATAAAAAAAATAAATACAAAGGTAATTTTCAGCATCTTGATTCTTTTCTCCCATAAATGCAATGTTTAATTTTAAGTTTCATGACCTCATTTACTTGCAGAGCCACTCCTGCTGTTTACCTCCCAGTATGGTGTATGGCAATTATGAGTAGCACTGTGGAACATATTTTCAGCAATTATGGTAATGTAGATGATTAGGAAACAAGCTCATAAAATTTGGCAAAGACAGCACTAGCACTCTGCTCTCCTTTCTGATGCAGTATGAAATTCTGCTTCTTACTATGGGAAAGTAATTAATTTTTGACTGCTGGTTCTCACACTAGTATTAATTTTAGCTATGAAATATGTTTGCTCCCTGACACAAAGTAACAAGAAATTATAAAAGGAAATAAGGAGAAATAGGAAAAGGAAAAAGTTGTTTCTTTAACCAAGGAGAGTTTTTCTTTAATCAAGGAGAGTTATGTATTTGGAAAATAAAAATATATTGCATTAAAAACCACTGACATTATGTCTTTAAAAGGGGGATCCTTTCATTGATTTTCTGGATATTCTTCCTCAAGAGTAGATGAAGACACTCATTATCATTCTTATCACAAACTTTTTCACACAAATTACAATAATGTAAGGGAAAGACAGCACATTGGGAGAAAAGGGTTAAAAGCGGAAGACTGTTGGGAATTATAAACATGCTCAGGTGGCCTTGCAGCTGGGAATGCAAAAAATCTGGAGAGTAGCAATGTAGAAAAATATATACTTCATGCCTTCTGTTGTTTACCTTCTGTGTGCCTTGAGAACATCTGTGTATAGACAACACAGGGGTTTGGTAACTTGGAGGCACCCTAAGGGACAGGCTTGAGCTCCCTGCCTTGGTCCTGACATGATCAAAGCCCAGGGAAGATCCCAGCACGATGGTAAACCATGCCTGTGCAAACCCTTGGCAGAGCTCTGGGAACAGCAGGATGGGATCTTCCAGCATGAACTGGGCTTGGCAGTGTCTGCATCTGCCTGTGTCCCTCTGCCCAGGGCCACTCCAGAGACCCTCCAGCCAGTGAGATAAGTTTACCCTTTGCATTTCAGCCCTTGGCCACTGGTTGCTCCCTCTGCCTGCCTGTGCCAACTAAATCCCAGCACTGTTACCATACTCATAAAACCATTGATGAAGAATTTGCCAGGATCTCTGGGTTTGTTTTCTTGGTTGGTACTGACACTTTTTTGGTTCATTCCAAAATTCCCTTAGGGAACTATGTTTATGGGACTGTGTAAGCATCTCCATGCCTTAGCTTCCCTTTCCCCAGCCCTTTAGTAAGCTTGTAAGTGGTTCTCCCGTTATAACCACATTCAGAAAAGGGAGGGAAATTTCCCTTGCTGTGTTGCAACCTCCGAAGTCAGAAGTAGCTCCCAGTTCCCAGGTCCATATGTGTCCTGCAACCTTACCCACTCCCATTTTACTCTAGCAAGGACAGAAAAATCCATGGCTCAACCTTTTTTTTTTTTTTTTGCCAAATCAGTGATCACAGAGTTTATTAATAATTATTACTGCTTTTTATTTAGTAATAGGAAAACTCATGCATTCCTGCTTTTCTTGGTCTTAAAACAAGTCTTTTACACTTCAGACTAACAAAAAGGACCATTTAAAAATACAGTAATATGCTTTATTACATCGCTTTTAGGGTTGTTATTCCAAACCATCACTTTGAGAGAGTCAGTAATGCTCTTGCTGCGTGGTTTTTTCTAGAATCCAGTCTGAATACTCAGCAACTTTGGTGTAGACTCCTGGCTGCCTGGGGCGAGCGCACCCTTCACCCCAGCTGGTGATGCCCACCAGATACCACACCTCCTCGTGCCTGCATGACAGTGGCCCTCCTGAATCTCCCTGTGTCACAGGAGACAAAGAGAGAGCGAACAAGGAAGAGGCCTCGTCAGTATTTCTGTCACAAAGAAAGCCTTGAATAAGATCAGCATCATTCAATGTCACTACCAGCATAACAGCCTGGATTTCAATCTCTTTCACGTAAGGCTGATTAAGAGAGGACTGAAGCAGGTTTTCTTATTTTTTAATAAATTGATTTCTAATTAATAAATAGTCATTGCAAACAATTTCCACTTGCCATGAAGGTTCAAAACTACTGGCTTTATTTTCTTTTTTATTATTATTAATTACTTATCTACATTCAGTGATTTAAAACCCAGTGAAAACTATATGGGCAAGTAGGAAAAACAGTGAATTTGGCAGTGTTTCTTCTTATGACCTTGTCTTTAGTACCTCAGTTTTCTACATTGCTTATCTTGAGTGACTCTGTCTCCCACAGGATAAAATAACTTTCTGGGTTTTTTCCTATTCCTAAGCAACATAAGGTTCTTTACAGTAGCTGTTATGAGTTAAGACAATGGCAAGTGTGTTACTTTTCAAAAGAGCATCTCCATGATCTGTTACACTGTATCAGACAAAAAAAGTTTAATTGGCACAGAGAAAAAATTACTTCCTAGCTCTAAATATTTTTATTCCTTACCAATCATAGTAACATGTCAACATAACATCTCAACATCAAAATATTAACTGTTAAATGTTTGCAGTGAAAACTGTATTTGGTAGAGAATTAAGTATTAATAATCAGATTCTTCCTGCAGAGATTAACTCAATATTTAAACTGACGAAAGTGCGTGAGTTTACACTTGAATAGAGAATTTGGCTCACGGAACTCATGCTGTTGTGACATTTTCAATTCTAATTACGAACAGAGCAGTTTGCACGGTTTGTTTTTAGCCTTCTATTCCCCATGCATTTTAATAGCATTGCTAGCACTCTCCCTTCTGGTTTGTACACAGTGGATGCTTTAAAATAAGCTTTTACATACTGTATTTCATGCCAAGAAATGAAAAATAAAGAAACCACATATGAAATCTGCTTGTATTAGAGAAATGTTTCAAGATACCATACTTTCTGTCTTTGGAATTCTGATAGTCTGAAGGAATACTGTTTTATTCCCTAAATGGATATCCATATATCCACACTCAGAGCTTCCTACCCATGGAATTTATCCCCAAAAATTTCAGTGTTATATAAGAAGTATTTTCCATATTTTTTTTTCATTGCTTTTGACAACAAAAAGTGACAAGTTAATCAGGAACTTTATTGATGGTCATACTTTTCTAAAGCAATTAAAAATAACTATAGTACTGACTTATATATTTGAACATATATTTGGAATATATAACTATACACTACGGTTTGTCATTACCTTACAAGCATCCCTTCCACCTTCGTCATAGCCAGCACAGATCACTTTGTCACCTATTCTGCGCTTCCGGTACCTTGCCTGGCACTCCTCCTTTGACATGAAGGGAACAGGAGCCTTCTGAAGAATATCTTGTACCCGACCTGTATAAAAGGTGGTATGAGCAGAGAAAAGTTTGATTCTAGCAAAACAAAGGTTAAAATTCAACTCTAGAAATCCCCATACACTGATACTACAAAGTGGAGATCACTGCTTCTAGAGTGTTAATAGATGTTCATGACACTGATTGTCCTTTTTTTGTGTTAGTAAACAATGTGAATTGTCTTCTAATTTAAATGTTTTTTATAATGCCATTTTCTTTCTCATGACTGGAAAAGCTTCAAAACTCCCTTGTGATTTGTAATGAATTGTCATATGTGAACAGCTCTCAGGACATTGGTCCTTGGAGCATTGTGGTTTGCATTGCTTTATGTTAGTAACTTATTTCCTAGTAAAGTGTTGCAATAAGTTTGGGATCTCTCAGCTGCCAAATCTGTGCTACTTTCTGTCCTAGTAGTTTTCAAGATGGAGAAATTTGCACATAAACTAAACAAAAGTATTTGAGAGCAGCCTTTTCTCTAGAAATTAACAGAAGAAATTTGTCTGTAGAGTATCTGCCTAAATTTGTTAGACTTCACATTGAACTACACCTTTCAGATAAGCAGGTGAATAAAAGAGGTACTCTAAATAGAATGTGTATACATCTATATAAAAATAAAAATTTGCACAAAATAGAAATAAATAAATAAATAAATGTAAAACCATAAAGTTTTGTATTTAAGAGGTTTCGGCCTACATCCACATAAAATCAGTATTCAAAATTTGTCCATTATCAAAACACAAGTCAAAGGCATTGTTTGTAATCAATCTTCAGAACATAAAAGCAACATACTTCAATCTTCAATTTCTAAAGTCATACAAATATAATCACGTTTTAAGAAATCATGGGTTATTTGCAGACTGCAATTCAAAAGAGCTCAGTGGCAAGTTTTTTGCTCTTTTTTCCACTAGGAAAATAAAAAGGAGGGTGCAAAACCCAGGATTTTCCCAGTACTGGGGTTTGCCAGCAGATTAAGCAAGAATCTAAGGAAAAGTATTTGAGTATTGTACAGGATATATTTAAGGTTGAATTCTCAGGTATTCAAATAATTGAATCAATTTATAAAACTAATTATTATGTCAGAGCATGGAGTTATTTAATGATGATTTCATACATCTTTCATATATGTTTTATGATGTCTTAATGGAAATACATCCTAATAAGGAATTATATTCAAATACTATCTACAAGGAATAATGGTAGCTAAGAACAGAGCAGAATATTCTTTTTTTAAAGAAAGGAAGTTGGTTTTTGTCAAACACATTAATTTTAAAAGTACAAGAATTCACTGTTTTAAAGTATTTGTACCTTTTTCTTTTCTGTAACCCCATCCAATAACCCAGCAGTCAGTATAAAATATGTTAGCATCTTCTTTTGATGGCAGGCAAATAGGTAGCTGGAGATCTAAAATATGATTAAAATAATTAGTTTGACCAGCAGAGACAACTGCAACAGTAAGGTTTTGTGGGCATCTACATGACCCCTAATGGCAGCCTCCAAGTTATGCTTTGTACCTTACACTATCTATCATTCCTATCACATAAATTAAAGCTGCCCATTTTCTTTTCAAAGCCAACAGAATAGATTCTCCTCAAACCCCAGTAACTGCATATTAAAAGCAGCCAGTCCAGGTGTCATGCACTGCCATAGCAATGCCAGCCCTTTGTCATCCTGCATGTTAGCAGAATTCCTCTGCAATACACTACATACCAGTAAAATTCATTGGCTTTGCAATTTTCATTAAAGCAATGTCATATCCCATCTGTGCATCTTTGTACTGAGAGTGAACAACAATTTCTTCTACTTTGAAGAAGGGCGTGTCCTCCTTTATTTCTGATTGTCTTAAAATACCAGCATAAACACGCCAAATGTTGGGATTCTCAAGCCTGAGGGAAAAAGATACAGAGTCAGTGTGTGATTGAACAGCCTAATCTAGTATTACAGTAAGAAAAAGCATGTATCTCATGAGAACGTCAAGGGTTCTGTAGATATCTGTTTTCTCCTTTGGAATTTAATCATTAAAGTAATTTAGCATCATCAGTACAATACTATGCTAAGAAGGGACAAAGTATAAAGTTCCAGTTACATTAAGAAACTGAATAGTCTACCTGAAAATTTCACCTTTTGGTTACATTAAAGCAGTTCATCTAATTCTAGTTCTCACTGTTATTATCCTGAAAGGTAGATCTCAATTTATCTCACAAGCTAAACAAAAATCTGGGGCTTATTTATACATTTATTACTCACCTCGTGACACAGTGAGCAGCTGTGAGAATCCACTGGTTGCTGATGATGGAGCCCCCACAGAGGTGTCTCTGGCGAGACAACTTTGCGTGCAAGCTGACCTGCCATGGCCATTCACCAGGGGAGGAGTCCGTCCCACCAACGACCCTGACAGTTCTTGCAGAATGCTGCATACAAACTACAGAAATAATTTAAAACCCAGCTTAAAGCCAATTTGCACTCACCAATGAAAAAATGAGGATTTTCAGTTTTTCTGAATGACCACTGAATAGGCATCGCCAACTGCGAAGGTGATACATGATATATTCATCATTATTTATGATCATAAAGTCTATTAAAACCAAATCTACAGTGCTGCTCTGGTGTTTACAATGTGAAAACCTGACTGACTTCATTTTTCTAGAACACTTTAACATTACAAGGTGACCCACTGGGACAATGCAACCATTTTAAAAAAACTTGGGTTGGCCTCTTATACTTAAATCAGTGAAGCACTGGTTCTTTTTCATGAAAGAAGTTTTACTTACCAGTACTGGCTCTTTTTTTACATAATCTTAGTGAGTATCCAGAGATACTTCCTGGCCCATGTACTATTTTCACTGGAGATCCATTTGAGGACATTCTTAGGTGACACTCACACTTTCTGCCAATGAATTAATGCAGACATTTTGTTTGTATTTTTTTATTGAAGCACACATACATTACTCCCTCACCACATCTGTGGAATGATTATTGCAGCAATTTTTGAACATTTGAAAAAATATCTCACCTTTCCTCGTTGCATGAACCTTGGAGGAGAGAATAAGAAAAAAATTGGCAGCGGATCGTGTCTGTGCAAACCTGCTGACAGGCTCTGTGTCCTTTAGTATAAGTGACATTAAGTTCACTTCCAAAAAAATCCATATGCATGTAAGTGCGAGAATTGCAGGCTGTAAGAATGATTGCATTCCAAGCATCAGAAAGTTATTCATTAGACTAAATAAAAATTAGTATTTTTATTGTAAGTTTTTGTTTACCAGGAAAAGATCTTCTGCAATTTAGGAGGCCAAAACCTGACACAGTATTTTCTTGTGATATGACACCCTCTGGAATTCCACTTGTTGATGTCTTCAGAAGGCAAAGATTTCTAAAATGAAATATTTTTTACAATAACTACATCTGTTTTCACATCCTAAAAGTAATTGTTTAAGTACTCGTAAGTGAAGGTTCTTTCCTAAATATACTTTTTCCTCCCAAGTCTCAATCTGTCGAAGTATTTCGTAGGAAAATGAATTCACTAAGTGTACTAGTTCACACTAAATTGAGGCAGTCGTTGCAATGTGAAATGTCATAAAACTATACTACTAAAGGTTTTAGAGTATTTATACATATATAGATTACACTGAATTATGCACACCATCTCAGCTTGGCTTCTCCCTCAAATTCCTTTGAAATTTTATTTTTCTGGTTTATGTGGAATGTTGGTCTCTAACTATACTCACTAGTGAGTATGAAAGAAGGAAGCCAAATAGAAATATTTTTAAACCCATTAACTTAATTGAAAAATCTTTTCAAGTAAATAAGTTCACCCTGCCAGGAAACCAGATGGCTCTTTTGATAATGTCATAAAATACAGCTTTAAATCTTTAAAACAATGTGGAGGCTCACTGTATTTTTGACGTGTATAACTCTTTCCAGATTAAGACCAAATACCACAATACAAAAGCCCTGATCGCATTGGAAAACAGTTGAAATGCCCACAGGAAATTATAAATTTATGGACAAAAACCTTCAAAGGCTGTGCTTTACTGAAAATAGCTTTTCAACATAAATTTACATAAGAAATTAGTGTTTAAAAAACTGTTTAAAGACCATATTTATAAAAATAAATTTTAAAAATCTACATAGAAAATTACATTTAATTGTCATATTCACCTTTGAGATTCTATTTGCCATTTCTTGGTAAAAAATGTAAAGAACAAACACTTTGGAAAATATGTACAAATAGTTTGGCAGACAGAAATGTCAGGAGTGAAAAAACTTGTAATATTAATTCCTGAAAACTCATGATCTTCAAAAATATCCATTTGACAATCTGTATAAAACAAGAACAAAGTATCAAAATTCCAAAGACTTTAGTATGATAGCAGAATATTGAGATTTACAGATTATTCATTTCTACCTTTATTCCCATTTTCCTTCAGTGGCTGATATACTGGAAAGATAACAAAATATTTTAACCAAAAAATATTTCTCAAGAACATTTTTGAACACATAAAGTCATGGAGAGCACTACAGAACAGGGGTAAGGTTCATATAGAGGAAAAGAGAAATTACATGATACAATAGAGACTTGCTAATCTAATAGGGAAAACTTTAATTTGAACGGTGACATCAAGTTCATGGGAAGACTAGGAAAAAAGTAATGGGATGATCTTCTTAACACTTCTTTTACCATTTGAAAAGTAGGCATAATAAGTAGGACTTCTGTGCAGTCTGCCCTCTGACATGGCCAAAATAACACAACAAAGGCTTGGCAGGATAGTTCATGTAGCCAGACTATGATTATAAAGGTTACAGTAAGTACTAGCATGTTTAAAAAGAGATTAATGAGCTTCCTTCTCCAAAGATATTGTTAGAATCCTAGTGCAAGAATTAAAGAAGAAAAAAAGGAAGCATCAGCAGAGAGGATGTTTCTTGAACCTGTCAAGCTGCAGAGACAATAAAAATAGTGAATTGATCCAAAAGACAGGATTTGGTGGTAGCAGAGAACTTCAGCTGCTGAGAAAGAACAGCGACCCAGTCAATACTGCCCAGCAGGTTATAGAAACATACTAGGAACATCTTACTACAGAAAGGGAAAAAAAGGAAAAAGAAGGAGTAGATCTTAATGTGTTTCCTGTTAATTTCATGAGGTTTTCAAAAAGCATAGGCAAGAAAGGACAACAGTACTTGGCAGTAATTATACAATAAGAACAGCAAAAAAAATAGAATCAGAAATCTAGAAAATAAGACTAAATTAACTCTGACAATTAGTAGGTAAGATCCTATGTTAAGAGGAAATAGCATTCAGGAAAATGGGTAGTTTCTAATGGAAATTATATGTAAAGCATAAATGTGGATCTGAAACTTTAGGGAAGATAATCTGTGATCTCAAGGATCATGTTCAGTGATCATTTGCTCAATATCCACTGACCTCAAGGAAGGTGCTTTGCAAAAGGCAGAAAAACAGACAGATTACTAGGAATGTGTAATAGAATGTGTACATATGGAACAAATCAGAAAGGCAAAGGCACAAAATGAAAGGCCGCACAGAAAGGAATAATCTAAATAAAGTCAGAAAAGAACCTCAAATATTCAAATAAACCCATTTCAGACATTGACAAAACAACAAGGCAGAAGATGTTACTGACTTTTTATAACTGCATTCTACAAGTGTCTGTCTGGACAGGTACACCTGATCTGTCTCAGAACAGGACAGCTGACCTCTTTAGATGACCTCTTGATCCACTAATGCTGTCAAGGCTTCGATGACCATGCAATTTATTTCTTCTCTCTCTGCTCTTGCCTCTCTCACAAGACACGGAAAGGAGGGAAAGACAGGCAGGAACAAGACTGATTTTCACATGCTGTCATGGCTTAACCCCTGCCAATAACCAAGCCTCACACAGCCACTCACTCACCCACTCCCCCACCAGTATCATCAGGAAGAGAATCAGAAGGGCAAAATCCAGAGGTTTGAGGTAAAGCCAGCTTTGCAGGAAAAGCCTCATTTATAAGAAAATGAGTCATAGGTTGAAATAAAGCACTTTACTAAAGCAATAGCAAAAGCTTTTGCACACACAAGCAAAGAGGAAAATCCCATTAATTTTATTCTTTACTTTCCAGGAGCAAGTGATATCCAGCCACTTCCTGGGAAGCCAGGCTTCAGCACGCATAGTGGTTGCTCCAGAACGCAAATGTTTTAAATAACAAATTCCCCCCCTTCCTCCTCCTTTCCTTAGCTTTTACAGCTAAGCTGACATCATGTGATATGGAATGTCCCTGTGGGTAATTTGGGTCAGCTGACCTAGTTGTATTCCCTTACAGGATCTTGCCCAACCCCAGCCTATTGATGGGGGGAATGCTGGGGACAGAGCACTGGTGCTGTGCCAGTGTTACTCAGCAGTAGCCAAAGCACTGATTTTAGAAAAAAATATGTTGATATAGTCTTTACAAAATGTGATTTATACAGGAAAACTAAGAAAAATAAGACTATATGAAAGCAGAATAGCATTATCATTAAGAAGAGAAAATATCACACACTAAGACAAAGTGGACATAGATTTAAAAAAAAAAAAAGAAAAAATAGAAAACAGTGAAAGATGTTTCAATTGAGAATAAGAAGGTTTAATACACACTGTTTGATTTTAGACTCGAGATTTTTGTCTGAGTAATGATTGCAGGAAGAAGCACAGACATTTTGCTTTCATCACAAATTGCCAACAAAATGCATAATATATCCTTTGCTATTAGCCAGTTGCATTAGAAAGGTGCAGATTTTCATTAAAAATTTTCAAGTGTATACACAGTATACAAACAGAATATAGAAAACTTTACATTTCCCCTGATCTTTGAATTTGATGGGATTTTATCTTTCATTTTTGTATCCATGATGCAAAGATAACACACAATTTCATCAAGCTAATCTTGCAAAAGAATTCTTTTAATCTTTAAAGAAGGAAACTGTTTCTGTAAGACAAATGATAACATGAAAAAATTAGAGATGAACCTCATTTGTGTCTGAGTGTACTAACTATATTGTAAGAATAAGATTATATTTGAATTATTCTACATAATGAAACATTTATACATGTCAGTGACAGACTGCATTTCAGCATACGTAACCCTTAAAACTAAACTGAATCAGATATTTTGAATAGTTACCTGATTCAGAAAGCTGGCATGGCTTTAAAGAGAATCCAGACACAACCTCATCAAGCATCTTTATGTTGGTTGGAGTTCCTACACTGGTATGTTTCAAGAAGCATTTTTTACTGAATGCAAAGAATAAAGACAGTGGTAAGAAAACAGGCCTTCTTCCTTGGACTAAACCACCCTCCTGAACCCACAATTCCTACCATGGTGCATGGGCTGGCCATGGGCCAGAACAATCTGCATCCTTCAAAACAGACTTCAAATGATGAGCAGAGCTAGCTGAACAATGTTTAAATTGCAAAATTGAGCAGATTTAGAGCTCAAAAATAGGCTGCATAAAAATGAAATTATTTCTCTGGCTGCTCTGATGATGCTATTTTCAGAACAATAGGCAGAGCAAGATCAAACAGAGCAAACATGCAGCACAGCTACCAATATAATTTACATTTCAGTATCTTCAGAGGATTTTAGGTTTTTTCAGGGCTACAATAATTGAATGTCTTTCTCACCAATGGACAAACGAAAGCAAATTTACTATTGATATTTTCCTACCTGTAAGTGTGAACAAACATTGCAAGAAGGAATAAATTGAATGTCCTTGAGTAAATTCTTGCACCTTAGACTGCTCTGAGATCTACTCTACTAAAGCACAGGGCTGTCCAGGAAAATGAATCCAATTTGTATTTACCAAAAGCTTTCATTGTGAAATGTTTCAGAGGCATATGTAAAAAAATGACAACGGTTGTCATTGGTACATCTTTTTTGACACTCTTGATAGCTGTCAGCCACAGAAATATCAAAAATATTCCCTTCCATATCCAATCCTACATGGACATCTGGGCTGCAAGCTGTGAAGAAAGAGAGACCAAGTTCGGAAAATGTACTTCTATTTTTTTCCCCAAATTGCCCAAAAGATAGCAGTTTGTATGACACAGCCCTCATAATCCAGATGCCACATCCCACGCTCACTTCAGTTACATCATTCTTTATACATAGATCTGGCACCAAATCAGAAATGTAGGTTTCGTGTAGCAGCTCATGGCAAGGGGAAAAACTGGCAGACTTTGACAATGCCTCTGCCTACATGAGAGATGGGCTCTGACCACTGTGGTTGACTGAGACCACAATGACACTCACCAAAACAAGAACTCAGAATCAATATTAAAATATATTTTCCCAATTCCAAATTCATAGAGCAGTTTAAATGGTAAATTCTGTCCCCATAAGCAACAGACATCTCCCATTTGAGTCAGAATATTTAATTTACACTCTGCAGAGCGGGGATTGCAACCGAGGGTTTTGAAATGCAGGTCATGGGGGGTCTCCACAGAACAAGAGCCAGACAATGTTTGGAGGCATTTTTAAACATACATGGATAGATTTTCATTTTAGTCTGATTCTAGAGTAATTCCAGTATTAATTAGTCTAAATAGCATAAAGAATAACATCTCACCAAAATCTCTTTTTCTAGGCCAAGATACCCAGAAATATAAACATGATGGGTTATCGGCAGGAAAGAGCTTTTAAATGACCTGACTTCTCTGAAAGGCAAGTGGCAAGAAAAAGCAAGCCAAATTTACTTGATATTAGCTACAATGGAGAACTCGCATGAAAACCCACTTATTCCTTCCATATTGAGGTGCTCTGCCAATACAACTAAAGAATTAGCCTGACATCCATAAGTCACTATTTGTCCTCAAAGGCAAGAAGTGAAAAAATTCTGTTATTCCAAAGTACTCTGTTTTTCTAAAGTACCATGCTGTGCTTAAAGCTGATCTCCTTTTAATGACATTAGAACAGTGCAAGCTTAAGCCTATATAAAATAACACATTTACTAGGTTTTTCATATGCCTGGTGATAACTTGCAGGTATAGAATGTTGACATTATGGCTTCCTGTATAGCACACAAACCCTGTAAGATGCAGCTGCTAAAAAATTATTACACAGAATCACAAAGGTACTAGCATCACTTTGTGACAATGCAGTTCTGCTTTGCTGAACATCTGCCCCTCAGAGTTACATAGCAGGGTCACACATGCCATATGAGCAGCTTTCTGGAGTGGAATTGCAGTAGTAAATTAATCTTTAGAACCAGAATCAGCAGTGAAAGCATGGGCTCCCATATTCCTCTAGCAAAAGAAACAGTGACTGCAAGAGCATGATTTCCTTTACCTCATTGGGGAGCCTGGGTGGTGGATAGCTGGGCCTGAAGGGTAGAACCTGGGAAAGTTTTGTCACCTGTGTTTGAAAGCAGTCTGGTAAAGAACACACAAATCACTCCTTGCCTGCTTCCCTGATTCCATTCATCTTTTCAAAATGCTAATTTTTTAACAGTTGCTACCCAATACAGAGCATAAAATACATGCATGTGAATAACCATTTCTTACCACTAATTTGGATGTTACACTGTTTCAGGGAATGTCCAGAGACAGCTCCTTCCATATCCACTTTTGGCAGCATTTCTGTATCGCTGTCTTTTAAATAGCAGGAGAACCTGTGTTTTAAAATGCAGCAATTCACAGCTTTTGCAGTACAACACAGACCTTAATAATTGTTTCTCAGGTGAAATGCAGGCTGTCCAATATCCCTCAACATGAAAATTTTGACAAGTGCAATTGGAAGAAAAATAGGGTAGAGCCTTACACACTGTTTGCACTGGTGGCAGATGAGAATACTTTGTGTTTGCGGGAGCTCCAAGATGTGCCAAGAAAATAAGAAGCAGAGCCCAGGGTTTGGAGGACAGAAATGCACTGGGCGTAAAGCAGAAAGACAACCTCATTCTCTCAGGTTACAGAAATCCTTAATTGTGAGAAAAATGTGCTAAATAGAAAGGATGGGGAACAGTTGAGTGGATCATTGGAGATGTGAAATTATTCACATTGTCCCTCAACAATAAATATGTGGCACAGATGAGGGAGTGCAGACCCAGTTCTCTTTCCTTAAAAGGGCTGGTGTGTGAGTGTGAAAAATTTGGCATTGTCAAGATTAACCTTTTGAATTTAAGCAATTACTCTTATATCACCAGTTTTAGACACACATGACATTGTTTTCCATGGCAACCCTGTACCTTTCCCTGCGTGCCTGTGTTCTGTCAAAATGTTACCAGGTTCCTAAATTACCTCAGGAGAGCAGCACAAGACACATGTACATGAACATTCTACCTTTTTGCAGGATCCTTAGTCCATGTCGCTGGCAAGTAGGTGAAGAACAGACAGGTAGGATGGTAAGTACACACTACTTGGCAGTAATTGGCAGTCGGTGTGAAAAATGTAGTGACGTCTCCTCCTTGGAAGAATGTATTTTCATAGATCTGAGTCACACATTCTGACGTGGAATAACAAAATGCTTCAATTATTAGAGAAGGGAGAACCCAGTTTGCCAGGAGAGGGTGAAGCCACTGCTCCTCTTTATCATTGACCTTGCTTTTAGGACAGTCTTTTGTCAGGAAAAGTGGGTAAGGGGGTTCAGTAGCACAGCTCCTCTGAGAGTCTCATCTTTGCTCTCCAGCAGAAATGATACTCTCTAGGGTATCTCCCTCTGTTCCCTGCCTCACACCCAAAGCTGGAGTGGGGCAGCTTGAGCCAAGGCAGAAGCTGAAGAAGGAGTATTTGCCACGAGGAAGATCTGCATGGCAGAAAGTGCCTTTTCATGGCAGACCTGAGGAACAGCAGGAGCCTCTTCTGAGAGAAACCAATAGAGAGCATCACTACGAGGAAAACCAGGAGGAAGTGAAGAGACCAAAAGGACTTAGAAAGTTTTATGTACTGACAGTCCTATTTTGTTTAGGGATGCTCTGAGGTCAGAGTCACAGATGGTGCCACTGTGCACAGCCTCAGTGGTCCCTTAGCACTTCATAGACCTTCAGCCCCCTCACACTCCACCTTGAAGACCCCAAACACTCTTTACATTGAAGAAAATACTGTTACAGCAATAATGTCCCAGGAACTGTCTAGAAAAAAAATGAGCTCTACTACTACCTTGCATCTGCAGGAATTCTGGACTCTGAATGATAAACCAAACTCTGTAATGACAACCACTGACACTGCACAGCTGTGCAGCAAAGGAACCTAAGCAGCAACCTGCTCCTATCTTTCAAAATGAAGGCACTTGTAAGATCACAGAATCATGGAATAAGCTGTGTTAGGAGGGATCCATAAGGATCATTGAGTCCAGCTCCTGGCCCTGCACAGCACCATCCCCAAGAGTCACACCATGTGCCTGAGGGTGTTGATCAAATGCTTTTTGAACTCTGTCTGACTTGGTGCTGTGACCACTTACTTCTCTGGGGAGCATTTTCCAGTGCCCAGCCACTCTCTGCGTGAAGAACCTTTTTCTTATATCCAACCTAAACCTCCCCTGACACAACTTCAGGCCAGTCCTTCTGGCCCTGTCACTCTCAAGACTCTTGGGTGTCTTGAAGATTCATTGTAGTGGAGAAGCAGTGTAGTTTGTCAAAGGACTCTGTTTTAAAACACACAAGAGAGCTGTCTTTGCCCAGGCGACCACTTTCTTCTTTCATTTGCCCTCCAAAAGCAGTAGTAAGACAGTAAAATGCTGATTTTTATTCCTGTATCTACATAAGTACTTTTTCTTCAATAAAAGATAAAGAGAAAATAATGAATTTTTACAGACTGGGAGGAAACCCAACTGAAAACATTTTATCTAATGGCTTAATCTGTTACTATAGAGTTATAGAGTGATCATACTGAATCAAGTGCTATTGAAAATGAACACAAATGCAACCATCATGTTGGATTTTATAATTTTAAAATATTACAAGTGGATTTTATTTGTTATATGATTATAAACTATACTTTGGCAGTTCAGTGTTTTCTGCACACAAATAAAATATAGTATTTTTTTAAAAAACGAAAAAGTAAGGAATTATTAGATATATGTGCTAGCTATGCTAATATCTTTCAAAGGTTAATTCCTTATTAGTAAGACATTAGGCTTTATAAACATCCAAGTTTTCTGATATATATGTACATACTTTCAAGATCTTTCTCTAAAAAATGGCATTTATTATCCTCACTAGTTTCTTTGTCTAACTTTGTCATTAACAGAAAAGCGTTTTCTATTCTTAGAATGCTCCAAGTCCGTTCTAAAGAAAAAGTCCATTCTAAAGCTAGAAGAAAAGAATGTTGCAGTTATTTGTTGTATGATATAAGTTGGCTCTTATTTTCTTCTAGCATAAATGAGCACACACAAAAAAATTATTTATGCTCTAAAACTATGTACCGTGTAAAACTATGCAAGTTCTGAACACTTTAATTTAATAAAAATGTTTTCTAGCCCTCAGAAATTTTCCAAGATTTTCATTTTGTTGGGATTTAAAGCCAGGTAAAATATTTTCTTATATAATACTACACACACATATATATATAAGATTTTGCCAAAAAACTGTTACCTAGTTGTTCTCTGAGAGAACAGTTAATACATTACTGAACTTATACCCATGTTGGGCCTTAGTTATAATTTATCAGCAGAGGGAATTGCAGAGAAGCGCAATGCAATTTTTGTAGTTTAACTTTCATTAATGGAACAAAGTAAATCATTAACACATTGCCTCCTGCACCCCCAACGGTGCTGCTTAGGCTACAAACCTTGCCTTGGGCACAGAGCATAGAGCACTGTACCAATTTCAAAGTTCGGATACGGATGCAGTCTCAGTCCTACAGAGCAAACTGCCTGTGGCATTGTCCCGAGTGTGCTGGGGGAGGTGACAGCATGGAGGGGGTGGCAGGACAGCGCGAGTAAAGCCCCAGTAGAAAGTTCTGGGTCATACAATAGGATCATGCCAGTCACCCAAACTTAACTAAGCTCAATGCAGCAGAATAAACAGCTCTCCCAGGGGCAGACTGCAGTTACTAATCTTCCCTTTTACAAGAGGTGCTTTACAATGTGTGTAAATCTCAGGAATTATATATTCACTTACCACTGTAAACGGAAGCAAGTAAGAAAATGAAACAAAAAGTCCGATAAATCCAAACCATCCTAAAAACCACAAAATCACTCTTTAGGGTATGTTTAATAAAGGGTGTATAATTAGTTTTATAAAGCACTGCTAAGCCTAGCACTGATTTACACTTGTACTCTTTCACGATTAATCCAAAATTACATTGAAAAATCAGTTGCAGCTGTGATATGCTGTTTTGGTATATCTTTTAATAGCAGAATATCCATTCTTGCTTAGACTGGGAACAATATTCCATTGAAATGACATTACTAATACTGACTCTCCAGATAGTTTAGTAGATACTGTTGTCAAGGTAGCAAATAAATGACTCACATTCATTGCTCCACATGCTATATGAATTCTAAACTTTTTTTTCACATCCAAAAACTTAAGCAGTGAAATAAATAAATTAACCACACAACACAAGCCATAAATACTCCAACCTACACTGTGTTGTTGCTATGAAAACCTTTCATTGAATACCAGTTCCAATAACGATTACATACCTGATCACATAGTAGATCTGGATGCATGGATAAGGCTTGCGCTTTACTTAAAAAAAAAAAAAAAAGTCAACACTTTTTGTTAAATATTTCTGCCTGCAATGCTATCTCATCTTTAATATTTACTTTGAGCGGGTAGTCTTTTTGTCAACATTGTAACTGACCTTGGGACACACTTTCAGAACATCCATCACCCACACCGCACTGAAATTGATCCTGTAGAATCACAGCATAGTCTCTCTTTTCTCACCTATAAAATGATGATAACATTTTTAAACACCCGGAAAAATTTTCTTGTTTACAACAAATTTCAGATTTCTCATCCTTCCTGAAAGCAACCACAAAACCTAGTCGTATGTGAATATTTACAAAGCAAGCTGAACTTACCATATTTGTGTCGCTCAACAGGTACTAGTATTCCATTTAAATAGCTATTTTGCCTTTGTATGTGGGGGTGTGTGTATGTTTCAATTGGTGGCACAAAGGGAACAGAGCTTTCCTCCAATGATTTAGTTTCTTCAATATTCATTTCTCATCTGGGCTTTCTATTTCAGATATTGGACAGTTATTCCAGTTTGTTACTGTCTTATTAAAACATAAACAAACAAACAAACAAAAGTCCCAAAAATCTCCAACCACACACTGTTGGAAAAATAAGGTATACTGTTCAAATAAGCAGAAAAATAGAGCAGATTGATCATAAATTTTGCCAAGATCATGTATGTCATTCATGCAACATGTAGTCATACCCAGAAGGACCATCAGCAGCTTCTGTTTGACTTTGTTTTGTTTTGACTTGGTAGTTAGAAAAAACAAAACCTGCTTCAGCCTAAGCAAGTTCTTTGAGATTTTCCTGGCAGTGCAATTGCCTACTGGCTTGATACTGCTTTCTGCTTATTTCCACTGTGATCCATGCACAAATTCCATTCGTCCGGAAAGGTGGCAAGAATTACTGAACTGTTTCACCCCAGGAAATGAATGACTGGATTCTAGCCTGATTTGGGTCTAATTCTACCTGGCTGAACAAAATCTCACATTTCTTTTGGCAATCCTATTAAAAAAACAGCTTCAACATGGAAGAGCATCTACTCTCTCTGAAGAGAGAACACCCACTGGTTCTGATATGGAGCAAGAGGAGAAGTATTTCAGAGGAAATGAGGGAAAGAAGGCACCAGTATGGATGGAAAAACACACATTCTCAATTTGATATGGCTTTGAATTCCATCTGAATGAGGGTACTATAATAATTTCATTAACCTGAGTGCTCCAGGAGGAAAAAAAACAAGCAACGAACAAATATTCTGAAGTACTTCTGGCTATCATCCTGTATATGACAAAGGACAGAGAGAAATAACGAATGCTGCTAAAATAAGTTCTAAAAACTAAACCTTGATCTTTTCTTCTCACTATCAACAATCTAGAGCTTTCTCATGAGTCATGATGCCATTATCTGAGTGAAGAATCCACTGTAGCACTTGGCCAAAATCTTGTTTGACTAGATAAAACCTAAAAATGCTGCAAAAAAAATGAATAGAATAATTAACTGATTTGTGGAAAGCTTTTAATAAATGCTTTTTAGTAGTTCCATATACTGCAATTACATGCCAATAATAGGCTTCCTGGAAATAGAGCCCAGAAAAAAACTGCAAATCAGATGTCAAATAAGAAATCAGTGCTGACCAAATTCAGGATCATATTAAAAAATAGAAGACAATTGCAAATATTAAACAACAAATAGTTACTGGGTTTGTTATTTAAGAGGCCTTCTTTGATTTTTTTTTCTTATAATTGGAATTGCCATATTTTTTAAATAGAGAATCACATAACTGCCCAAGGCCTTACTTCTTGCGGCCAAGGCACATGATGCTGGTTATCATTAGATATTAGAGAAGACAGAATGTTTCAACGTACACTGAAGGGTTCCAGTGTCTTGACCAAGGCCTACAAACTGTCAGACAGTAACTCTTGAGCAAGCTGTATGTGTCTCTCAGCTGCTTACCTGGAGTCAGGTCACTTGGGCATATGCCAGATGCTGAGTCTTTAGCTAACTGATACCTTTTGTCTTCCTTTGCTCAAAATATTTTGCAATTGCAATGAGCACTTTATATCTCCACAAGCTATACTCCAGGCATTGGACAGAAAAGTCCTTTTGTCGAACAAAAGACAGAGTTAGGCTTAGCAGAGTACTCCCCTTTTCAGAAGAATCTCAGATATATGTATTTGTTTGGTTTAGAGATGAGTTAATTTAATCTTTTAATCCACGCAGACCATGAAGGTCATCTTCTAAGTATGACCTGACTATAAAGTGAGCTGGTGATATATTGGGAGGTTTGCCAGGGAGTAGCACCAGTACCCTTTTAGGAAGAAAACTAGGGTATGATTCTCCAAAGGGTCTTTTTGTCTTTTAGCTGCTGGAAGAGGAGATGACATGTGAGATCAAACATGACAAAATTATCTTGTTGTAGCAGTGTATTAACATCTGTATCTGAGGTTTTGTCTTTTAGACCATGAGGATTAAATTCAGGAAGGCAGGTGGATATCTAGTAAGCATTACTATTCCACCTTCTGCACATGTCCCAAACATGCAGCTTGCAGAGGCCAAAAAGCAGTTTACGTCAAGGTGGCTGGAAACTTCTACTGCCTCTGAGACACCAGCAGATGCTCTCAAGCAGAACCTCCCAGCACAGGGAGATCACACAGTGCTTGACCATTGATTGTTGTCAGTGTTCCTCTGAACAGCTGTAAACCATGATCCAGAAACACTCACATGCTCCATTTGTGTAATCCCAGTAGAAAGTTGTGTCCTTTCAGACACCATACAAAATGGATCTTTATAAAAGGTGTGATATTTCGGTTTAGAGTCAGCTGGTACCTTCATACCATCATCAGATACCTAGAACTCCCGAAAAAAAATCCCAAACAGCTACTATGCCCATGCAGTTTTTATTACACAATATTTTATTGTCCCGTTATCAAGAAACCTGGCAAGGCTGTTCTGCATTCCTAAGTCCTACAGAAACTCTGCCCCCTCCTCCCCCCCCCCCCAAAAAAACACCAAACCAAAAACCCACAAACAAACAAAAAACCACACAAAAGTAACAAACTCCCCCACCCAGAGGGTTGTTGCTGACCACTACCAACAATTACACACCACATGATTTAGGCTAATAAAGCCACACACTCTACAAAACACAAGATATTTAACATCTATCCTGCAGGCATGAATTTCCCTGTATGTTCAGTACTGTTTTCCCCAATATTTATTTCCTTAGCAGCCTCAGATTGCTTCAGAACCAATTTTCACAACAGAAGATAAGAGATCACTGTCATTTCAAAACAGTCCAGAGCACAAAGATTACAGGATTACATCAGTGCTCATCTTGGCAAAGATATACATTATGCATCACTAAATAGGGATTTTGCACATTGGCAACCCCGTGCCAGCATTTGAACCCATGCACTTTTCATAATGAGTTTCTTATTATAGTTTTGTCCAGTTTTTGTCTCAATTATTTTCTTGTTTATTTTGGAGAATATAAGGAAATTATAGGACATACATCATAGGAGAAAATCATGGTACAAAAGCAAAGTGCAAGAAAAAATATTGGTCAGTGTAGACAGAAGTCACAATAATAATCTTACGGAAAGAATTGTTATAATTTTGTCAATCTTACAGACTGTTTCCACACAACAGATCCCACAGAAGAAAAGGAAGTAATGCTAGTTATTATTTGTGTTGAAAGTCCTCAACTAAAGGACACAGCTTAAGACATGAGGTATCTCTCCAGGTTTCAACTACACACCAAATGTCCTCAGAAAACATATTCTGGATGCAAATGTTGTTTACCTTGAAAGCTCACACTGCCAAGTACCCAAAGTACCAAAAGCATGAAACAATTCCTTAACTTAGAGTTTCTTTGAAAAACACGTGTCATTTGTATTACGTGCATTAACCAATGAAGGTTGTCTCAAAAGTTATCTCATTATACAGAAGACAATGTTTACATTCAGCCCTGGAAACTGAAATTCCTGTTATTATACAGCAAAAAAACCTCTCTTTGAAAAAGAAGGCTGAAGAATGCAAGTATTACTATTGTTAAACACTTTTTTTTTCTTAAAGGCAAAATAAAGATAGCAATTACAGACTATTTGTCAAGGTCTGTGATTTCATTTATGTAAACTAATCAGTTAAACACTTTCCTTTCAGGAGATCCTCAGAAAATGGTAAAAACTAGGCTTATTGGAACATAAAGAATTTGGCAGGTTCAAGGAAACCTCTAATTTACTTGGAAAAATATTTTATATTTTCTCTTTATTATGATACTCTGCGAAGTACAGCACCATCCCAGGTATTAAATGACTAAGCGTTGTTAAAAGGGCACATGAAAACAGACAAAAAGAAAGAATCTCTAAATGTCAACAAAATCAGTAAGGACAGTAAAGATTACTCCTTTCTTATTTTATAACACACTAAACATTAGAGTGGAGCATTCCATATAAGTTTTATCAGCTCCAACCTCCAGTTTCTCATCCAGTTCCCCTGTGCAGGTTGCCCACTGACCAAGAACAACCTCAAGGCAACAACCCACAAAAAGCTCTTACTGCCAAGTGGCAAGAGCAACTAAAGAGAGAAGTGTGCTTATCAGTGGGCACCTCTCTTGTATGGTGCTAGGTATTGGGCTGGAGGAACACACACCAGCCAAAAGAAGCCCCAAGCATAGGGCACAAGCAAAGGCCAGACCAGCTAGAAGACCTCAGCTTGGTTTAGCACCAGCTTTTTCTTCAGTGCTTGCAAAAATCATGGAGAGTCTGTCCTCTAGCTATATGGCCTGTAGCAGATTTTGATCTGCCCTGAAGATAAAATCAGTCAGCAACTTTCACAGGCACTTCATTCCACCACTGTAATTCCTCTTCAGCATCAATTAGCAAAAAACTCTGTATGTTGTCTTCAGGGACCTAGAAGGCAAGACCACACCGGCTCATTGTTTCAGCTTTGACTAGCACAGTAAAATCTAGTTGACTTATCACCCTAGAGGAACTGATGTTAAGAAATTATTATCCTTCTGTAATTTACCTGCACACAGGCATGCAATTTCAACAGACACAATTTCAGTCCGTATTGAAGCATAGTAGAAGTTTATTCTCAAAGTTTGTAATAATACAGTGCTTCTGTCATTATGAAATCCTGTGTGTAATTTGCTCATTGTCTAGTTCCTGTTGTGGTTATACAAATTAATGTTTGTGGTACAGTTTGCTAAAAAATAATTCTGAGCATTCACTACTTAAGTACTACTTCAAATGTTTACCAAGGAGGAATGAAATTATCAGAAATTTTTGCTTGGTCTTTACAGATGCAGTCATCACCAAAAAAGAGAAAATACTGTGACAAGAGGAAGAATTATCACTTAAATCTTTCAGAATGAAAGAAACCTGAAAACTACACAAATATTTGAGACATCCTGGAAAATGCTATGGTGTGGAAGCTGATCACTTCACCATAGGCATCGCTACTGTTATAACCATAGTTCAAGTTTTTGACACTGTGGCAATTAGAATGGTTTCATCTGAGCAGATAAGGCACTAAAATTTGAGGTTTAAACACATTCATTTCAAAGATGACATAAAGTTCACATGCACTATAAAGGTAGAGCAGTTAGGGCTATTACTGCATCTTCTTTAACGAAACAGTATCAACAAATTACTGGACTGACATCAAATTATTTGATTTTAAAATATGTCTCAGCCTAAATAGACTGAAAACTTATGAAGCAAACTCTTGAAATCCTTTCATTCTGATCCAGCATTTGTTCTCCTCTTCAGTTTAATCCAGATGCCATTATCTGGACGAAGAATCAATTCTCCAGATATACCAAGCTCTTCTGGCTTTTGACATGACTCCACCCAAAAGCGACGCAGGACGAGGGCTAGAATAGTTTTCTCCTCCATTTGTGCAAAGCGCTGACCTATGAGTTACAGGGCAGAAAAAAAACCAGTTATTGTCAGGTTGTATCAACAGTTTCTGCATTTGCATGCTCACAGGAACATAAGATAGCAAGAACTGTGCATCTGCCTTTAGAACAGAATTAGCTTTAGGCCAAAATCAAGTTCATGTGTATACAACTAACATTAGCACTTTTCTCTGCATGAAAACTCTGGCCTTCCTCGGACAATCCACAGTATGTCCTCCTTCCCATAATACACAGAACTCAAACAGCAATGTGGAAACAGTCAACACTTTATATGGAACTTATACAAAACACAGCCTTGTCGTGTCTCTTGGATGGACTAAGCAAGGGGCATGGATAGCAAACTAGAGCAGAAGATGCAGCACAGGGACTGTGGGGAGAGGAAAATCTATATATGTGGAGAGGAATAAAGGAGATCCAACTGCAACGAAATGACAAACAGACCTTCCTTCAATGGTCCTTAAGCCTTACATGCACTTATGATTTGGTAACACAAAAGGCAAAGTTCTATTTTCACTTCAGTGAATAGTGAAGAAGGAAACATGAGAAAAGAGAAATGTGAGGGAAACCAAACCAAGTGCCACAAACCAGGTGGTACACAAAAACTAAAAAATGGAGATGGGACACAAAACACAGTGCTCAGAACTTTTTATGTTCTCCCCTCTGTATCCGATACACAGATGGAAGTCTATACACCTGTTCACACCAGGCATTTCTGCAATTATACTAATAAGCCGATGTCGCTGTTGAGCAGCTAGCAGAGTAATGAAGGCACCAGTTCTCAGTGGCAAGAAGGAATGACCTTTATTGTTTTGATTTCATCACATATATAGAGTTCTCAAAAGTCACCCAGATTGGTTAGTCAGAAGCCTTCCCCCAGGCCTGATTGGCCAGGCCTGCACTGTCCAAGTTCTGGGACACTGTTCCAACAACATCCAAACTTTATCTTTATTTATAAAACACAAGAAAATTTCTCATGGGAAAACCTGTGCTAGCCACAAGCCACCTCTCCTGTGCAGGGTCCTGCACACTCAGGAACTAGCTAGACATGTTATATTAAATTAGATTTCTCTTTGGAATGTGGAAAGACCTAGTTTACTGCTCTTATGGAAAAGGGCACCTACTACCAATGAGACAAATCAAAACAAATCAATCCCATCAGCCAAAAACAGAAACCAAACCAAACAAACAAAATAAAAAAACCCAAAAGAAGTCATAATTCCCATTTTTGTAAATGGCATGACAACTTTGGGATGTTTCCGATCTGCACTTGAAACCTACGCAGAGAACAGTCTTTTCACATGTTCTACAATATAAACAACACCACCTCTATTTGGAGCACAGATAAATACCAAGTGTCTCGGTGGCACCTGAAGTGCTAATAAGTTCTGGGATGACAGTGAAAACACCAAACTAACTACGGTTTCAGAAAGAGGGAAAGAATACATCAGTTGCAGATTGCATGCTTGGCACATTCAGCTCAGATCATGAGAGAGACAAATGAGGTGTCTCCAGAGTAAAGCAGGTGCAGGACATGTGATTTCTCTCATTCTGTGTTGCTGACACTGAGAATCACAAATTTGGAAGCAATCATGCCTCAACTCAGGAGCTCAATAACATGCTGCCAGGCTGCACAGGCAGTGAGGAGGAAACATCAGCATGACAGACACTGATCCCTAGCAAGAAAGAAAACCCTTCTGAAGAAAAAAATATGGCAGCTCAAATGCTAGGCTTGGAGGGTACACAGGGCGCAGAATTCAGGGATGGAGGGTGAGGAAGAACACTATACAATCATTAATCTTTGCTGTCTCAGTTACCACATTCAAAAGCAGAACTGTTACAAGGGCTTCCTCTTCCGATACCTACCAATGCAGTTCCTGGGACCAGCTGAGAAGGGCACATAAGAGTATGGGTGCCTTCCCTTACAATTTTCAGGGAAGAATCGCTCAGGCCTGAACTCCTCTGGGTCAGGGAACATATCAGGGTCTCTATGCAGGGCATAAGTTAAAACCAGAACATTTGCGCCTTTTGGTATCTGATATCCCTCTAAAGAGAAGAGAGAAAGGGAGAATAAGGGTCAAAAAACCAGCAAACAAGTGACTTCCTATACACAACAGAACAGTAAAAAAACAACATTGCCCTTTACTTGGGAAACACCTCCACTGCAGAAATGCTGATAGGAGGGAAAGTGGCAAACACAGCATTACTTACTAATACAGCAATCCTCTCTCAAAGTACGGGCAAACATGGGAACTGAAGGGAAGAGACGAAGAGCTTCTTTCACAACACATTCAAGGTATCGAAGGTTCTTCAAATCATCCATTGTAACAGAACGCTCAGTGTTGTCTGTCCAAAAACAAATAGAGGCATAAGCAAGACCAAAACTCCCCATCTTTGGCTAAACAAACTCATCCTGGTCCCCCCAGAAACTCTCATCATGCACCAAGACTGCATACAAGAAGGTGTTACAAATACATTGAATATGCATATCTTGCCCTAAAGATGTATGGTTGATTATATGTCCCTACAGACCTTCCCACACTCATCCCAACCATCTCTAGCTGATGAAAACCCCAGAAGGGTCACAAGGCATGCTCCTAATTCCCCTTCTACTTCTAGGCTTTTAACACATTTCCACTCACAAATGCAACAAAACCCCAATGAAGGGGAAAATAGAAACTTACCAAACACCTCGTCCAGTTCCTTGTGAACCTTCTTCTGAACTTCAGGATTACGTCCAAGCAAGTACAGGACCCAGTTCATAGCAGCTGCTGTTGTATCATGGCCCTACAGGTCCAGATTGACAAAGACATTCACAGCAATTCTATTTCCATGCACCAGCGGGCTTTGTAAATACTTAGGTATGCAGGTAGTATGAAAAGTGAGACTTATTAGTCCCATGATCATGAAAGAAACAAGAATCAAGAGTGAATAACTCTGTTCAACACACTAGCAAGATAAAAGGTGATCCACGACTATGTGAGGTGCTGAAAACTGATCAAAAGAGTAGTGTTGAAATAACCCAAGCAAAATCCCCCTCTTCTGATTCTCAGAAGCTGCATGAACTATCAGTATCAACACAATGAACCAGATGTATGTTCATATTTTTGGTTACTGTCCAGTCAGCATCTGGGGGGCCAGTGACTATCACAGGAGATATACAATTGACGCAACTTGTAATCTTTACAAAACTATCTTAAAAGGGTCTAATGAGATACAGTACAGTAGCCATAGAAGAGAATACTTGGATTTCTGTGAGAAGGGAATCAGCTACTAGTTCTCAGCAGAGTGGGGAGGAGAGGAAAGGAAAGGGGAGACAAAAGGTGAACCAAAGAAGGAAAAAAATAAAAACATAAAAAAGGAGGGGAACAGCAAATGGAAAAGTTGACCAAAAAAGATTTTGATACTAAAAAAGCATGGTTGTGGGGAAGTTCAGGATGCTGCTGTAGTACAGAAATGGCAAGATGGGAAGAGAGTTTCTCTAGGTTACAACAGTATTAATATGATTCTATGAATTAAGTTCTTCTGAGATAAAAGTCAAGTCCATCTAACGGAAGTGTATGGAAAACTCATGAAAATCTTCTTCAGATCCTTCATTAGACAGGAAAGCAGGCAAGAAGAAGGGCGTTGAAGATGATCAGAGGGATGCAGCACCTCTCCAATGAAGACAGGCTGAGAGAGTTGTGATTGTTCAGCCTGGAGAAGAGAAGGCTCTGGGAAGACCTGATTGTGGCCTTTCAGTACTTAGAGGGGGCTTATTAAAAAAAAAAAAAAAGTGGGAGTGTGACATTTTACATGGGCATATAGTGATAGGAAAAGAGGGAATGATTTTCAACCAAAAGATAAGAGATTTAGATTAGATGTTTGCAAGAAATTCTTTACTCAGAGCAGTGAGGAACAGATTGCCCTGAGAAGTTTTGAATGTCCTCTCTCTCAAGGTGTCCAGGGCCAGGTGGGATGGGGCCCTGGGCAACTTAATCTAGTGGATGATATCCCTGCCCATAGCAGGAAGATTGGAACTGCATGATCTTTAAGGTCCTTTCCAACCCAAGCCATTCTGTGATAAGATTCCACAAGAAGTCAAGGCACTAATGCACAGTGGACAGCAGAACCAGGAGATTGCAGACAAGGGAAAAATGTGAGAAGACATGAAAAAATGCAAGTCAAAACACTGAAACTATTTAGAGCTCTCTTCAGTTTTAATGAGGTTTGCAACACAAGCCAAGAGCCCATGGTCCATGTCAGCTACTAAGCTTTTATTTCTCACCTGCTTTCATGAGTTAAATATCCTCATATAGGCAGGGCCTACCACATATGCATTGTCCAACCTCTTCCCAGGTTGCATCAATGTTTCTATCCTATCTCTGTAGGATAGAAACACTGAGATTTCCTCTTAGGCATCCAGGGCTAAAATAAAATCATGCTAAAAGCAACCTCCTGAACTAAGATAAGAGTCACCACACACAAATTCTGAATCTCAGGTTTGAGCAAAAAAACAAACTAAAAAACCCATCAAACATAGCCATCAAAAAAAAAACCCAAACAAACCAAAAAAACAAACAAACAAAACAAAACAAAACAAAACAAAAAAATAGCAACAAACCAATGATTCCTTGGTTACCTCAAACATGAAAGTATCCACTTCCTCACGGATGTCCCTGTAGCTCAATTTGTTCCCTTCATCATCTGTTGCATTCAGCAGCATGTCCAGGAATGCTTTTCTCTTTTTGGAACCATTTTCTTCACAGTTGTCATCACTATCATGTTTCTTTTGCTTGCCATTTTTAAGTTCTTCAGCTTTTTCTGCAATGACCTGAGATTAGAACCATTACATCAGATATTATGAATTCAGCACAAGCACACAGTCTGCATCACACAGTCTTGTCCTAACTCATCAAAACAACATCCATCTGTAGCAGTCTACATGAACCAGTTAACACAACTGTCAGCATTATGTCATGAAATTTAACTGACTTTTTGTATTAGTAGTGACATATGACCAACCTCTTGCCTCAAGCAATATTATAAACCTTGAACAGCCTCTGTATAATCAAGAAAATAGATAGCCAAACTACATAAACAATTTGGGGTTCATCAAGAAGTGTAAACATATCCAAAGTATCTAGAATAAGCCAATCATGAATGCCAACAATAGCAACACCAAATAAAAGAAAATCACCACAGTGTGAACATGCTAATTACCAACAAGATCTTCTCTATCCTATTAGATAGCTACGGAAAGATCTCACTTCCAATCTCTGAAAAACCTAGGAAACTGAAGAGAAGCCAGGGCATCCCAGAGCCCTGTGTCAAGGCTACATGTATTATCACTGAACCCACTACACTAAAGCTTCCAAATTTCTCTTCAGTATGAGAGCACTGGCTGAATTTCCCTTTTTAGGTCAAAGTACAGACCCAGTAACAGACATAAATTTCTTGTTGTTGCCACTGTTGTTGCAAAACCAAAAAAGAACCCTTCAATAAAGTTGCATTGCTCTTGAAACAAACAAAATCATTAAAATGAAAGGCTATAGAGTAATTCTGTTCAGAGGAATCACTGAATGGAAGAAAAAAGTACAGTTCTAGATACATACATTGTTTCCCTCACTGAACATGCACATTTGTCACACATTGACCCATCCTTCACTTCAGTGCTTGCTGTCAGCCCCTACACCAGGTGACATTATTATTTACTGTCCTTTATCATATTCTAAGATTTGGCTTCTTATATTCAGTGCACCAACCCAGCACGGGAAGAGTGCAAAATGCTACCTTAGGTCCTCTTAAGAGCCTCTCTCATGCCTCACTGCTGCAACTTCCAATAAAAGGAAGCAAAACATGAAGTACTTAAAAGCGCAGTCAATGTGACTGATAATACACAGTCAAAGTTCAGAGATTATTTCCTTGGTCATAGACGTTGATACAGTGACATCATGGGGTATGTGCATAGGGAAAGCAGCCTCTCTGATAACAACCTAACAGTACATGTGGGAGGGCAAACTTTGGCCAGAATAGCATAGGAATTATTTGGTGAGAGAACTTCCACAGTCTAACAAGGTGAGAGAACACTTCCTTTTATGCCAAGTGAGTGATGCATGCTTAATGATCTCTGTGTCAAAGTGTCTTACTGCTGATGTGGGGACTTGCATGTGTTTGCTTATCTCAGCAGTTCTGCTCTGAATAGGGGAATATGAATACAGGCTTCAATACATGAATACATGGAATTCAGTATTCCAGGCAGAGACCTATGCTTACTGCTCCAAACTCAGCAGTGAGCTTTTGCAGGTGCTCCAGATGAGCTTTTGGGGGGCAGAACGAGAATTCAATGAATTTCTGTTGTTTGTTTCAGTTGTCAAGGACCAGCAAGTTCTGGCACTCCCTTGGAGTAATCTACTTCTTTGTTTAAATTCAGCAGAGATCCTGAAAGGGAAATCAGCTCTTGTCTTCTTTTCATGGAATTCCTTAGCATACCGACAGAGAGACAACATAACAAGGAGGCTGAACCTCACCCCCATTTGGAAACTCTGAGTGCAAAACTTTGCTCCAACAATGAAAATAATCATGATAAATATATTTTTTAAAAAAGCACTCCATACTGTATCTGTAAAATTGTGAAGGATGTTGAGGTTCCTCTTGTGCTCTCTTCCTTCTTTGAACAGTATATACAAAAGATCGGGCCAAAGCCAAGGGCTCATCTGTCGCTGTTGGATTAGATCACTCATCCTAGGGGCAAAACAATTATATCACGTAACATTACTTGACCAAAAAAAAAAAAAAAATTATAGCACACTTTCAAGAAACAAAATAAGAATTCTATGTACCCTAATGAAGGAGAACCTAACATAATGTGTAGGTTTAAATCCATTTTTTGAAAGGAAGGCTGTTCACATCTTGATTTTATACACTCTAAATTATATATCTAATATGTATGTATAATTATATATCTAATTATACAATTTCTTGATTTTATACAATCTAAAATTTCTGTTACTCGTCCCAGCATCACCATGTTTTATATCTTTAACCACTGATCTCTGAGAAGGAGAGCATATTCTCATTTCGTTGGAATCCTCTTGAAACAGGCCTATTAAGTCATCCAGTCTGATCACACCCCACTTTAGTAAAGCATTGACCATGTTGAAAACACTACTCACAACAGGCTTCCAAAATATCTGCTCCAAGAACTCAAACAGTTTCTGAGAGCATTGCATTCCTGTTTGAATGTCCAGATACCAGACCACATGTAAAAGTATTTAAAATGTATTTAAAGTGAACAATATGAGACTTCAAGTATGCTCAAACACAACTGAGTACATTTGGAAGGGCTGATTGTCATTGCTATTCAAGTCTTGCACATGCTTTAGCTGCAGAGGAGTAATTATTACCAACTTCAAGCACACTTGTGGTGCAATTTGGAAAACACCAAGAACCAACAATAATCAAACCCTCAAGGTCTACACCTTTTCTGTATCATACCTGTCTCAACAAGCTCCATCAAAAGCTAAGAGTAAGATCATGGAATCATAGATTCATTTAGGTTGGAAAAGACCTTTCAGATCATTGAATCCAACTGGTAATCTAGTGTTAAGCCAGTGTAGTCCATTGCTAACCATGACCCTAAGTGCCATAGGTTTTGACACACCTCCAGGGTACTTAGCAACTCAAGGTTAGTCTGTTCCAATGCTTTACATGTCTCCCTCTCTGACCCCCTGGCCTTCCCTCCTGACACCAACAACATCAACTCCAGCTCAACTACAAAGTAACTAAGGAATATGTGAATTTACCTGTAGATAGCAGTAACATAGTCAGAATCCTTATTCTTCTGAGCACCCACATTCCTGCCCATTGCTGTTTCTAGAAGGAGGAAAACATCAACATTTCACAATTACAAAGTGAAATGCAGTGTGCACACTAAGTTATTACTGCTCCCAGCTTCTGACTATCACACCATCCCTTCAACATTTGAATACACATATCCCTTTGCAGGGAATGAGCTTTCTTTGTTTTTCCATGCCCAGGAATCCTGCTCTTCAAGACAACCCCACTTCAGACTGCTACCTCTGTCCTGCCAATCCCACAAACTCACCTGCACAAATGCACATAGTAAACCCCAGGAAAAAGGATGGGAAGGATGGAAATGGATGGAAATGCATTTAGAAAATATGCAGGGGCATTCCTCTGCAATCATCTCGCACAAACTGGCACAGCTGAACTCATGATCTTCACAGAGTCTTTCTCTGTGAAATCTCTGAAGATCACATCTTTCACAGTCCCACCACAATAAATGAACAGGACTTACCACAGATGATATCAAGGGCACACAGAGTGACATCCATAAAGACATCAAATGGTTCCTTGTCAACATGCTTTTCAAGTTTCTTCACCAAAATATTTCCTTGTTCATTCATGACCTCTAGAAAGTCATTCAAGATCGCAAAGTGAAATGTGGGAGTTATCATCTTCCTCCGTGACCGCCACTTGTCTCCAGTGCTGTAAAATTAACAGGGAGAAGGAAGGCTAAAAATCTCCAAGTCAAAAATAAAACGCTCATCATTACAGGAAATACACAGTAAATACTGCAGCCTGGAAGAGGTGGACACACTGTAGATGTCTCTTCAAGTTGTTCACAGCACTCCACAGAATGGAAATATTTCTTGCTCCAGATCTCTTGGAAGCAGAAGCCACCATTTCTCCAGCTGGTCTCAACAGAGATGCCAACAACCCTCCAGACAATACATCCTTTTTGGTCAGTGCACAGGCTTAGAGGGACCAAGCAGAAGCCAGCCAGAGGCCAAACCAACTATTCAGCATCAAGGCCTCAATCCACCCCACCATCTCTCTGAATCAGTAGTTGTGCTTGCCTTCATCTGCTGACCATTAAATGAGTCCTGCAGAGAACTAGGGCCTAGGGACATTATGAAAATGGCTACCTCAAGGCCTACCTACAATCTACTTCCCTGGAGACAGGCAATCATTTCCCACATGCCAATGACAAGCACGGAGATACAGTGAGTGACAGCAGCTTCCTGTTCACTTTTTTAAAATCACCTGCTCCACGGGCATAGAGCTGGCACTTCTGCCTAAAGAGTGAAACCATCACACCACGGCTCCTGTTAACTTGCTATTGGGGCACTCCACAGGCCAGCTTATCTGCTTGCTGTCTGCTGCTGCTGCCCCTAACCAGCAGAGACTGGAACATTCTCTTCCATTACATTTTTTGCAAGCACAAAGAAGTAAAAATGCCTCTGTAAGTCCGTGGGAGACAAAACAACCAGTAAGGAAGAACAGTGAGGATACACCATGCCTGATGCCCATGGACCTCATCTCTGCACATTGCTACTGATTACTTACTGCCTTCTTAAAGGCCATGAACAAAACACAGGATAAAACACATGCCTCATCCTCTCACATGAACTTGCACTTCCCACACCACATGATCACAGCTGCTTTTTACAGTACCATGCTCCCATCATAAAGCATGAGGAAACCACCTCTGAGGGCTCCAAAAGAGCAACAAAGCTTTTCTACTAACAGGGAGACCTTGACCTTCTTGCAAAATCTCTGAAGAGACTCAAAGGCACCAAAGGCACTCTATACTCACCTTGCTCTGACCCCTGAATATCTGCATCATCCAAACTAAACCTTCCTTTACCCTTTTGAGACTGGAAGACACCAAACCCTTACACCACTGCTCCTCCCTCTCTCCACTCCTGACTTACGCTCTCACCCACACTCACTTCTCATGATCCTCCACTTCACAAATGAAATGAAGGAAAGAGTGCAGATACCCTCCCATCCTACCCCAAAGCATCACTAATCTCAGGCCCATCTTACAGGTCTGCAGCATGACCAGCTGAGATAAGCAATGCACACAATCTCTTCGTTCAGAGATACACACAGCATTGCTGCCACTAAGACCTCTTCCTACCATATACCCTCCAAATTTTCAAAAAGACAGCAGTGCACCTGAATTTTCTTATCCATTATACCTTGTCAGAAGTCCAGTGCCTAGCCATGGATGCAGGAAATCATACAGGTATGATTTTTCTATATGTTTTGAACTGTTCAGAATAACCTGTCAGAAAAAAGGACAGGAAAAAAATATCACTTGTTAGATGGAGAGAGATTTCTTCACTAGTTCTTCAATAAACACTCCAACAGAGAAACAATGCTGTCTTCCACGTTCAAGGACAATCACTGTCAGCAGCAAAACAAATGACTACAATTCATGGCATCAAAACAGACCCACCAAGTTCTAATGCAGAAGTCTATCAAAGAGACACAAGCATTGCGACCTGAATTTCATAATGTTCTATCCTTATTTCAACGGTCCCATCTTTTGTGCTATCTGCTTGTCTGCTCTGATCTTGGGAGCAGAAGCTTTCACATGTGAAAACAAAGCTAAAGGAATGCTTCTTTGGTGCTTTCGTTTGCTGATCATCTTCAGTATTCCCCCCAATCCCCTTTGACTAGGCTTTTTAATATTCCTTCACTTTACACCTTTCTTTAGCACTAACTCAGAGGACTGTCCCAAAGCAAATCAGTCCAAGCCCTTTTTAACAAAAATTACATTGAGATAGTAGAAACTAACAGGTTGGACACTGCTCTGCACGACAGTAGAATAGACAGGAGACCAGCACACTCACCTCCACACTGTCAGGGTGATACAAAATCATGACAGGCAATGGTCCTATCCAAAGTTTGAACAATGGCCAACTTCTGAACTCTTCAGCATAAAACTGTAGCTGTTTAAAAAAAGCTGGAATGAAAAATCAGAGTAGAGCTTCAACAAGGGGGGTTTACTGAATAAGCAAGGGCTCTATAATGAACTCTTTTATACCATATGCCCTGCAATTTTTGTTTTGTTGTAGTTTTAAGCTGCTGCAATGACCAAGCAGCATATTTTGCACCTGTGTATTTTACAATTCAATTGCGCTAATATCTTAGGGTACAGACTCACAACATCATTTATGACACAGATCAGCCTGAGATACCACCACTGGCCAGCTGCCAGCTGGACTTCAGACTGGTGAGCTCAGCAACCCAGTGAATTCTCCTCCCAAGTTACTATACACTTATCCAGACTATGTCTTGTCAGTTTAGCCATAGATAAAGCATGGCAAATAGCTGGATCTGTTGGCAAGGGAAGAGCAGTAGATGGTGTTTGATTTGATTCAGAAAGGTCTTTGATACTATCCCATCACAGAGGACAATCAGGTTAATTCTAAAATATTAAAGGTGGGAGCCACTCTCAGAATGTTCAAGGATTAAACACTTCTTTGCCCTTTCAGAAACAAGCTTAAACAACAAATGACTCCTTTACAGGCCTGTGCAGAGTTGAAAATTCAAAGGTCCCCAAATCAAAGACAAAAAAATAGACAAAATTTCCTAATAGATGCCAAAATACAGCTTTCCCTAATCTTAGGAGAAGTTCTAATGACACCTCGTCTAATAGGATTAAGAGCATCCGATAATTTTGCTATTTTTAAAATATTTTTCTTAACATTGCCATGATTAAAATAGCACATTTTCCAGTCATTGTTTACCAACACCAAGAAACAAAATCACTATCATATGAAAAGTTATTTTCCTTTCTGCTATAAAACCTTACCTTACCCTTTCTTAAAGTTTTTTGGTCATCTTTTTAATGGAAATTATTACAAACCACAAACTTCACTAATTTTTCATAAATAAACAAGAACAAAGATGGATGGACATGGGAGTAATGTGTTTCCTGCTAATAAATGAGATTAGAGACTACACAGAACATCAGAGTTTCCATCAAATTGCTTTCTGGATATAGACACAATATTCTGGTTTGTTTTTTTCCAGAAGATTTAAAAAAAAGAGGAAAAGAAAGAAAATAAAAGATTCATCTCTCAGTCTGGCTTGTATAAATATCCTGACTATGATGCTCCTACTGCTTCCCCAAAGCCAACTTTGTGGAAAGCTTCTTGCCCTCACATCCACCACAGACCTCTCATATTTGTACTTAGATAAGGTATTGGATCCAAAGGAAAGATATGACAGTGCACCTTGTGAACAGAGGCACAGTGTCTCAGCACGGGTCAGCACTGGGCAATGTGTATTCCAATGCTGTACCCACACTTGACTTCACTTCGTCATGTTCCCATGACCCATTAGTCTCTCTTCTGGCAGCATACACAGCATACACAGCCAGCAACACATGTGCACAGAGAAGAACTGGCATACACAGGCATCACAAACACACACAAAGAGTGTGGGCCAGTGGCAGCAGGCCCACCAACACATTCATACCACAAACTCCCTAAGAAATATGTTTTTGTTTAAAAATGGGTACTAAATGGAAAGAGAATATGTAGCACATTAGGGCTCTCTCAATCCCCTGGTAAAAAGTAGGTCCCATTAATCAGTGCAAGAACAAAAAGGGTTGCTTTCGAGGGATGTACTGTAAATACTCAGCAAGTTCTTTTGTGTCTAAGAAATAAATCTAAGTCACAGATGATTCTGAAAGCGAGCTTGGGTAAAAGCAACTTGGTATGCTGAAGTTCCTTGCATATGCTCGCTGGTGGGAAGGTAATTGTTTCAAGTTTTGTTTGAATCACAGCAAAAAGCCATGAGGACACAGTGTTTCACTTTGTGAAACAGCACTTCCTGCAAGAGCCCCCAGCACACCTCCCTCTCTCAAAAACACCATAACAAAACAAATTTCATAGCGTTCATGCTCCACCCTATCAACCACTTAAGGGTCCGAGCCCAGCATCAGCTGCTGTCAGATTTAACCTCCAGTTAATCTTTCAGATCGATAATAATGCCACATTTATGCATTTCCTCTCCCTTCCTCTTCACTGCCCACTCCTCCCACAGTTCCCCTCTGCAGATTGCCCACAAGCCCAGCAAGACCTAAAGGCAACAGCACATCCTCTGACACCCCACTCCCCTTCCCCAGCCAGCCACAGCTCAATCACACAAGCACCTCACCACTGCTGGTTCCTCCAGCAAACCCCACGCAGTGCAGGGACCTCACAGCTGGGCTACAGTGTGAGCTGGCATTACCTTGTCCTTCCCGCTCTAAGAGCAGGGCATTTCCCACCACAGGATAGCAGGGGCTGATACCCGGGATCGACCTCAGCATCCACCATCGCCTCCAGTGTTCCATCAGGGAGGGCAGGGAGCACACAGTCACAACTGTCAACAGCACAGCAATGAACCCAGCTCCCAAGGGCAGCAGCTGGGGTCTCCCTGAGAATCCTTCCAGGACCTCCATCATCACCTCTCAACCTCCTGAGAGGCGCCTGCTCTGAGCCTTGGTCCCTGCTACGAAACAGGCGTTGCCTCTACCCGGCTCTGCTGTTGCCGTAAGAAAAGTGTGCGTGAAAGTTGGCCAAAAGAGCAGGAGGCGGAGCAACTACAGAGGCCACTGGCGTAGCTTCTTGCCAGGAAAATAAACAGAGTTTAAAAACACTCATATGGAGAGGCTGCCTGCTAGCATTTCCCGATGGCAGGCCACCCAGAGGGAACAATGCTACTTCCCTGCCCTCACTTGGCTCCTCTGAGCCAAGTGAAGAGTGAGAACCTTCTTTGCAGGTCTCTTCTCACTGCTGCAGGAGTCTCTGTTTCTCAAAGCAGGTGCTCAGAAACCTTTTGGTCAAACAGCATTTTTGGTTGAAGCAGTCTGGTTCGTAGCCAATTCACAAAACTTCGCCCCTGAACAAGGCAAAAAAGGTATTTATGGCTATAGTCACATTTATCTTGTTTGCTTTGTACCAAAAAATAATATGCAAGCATTTTTAGTAAATCAACAAACAGCATAAATAAAACAACTGCAATAAAAAATGCAAACAGAAAGCTCAGAACATCAGAAGTTAAGTACGGTTTTTGTGACCCTTGGCAGCAGTGGGGGGGTAAATTTTGGCACTATGTTCCTGCAATCTCCCAGCAAACACTTCATCATAAATGCTGACTGTTATATCTTTCTGCACAGTAAACAGCTGGAAATGAACTTTGCTACTCTTGCTGTTGTTTGTAATGGTATGCGACAGAAACCAGTAGATATATGCCCAGTCTTGCAAACACATAGGCAAGTTACACAATCATCACACGCTCTTTTGTTCAAGTGACATCCCAGGAAGGAAGCAAGCAGACAAGATGAAGAGGCTCACCTTTTGCCTTTTTAATGTGGAGATCAGCAGAATAATTATGTTTTCTTATTTACAAAAAATCTTGCAGTTTGTTGCCTTCATCAGACCAATAATTAGATGAAGTGAATGTTTGTGATTCTGAGTAAAAAATCCGTACTTCTAACTGCTGATAACTCCTTCTACAGGAAAAAAAAAAAAACAAGACCCAAAAACAAAACAAAAAAGAAACAAAAAAAAAATCTGTGAAACAGCTGGAAGAAGGTGAAAAGCCACAGGGAAAATAGTAGGGAACACAGCATAACAAACATTGCAACATCCTGCCAGCAGCTGGCAATGGTGATGATGCTAACAAAAGGCAGCAGAAACATTGGAATGAGACAAAAAGATATATACCCAAGAAAGAAGCAATGAGACGCACAGCATCTTTGAGGCCTAGTTATGTCACCAAGACTTGAAATCATAACAAACCTTGGAGGATGTTCTGTATGAAATGAGATTTCTACCAGATTGTGATTAGCATTTCCTTTTTACCCTGAGAGCTGTTTGTTCAGTTGGAACAAATTGGATTATTTATGTTATTGGATTTCTGTGAGCACTTCACTGGTTAGTCACTCTTTGCTTTTATAAATGCTCATAACAGTGCAAACCTGCTTTTATTCAGCCTCTTACCTAAGCGGAAGCCTATCTGCCTGTGCTGACAGAAGACACACGACCTGTTTGGTAGCTGTGTCAGCCAAGAGTCATGATGACAACACAGGTTTCTGCTAGTCCCTAGAATGCAGCCTGGATTCTTCAATAAGAAAAACTAATAAAATCATCATTAACAGCAAGGGAAAAAAAAAAAAAGAAAAAAAACACACAAACTCAACAAAAAAAAAGCAAAACAAAAAAGCAAAACAAGGTTAAAGTGGATCTGATACAATAGAAGGACAACATAGAACTACACAACTCATTCTCATAGATGTTTTTTTCCTAAGAAAGGCTTTTCTTAGCAAAAGCTTCTCCCTTCCTCAGCGCACACCATCACATGATTAGCCTTTATGCAGAAAGCTACTCTGAAAAAAACAGGTTATTTGTAGTCCCAACTGTCATCACCTACACAACGAAAATATAACAGAGTATGTCTCAATTTCAAAATATATCATCAGTGCTGGACAGCTCAGAGATCTCCCCGGTCCTCAGAGAGGAATTTTGGGGCCTGATGCTAAATTTCATGCCCGAACTAGGCTACTACAGCCCAAAATCTAGTCTTCCAAGACCAAATCCTGAGGAAGACTCCAGCTTCAAATCCTTCTGGGCACCCTTTCTCACATAGGTAGAGGAGATTAACAGCATTTTTGAGATAGAGACCACAGCCATTTTTCAGACACAGACTGATTGCTTTGATGCCACTCCATCAAGCATACCTTGCTTGGTTTCTGCAACTTGGTGTTCACTGTACAGCAATAACTGCTTTAATCCATAGCCATCCCATTTGGGATTCTTCATTACAAGACATTTTGCATGAATGACTTATCCCTAACAGAAAACAGAAGCCTACCTCCTCTGTAAGAAATAAAAATCTTCCCTACCAGGATAATAATACGTCTTACAATAATGGAGACCACCACCCACCCCACAGAAACCCCACAGAACACAGACCGCTGTTGTGAAGCAATTCTGATAAGGTGTCACTGACGTTGTCATAACTATTAGACATTAACACTAAGTAGCTACCAAAGTACCACACCTACGTTTATTCATCAATGTGTCAAGGAAAATGCACACTCCCAAGACGGATGATCTCACCCACGGTCACAAGTGAAGATTCCACCCACTGCTCTGTGATTTGGCTAGATCTTACAGGGCCTCCTCCTTGGTAAACTCCAGCAAGTTTAAATAAAGTATTTATCAGCATGCAACACATTACATGAAGTGAGCCAGAGGTCATGAAGAATAAATAAACAGGGCAGTCTAAGATCAGGAAAAACTTGTGGGTCACAGAAGCACAGCACTGCAAATCTGCTACCTGCATTCTTGCAGCATGGAAGATTTGTTGTCAATATTTGCTCTAGGAAGTTTCTTGTCCACATTTGATGGACCTCCATATTACACAGTTATAGCTGTACAGCCTGTTAGAAGCTGTGGTGGGATAGCCTTGGCCAGCAGTCAGACACCCACCCATTCACTCCCCTCCCTCAACAGGACGCAAAAGCTTACAGGTCAAAATAAAGACTGGAAGATTGCTTATTGGTTACCATCATGGGCAAAACAGACTCAACTTCAGAAATTTAATTTATAGACAATTAAACTGATAATGAGGAAGTTAGAAACAAAGACAAAAGTTCCTCTCTGCTGCTCCCTCCGCACGCTTCTCTCCTGCTCCATCATGGGTCCCCTCCATGGGCTGCAGGTCTTGAAGGATAATCCTGCTCCAGCATGTTTTCTCCACAGGCTGCTGAGGAATCTGTGTTCTGGAATCTGGAGCACTGCCTTCTTCTCCTTCACTGACCTCAGTGTTTGCACTGCTGTTTCCCTCTGTTTTCCCTCCCCACACTCCTCTGTCTGGCTAGCATTTTTTTGTGCACTTGTAAATACTTTTTCACAGAGGTGCCAGTGGCTTGGCTGCTGGACTTAGCTATGTCTTGCAGCGGATCCATTACGGAGCCAGCAGGAACTGTCTGTGTTCTCCTCTCTAACCTCTTCTCAGAGAGGCCACCACAGCAGCCCCACTGCTGATACTATGACACCTACACTCAACTGATAAGCCCACCATGAAACAATTGCAAGACTGAAACGGAAAATACAGGTGAAATGTCCTTCACATCAGCCCCTAGTGAGACCAGAAATGTCAGTTACGAATGATGGATGCAGGCGAACTATCAACAACATTAAATATTTGGAGTCCATAAAGTTGCTTTTCCTTACAGTGTTCCGGGAAGAATTGCTCAAGCTAAACTCCTCCAGGTCAGGGAAAATATCGGTAGGCCGTAAATTATGACAAGAATATTTGTGCCATTCAGTACTTGATATCCTCCTGGGAAGAAAACAGAAAGGGAGAAGGATCAAAACAACAGCAAATAAGAGGCTGTCTATAACTGCTTCACCATTAAAAAAAAAAAGAAAAAAAAGCATAAAAATAAAAATAAAAATAAAAACCCTACCCTTTACTTGGGAAACCTTCCCAGTACTCTTTCCTGCAAATGTTCCAGCACCCATCCCAACCACCTCTAGCCACTTAAAACTCTAGAATAGCCACACTGCACATCCCCATCTCCATTTCTTCAATCTTGATAAAGCAATGGAAAACTTACCAAACACTTCGTCCAGTTCTCTGTGAACCTTCTGGGCTTCAGGATTACATCCAGGTAAGCACAACAGCATTGTGAGGGTGTGCAGAGATGCAGTTAGAAAAGTAAAAGCTCAGCTCAAGCAGAAATTGATCACAGATGTCAAAAACTACCAGAAAGGGTTCTTCAGGTACTATCATAGTTTAGCCCCAGACCACAACAAAGTACCATGCATACACCCCACCCTGGTGGGACAGAGAGGAGTATCAGAACAAAGATAAAACCCGTGGGTTAAGATAAGAAGAGATTAGTTGAAATATAATAAAATTAAATGAAAATAGGAAAAAAAGGGAGAGGAATAAAACTCAAGAAACACAAGCAATTGCCCAACACAATTGCTTACCACCCACTGACGAAACCCCAGTCTACCCACCTCTGAGCTGTGATGGGTACCTCCCAGCCCCCACCACCCTCCACCCCCTTAGTTCAGATACTGAGCAGGGCCTTCTGTCATATGGAATACCCCTTTGACCAGTCAGGGTCAGCTGTCCTGGCCATGCTCCCTCACAGCTTCTTGTGGACCTTCTCACTGGCAGAGCATGGGACACTAAAAAGTCTTTGATGTAGGCCAAACATGGCTTAGCAAGAACTAAAATATTAGGGTGTAATCATTATTCTCATACCAATTTAAAACACAGCACTGTGCCAACTACTAGAATGAAAATAAATTCTGTGCCAGCTGAAACCAGGACAGGTACGTAAACAAGCAGAGACAGAAAGAAAGTACTTGCCCACTGTTAAACATGAGAGCGAATCAATCATAACAAGGCTGAAAAGGCAAAGGTACTCAACATTTTCTTCACCTACATCCTTTCACCAATACCAGGCCTTAGGAACAGAAAACCTGGCTGATGCAAACACAGACCCACGATCAGTGAAGGAAGACTTGGTATGTAACCTATTAAAGGAGCTTGACCCCTACAGACTGATCAGCTCTGGCAGTATCCACCCAAGGAGAGCTGGCTAATAAAGTTGCAAGGCCACTCTCCACAGTCTTTGAGTTTGGGGGACATCCAAGAAGACTGAAAGAAGGCTATTACCACTCCCATCTAGAGGAAGCACTTAAGGGAGGATCCAGAAAATTGTAAGCCCATCAGTCTTAGTTTGGTCCCTGGGAAACTTATGGAACAAATTCTTCTGGGTGCTGTCACAAGTCAAATGAAACCCGTGATTAGGAAAAGCCAGCGCAGATTGACCAAGGGCAAATTGTGCTTGACAAACCTGATTGCCTCTTACAACAAATGACCCTGCTTTGTTGATATGGGGCAAGTAGTGAATGTTGTCTACCTGGGTATCTTGTTGTCTACCTGGGTATCTCCAAGTCTTCTGATATGGTTTCCCATGGCCTCCTCCTACAGAAATGTGATGGTCTGGATGTGGGATGGTCTGGATGTGGAATGCATGCAGTGGGAGGGGAATTGGCTAACTGGCCACACCTGAAGGGTGGTAGTAAATTGCTCCCTTTCACACTAGCAGCTGCACAAGTGGATTCCCCCAGGGAACGATACTGGGCCCAATGCTATCTAGTATCTTCATCAGTGGTTTGGATTACGGGACAAGTGTACCCTGATGAAGTTTGTCAGTGATACCAAACTGAGTGGGGAGGTAGACACTTTGGAAGGGAGAGACACCCTGCAGAAGACCTGAACAGGCTGAAAAATTAGGCCAATGAGAACCTTATGAAGTTTAATAAGGACAAGTGTAAGGTCTTGCACATGGAAAAATGTAATCCGAGAGAGCAGCACAGTCAGTGATCTACCTGGCTAAGCAGCAGCTCTATGGAAAGGGACCTTGGGGTCCTGCTGAACAAGCAGCTCAGTGTGAGCGAACAGCTTGTTGCTGCAATAAAGCAAGCCAACATGAGACTTGGCCACAACACCAGGAGAGATAAAGTCACTATCCCACTCTACTCCATTCCAATCAGGCCACACCTGGAATCTTGTGCTCAGTTTTGGTCCCTGCTATACAAGAAAGATGTGGACACAGTGGAGAAGGTGCAGTAAAGGGCAACAAAGATGACAAAAGGACTGGGAAGCCTGTCATGTGAAGAAAGGCTGAGAGAACTGGGTTTGTCCAGCTTGGAGGAAAGAAGCTTAGGGCACACCTTCTCACCATGTTCCTGTGTTTAAAGGGTGGCTACAAAGAAAACGGACATTCCCTGCTCATAAGGAGTCTTACAGAAAAGATGAGGAGTGATGTGTGCAAGTTACACATAGGAAGATTCTGATTTGACACAAGAGGAAAACTATTCACAATGAGAACAATCAGCCACATAATCTCTCCATTATGTGAGAAGCAGTGGATTCCCCAACATTGGACACTTTAGATTCACCTGGACAGGGCGCAGGGCCATCTTGTCTAGACCATGCTTTTGCCAATAAAGATTGGACCAGATGATCCTTGAGGTTTCTTCCAATGTGGCATAAGTGTATAATCATTATCAGGATGTAAGATGACCAGTGATTCTGTCAGATGCCCAAAAACTGACCAAAAGGGAAAAGTGTTAAAATATTTCTGGTAGACAGCAAACATCCCTCCTCCCTCTCTCTTGCCACCTGAGAGCAATCAGGTGCTGCTCTAGTAATTAGCAAATCTTTCCTTTTAAACTGCAGCAGCAATGCTCTTCTTTTCTTCTTTCTTCTTTTTTTCTGGTCTTCTTTTCATTCAGAAATCCATTGACTGAGCTCCATTGCTTCACAGAGATCAGCAATCTTCTCTCTTTCACAAAGGGTCAGACAAGGAACCACTGCTCAATAGTTACCACTTCTGCTGTTAGAGAATCAACCAGTGCATGTTCATATTTTCATTTAGTTCACAACCTAAGATCTGCATTGCCATGAAATGCCAAGTATAGATAGCAAAGAACACATTTTGCCATCATTTCTCTGTATTCTTGTCAAGGTCTGTACAAGAGGAAGCATTCATGAGGGGAAAAGTATATTTTGGACATGCTGCTAAAAACTTAGATTTTAGAAAGTGAATTTTGGAAGTTTTGTCACCTTCGACACCTTTTCCGAAGAAACTGCATCAAATTGACAGGCAACTGTATGAAATTTAACTCCAAAGTTAAAGCATTCTGCTTTCTCAGATACTACACCATATCATCACCAGCGAGTAAACTTAGTCAAAGAAGAAAAATATTTCACCAATAGTGAAAAGAATACAGTGCTTGATGACCATTTACAAAAACCAGAAATCTGATTAACAATACAGATATAAAATATCCAAATGCTTTGCCCTGGATTATCAATCCTTCAATCCTTCAATAAAAAGTGAGGAGAACTTGTATGAGTTCCCAAGTAGAAAAAACTGTTATTAGTCTTCACTGCACAATTAGAGCAAGGAACTTTTTCTCCTTTCTTTAACCTTCAACTGCTCTTCAACCACATCTACTTCAACTGCTAGCTCTCTGACTGAAGGAAAAAATCCCTGACCATGAATGCACACAGTACTAATAGCCAGTGAAGTCATTAGTACAGTCATCTCTGGACAGAACACAATCCCAACCTCCTCTTTGATTTTTCCATTTGGGTCTACACAGAGGTATGAAATAATGCTTTCATCATTTAAGTATACATTTCCGTATTAAAATTTGAAGTTTCACATATTTCAAAAGATGATTAATTCATATAAGAAATCTCAGAAAGTGAGAATGGTCTTACAGACTTGTCTGCATGCTGGTTCAATTGCTCAGCATCTATAAACGTGTTTGGCTTGGCATGGAAAACATTACTTGCTGTAAACAAGTTTATCTCAGCAGTTCCCATAGTTACTGATGATTAGAACAGCGTAAGTAAAAGCAATGAATGGATTTCTAAAGAATTAAAGAAAGACGAAAAAGTAGGTACAGATACATTTGTAAGAGATCAACTGCAATAAGCAGACAGACTGAAAAATAAAAAAATTGTTAAAGCAGCAGTTAAAGAGGAAGTACTGCAAACTTCTGTTAAAAAGTATAAATTTCATGTATGACTGATATTTAGATAGACTAGAGCATCTTTAACTTTGATGAAACAAAAAAGTGGGACCAGAACTTTATATTCTAAACGTATCTTATTTTCTTCTATAGGTAGAATAACAGTTCCCTAGGAAAGGCAGAAAAAGGAGGAATGCCTGAGAAGAAAGTGCAGCCGCAGTCTCTTGACACTGCAAACAGAGCATGGACACCTCAACCATTTATTTCATTTTGCTCTAATTTTTAATCTAACCTCTGATCAAATAATTTTAAAAGAAGGTAATGCAGGCATCCTGAGGATTGCAAGGCTCAGCAGACACCAGCATAATGCACACCTTCTTTGTTACACAAGATACTAGGTGGCAAATTTAGTGCTTCAGTCTTTCATTCAGTGCAGAGGGTTTCTGTTTCTTCCAAAAACAGGTTAAGAAGCAATCTGAAATCTCTTCCTTGAGGCTGGAGGATTTCTCTGAAGGGAGCTGGAGTAATTCTGTGGACCTGGAAAATATAAAACGCTGATAAGTGTTGGCATTTCTGAAAGACACTCCAAGATTATGTATGAGTTACTTCCACTACTGTGCTAAGATGAATGTTTGCGAACCTGCCCTTATTCTTACATCACCTTTTATATAATTATGTCAATGATATAATTATTTAAATTCAAGGAACTTCCAAACAAGTAAAGGTTACATACAAGGACTCAAATACGTCAGGAATTCGCTAATCAGATTTACTGTAAAAATGGAACAAAGCCACACAGGGTTGTTCTCCTTTTGGTGTTGTAAATTCGAGACAGAGTTGCAAATCAATTTTTTTTTATGAGAGTTTTATATTTTTTGTTAAAAATTCACATTTTCAAATCTACTTTCTCTTCACACAGAAAGTTTATTAATTTTGTAACTAAACTAAAATTGATCATGAGCAGTTCACAAGCATGAAACTGTATTACTACTCTAGCAGCTTCAAAAATATCTAGCCTGCACACCACATACTCTTGTTAGAGTTGTAAATATGTCAAAACACTAAAAATTTAAAAAAAAAAAGGAGATGAGATCCTTTTCCTCCCATGTTGTAACAACAAAAAGAAGCCTTATAGGATTCCTACCCATAAGAGTTAGGACTATCTCAGAACAAGTGAGAAGAAACTTCAAAACCAAATGCAAAAGAATCTGCCAAAAAACCCATTCTTCTTTTATGTTGAGATGGCTCTCCCTGAGCACTGCACTTTTTGACTGTATGATGAGTTTTAATAGGTTTTATTGGCCTTTTACCTTCCAAGTGATTCTCACTTTGCCCACCTGTTATCAAAAATCCTTGAGCCGTCCTTCTGTGGTTAGCAAAATCCATGGGAGTCAGTGATTTCTTCTGAGGTGTATCTCTCTGTAAAAAGGAAAAATATACCCTTAGCTAGTGTTATACACTTATCTACTGGAATGATTTGATAGTGTTTTTTACGATCTAGTCCAGCAGACCAAATCCTACCAAAGTGCAAGGCTCCAACCAGCACAAAACTGCACAGTTCTAGCACACAGACACCCTCAAAGGAACATTTGGATGCATTACACCTGAAAATAATACTTCCTCATACAATAGTCCCACACCCTCCTCAAGACTCTTAACATCCTCCTCTCTAAAGGTAGCAGGAATCCCTGTACATCAGAAGTCAGAGACCCACAAATGAGACCTACTGTAGACCAATAGCAGGCATGAATAAAAAAACTCTTCCCCTTTCCATGTCTCCACTTACATTGTAACATACCCTGAAAGTATGAGTTGTGTTGGGTCTTGAAAATTGATCAACAGTAAGAATTTTTTCTCTGAGTGGCCGTTGTTCCGTCCTGACAGCCACTGCACTTGACACTCTGCTGTGAGCACATCGTCCTTGATGCTGAGAGAATTAGAAACAGCATTAAGAGAATGCAACAAGTGAAGTTAAAATATTTTTCTTCTGTTGACATACAAAAGTACACAAGGAGAAAAGGAAAGTATGCTTTCAATAACCAAAAGCACCAATTAAGGGGTTCTCATGTTTTTCAAATGGATGTGAGACTGTTTCTATGTTGGCATGTTGACATAACATGCCAATTTACTTTCATTTTGGTGATTTATTACTTCCCCAACCTTCAAACATAGGTTAATATGAGATCTGGTTTTTTCAGCTGGTATCCCTTTCTACTTCAGACAGCATAGTTTTCTAATTCTTACAATCTAGCATTAGTGAAAAAAACACTGGAAAAAGCTATTTAAATCGAGAAGCATAGATGTGTAAGGTTATTATCTTGTTGGTTCATTCTTTTAATTTTTTTTATTCTTTAAACCTGACTCTTCTGTTGTCAGAGAAGTCTTTCCACTGTGATCTGTTTGTGACCTGAGGTTTTAAACAGCCTTCTCTTGCATTGTAATTGTACCCCAATGTAATAGACACTAGCATGTTAAAACTATGTATTTAATACAAACCAACACAAGCCATAAAATTATTCATTTCAATCAGTGACAGAGAGCAGTTTCTTTCTAAATAGTTTGAAGTTCTTCACCACAAGGAAAATGAACACAACTTACAGAGCTCTGTTGTATTCGAGGTCCTAAAAGATGTTGTTCAACAGCCTCAGAGTTTATTGGTGGTAACTTGTTCCAGGTTGCAGGTGCACGAGCAGAAAGTAAACGATCCCAGCTGGCAATCCTACAGAATTTTGAGCGTTCCTCTTTTAGGAGAATTCACATAACAGACTTTTTCATTGAAGTAACATGAAATTATAAAGCTCAGCTACAGAAAATAACAGCACCTAATACAACAATAAAAAAATAAAACAAATGTCTTTCCCCAAAAACCATAGCTCTGCTTGCTTTCTTCTTCCCTCTTAGTTCTACAATTAATAATAAATTGTGGGTTAGTTCTCAAGTATTTTATAAAATCCTTCTGTTGTCAAATTTCAGCAAAGTTCTGAGCAAAGAAAAGAATAAAATAAAAACTCACAATTTTGTCCCTTTACAGATTTCATTATTGCGCATGTTAGGAACTTCCAAGCAGAGTTGATCAGAGGTGAGAGAAGGTAACCTTGGTAGTCTCCTAGAAGATGCCAGCGGTGCTGGAGATGATGAGAGAACACCGCTATCAGAAATTCTTCCCAACCTAGTATGTGCTGAATTTGGAGCTCTGGAGGCAATGCTATGCTGTTTCTCTTCTTGCTCATTCCTACAGAAAGAAATTAGGATCAAGAAAAACAGGGACTTAACAGCATATCATTTCAACGTCTGCAAATCACTATCACATCAGCGATACACGCAAACAAGACCACCGCTTTTTTACTGCCATTTTCTAATCACAAAACATTTTTTGCATAATGTGAATTATGTCACATTTTGAAAATGTCAATATTAACCAACACCTACTGTATTTTTTCTGCTGTGGCAACATGCCTCTGTTGGAGTGGTTTTGCTTGAATTGTCATCACACCATTCAAATCACTACAGAAGTTGCTAGAGAAACGGTGAACCTATTAAAAGCAACAACTGTGTTAACATTTACTTTTTTAGAAGGAAGATGTCAAAAAGCACATAGTTAAGAGATACTTTACTTATTTTTTACAATAGTTTGTTTTAAGAGGGTTTAGTAGAATTTTCAGGAGTAGATAGGGCAACTACCCTTTTTTCTTTTGGTTATCTTGAACAGATTTTTATAAATACAACTTGGGTAATTTAGTTAGTGAATCGCAACTCAATGTACAATATAAGTTTCAGTTGAAGCCAGAGTTTGATTCATCAAACTTTTCATTTTCCCTCAGCACAGCATGACTTATCCAAACATTTTACTTCTGGCTGCTGGGACCAAGCCAGAACAAAGCACACCGATGAGGAGAACCAAGACTGCTGTGCTTTTTCTCATTCATTATGTCACTGTTGAGCAAGCATGGAAAAAGAGCAAGTGGAAGAGAATGAAGTCTCTCGAACTCTAAATAGAGAGAGACAGGAGGAAAAAAAACAAACAGAAGCAGTAGCTGGAAAAGAAAACAAATGAGCAAAACATAAATCAGGAGACAGAAGAAGGAGGCAGCAAACAGGACAAAACAGGACATTTTATCAATATAAGCATGAGCTTCTACAAAGACAGGTAAGGCCTACGGCCAACGTGCTGGTGGATGTAGTGAAGAATCCCCTTTCACAAGAGGCAAAGGAAAAGAAAAGCAATGAGAGAGTCTGAAAGTAGCAGGGCTGTGAGTAAAGCACTTCAAGCACTTCAAGCACTTCAAGCAACTTCACATCCAAGCAGTGCAGGGAACAGCCCAGTTTGTCTTCCTTATTCTATCATAAAGAAATTACTCGACCACAATAAAAGCAAAATTAATTTTTAAGGACAGAATAGAATTTAACAAGACTTTGCACATCAGTGGCAGCAATACCTTAGTGATAAACTGTACTTTTAAAGACCACCAAAGAAAAACAAGTGACAATAAACAAAAAATGAACATTTAATTAAACCTCATTTTAAATTAGATGACTTTGAGTATACCTAATTAGTATAAGGAAAAAAAAAGGAGGAATAAAAGGAAAAGAGCATTTTCAAGTTTCAACCAAGACGATCCAAGGTTTGAAGAAAAAATGAACACCATTTGATAGAAAGGTTTGTTTTATTTTTACCTGTGATGAAACAGAATGAGCCCCAAAAGATACACTTCGTGCTTCAGAGCCTCTGGAAACAGGAATGCTCCCAGCATCTGTTGTAGCATGAATGACTGGCAAATGCGGCAGTTTTGCTGTAACAGTTTTCAGTTTTTCTATCTGTTTGTCACACTCTGCACAACAGCAAAAAGAGTAGAGGGAATAAGAAGTATTTTCCATGTTTACTAGCCATCATTTGTTGGGGTTCAAACAATATTACACTACATAATAAGATTTTCATATAGCCTTAAGTTTCCATGATATTTAAAAATCTGACATAAATCACTTTTTTTTTAAAGCATTTCCATTTGTCTATGCTTTCTCTGACACTGACATACAAGCTTGCCTACACAAGTAGATTTGGAGGGGGGTGTTCACAAATACACTGCTAAGACTTTTGAAATGCTATACAAAGACCCCCACAGATTTTTCTTTTTAAGTAGTAAAAAAAATTAAAAATATATATTAAATAAAAAAGTCTATTGACACTTTCCTTGTCTAACAGCAGCTATACACTGTTTCATTTTGGGTATATGCTACCATCTTATTTCTATCATAAACCCAAATTCTTTTTCTTCCTAGTTGAAATACTAGCTATTTGTCATAAGCTTATGACTTTCAAAGAGATAAAAGAGCAAAGCTATCATAACATTGCTAAGCTATAATACTGAAAGCTAAACAATCTACCTGTGGTTTTAAAAGAACATTTACATTTCAGTAACACCTGAAATTCTTATATTTGAGGTTGAGTGTACCTTACATTTGAAGTAACTTCCAAAACCCAGCCTCAGGTATTCTTCTGTTACTTTTGTCCTTTTAAAATACATTAAAAGAATTGAAATGTCCCTCGGCTTCCAAAGACAACACATGCACGCTAAATAAATTTTCACTTCTAGGTAATTTTCCTAGCTTTTCCCTTTTGCTCGCTACAGTCTGTCAGAATATGAAAGCATAAAATAAAATTACATCCATCACCTTTTCTTCATCCTATAGTAAGCTCATGAACTCCTGCACATCAGCAAGACTGCCTATCTCACTTAATAATCTGCCTAAGGGTTCTTTTTATTAATAAAGATAAAACAATGAGGGCTAGGAGACTTTGATTCCTAGGTTCCTGATTCAGACCACATTGCCAGTGATCCCCTGCTAACAGTACCAATTTGCACCTTCAAGCCAGTGATTAATACCATTTTTTTTAAAACATGCTCCCTTGCAATGAAACTATTTCAGTCAGTATTCTTTTTACACCTTGCATACAAAATTCCCTGAAAATCAGAAAGAAAGTTTTATTTTAGGTGCATGCGTGTGCCATACATTCCTGTGGCAAGGCATTACATATGTTACAGTTCTATAGCACTGATTATCTTAATTAAAGCTTGGAAAATGTGCTTAGTTTAAGGGGATAGGGGAGGATGATTTCTCTGAATCAGATCCAACAAATAACCAAATTTTCAAATGAAAATATCAAATACCTGGGATACTAGTTTCCCAATTTTTTTTAATCAGTTCCTCCAATATTCCAATGACATTGCTCCAGATATGATCAAATACTTCAGAAGCCACAGCATCTTTGATACAGGCTTTGGGAGAAACAGGGGGAATGCCACGCTTACACCTCTTCTCAGAAAGACGCATTTTCTTTTGTTCCCAACTTTCATCCTCACTAATAAAGGAAACAAATTCAAAAATATTCCCATGACTTTTCCCCCCTTCTTCAGTACAGAAACACACATATGGAAGAAAAGGCAGTCAGCTGGAGATCACCACAAAATTCAAACTCAAATTCACCTAAGGGACAAGAACCTATCAAATACAAGTCAAGTTTTCTCTTTCTTTTGTTTGCAGTTGAAAAATTTAAAAAAATCCCATCAGGGCATTGTAACAGAAAGATCTTCAGGTCGAGGAAAAAGTTTTATAAGTGGCACATAACCATTTGAGACTAAATCCTATGCTTTCTACAATAACACAGGTGACAACATCTGTCTTATTTGTGAAGAGCACTGTCACACACAAAATTTCTTTCCTAGCTCACCCTGTGTACCTGCACACTGTAATTTTCCACCACTGTGTAAAATCTGTAATTTTCCACCACTGGTCAAAGATGAAACAACTTTAAAGGATTTCTGCAGCCTGATAAGAATAGTAGAGCCCATAGCCTTACACATACCTCCTTCTTTTCACATACAGTGAGGACAGATATGTTTTTTAATTTTTTTTCCCTCACTATCTATGGAAGCATGTTTTACCAACATTTCCTAATTTGGTCTTCTAATATAACCTCTCAGAAAGAAGGTTTTAACCTTTTGCTTTTTTTAATGCTATCCTATTCTTTTTCTAAGGAATGTTTTTGTGGGTTTTTTCATCACGAAGATGATTCCAAATTCATACTAGTTTCTACTACCTCCCTTTCTCTTAACTGTAAAATGAGATGTGGCTGAGTAGTCTAACTCACAAAACAACCAAGCTGTTCGCCTGTCACACTTTTTAACACCTAATGTTTTCGTTATGGAGAACAAGGTATTTCAGAACTGAAGGAAACAAGAAGCATATGAAAGAGACACAAAAGAGAAACAAACATTCAGACAAGTCTGCCTCCCAAATTAAGTTTGCTCACTTAGTAAAATATAGAGAGAAGATGACTGAGAGTATTCTTAAACCTAAACACTTCTTAAAAAAGCAGCAACCCTGGTCCTCTCTTTCAAAAAGAAGACTGAAAGGGTCTCAGTCTGGTTCCTCAAGTTTTCAGAACAACCAAGTCTTTGTTCTGAGTGTGCATATGGCCTTAGCACAAAGAGCTGTGCTTCATGCCCAACTAGTCCTACCAAAGTTTTCCCCTCGTAGTGACCTTTCAGAAAACAGCACATTATGATCTTTCATGCACCCAGTATCCTAGCTGCTGGAACATTCAACTGGCTCACAGGAAACCAAGGCTGCACTGTCAAGAAGATGACTGCATTACTTGTTGCTCACAAGAGTGCTCTAAATGCAGGCTGCAATCTGTAGCTCTCTTCACAAAGCTGTTACACACTACACTGAAAGAATTTAAGATTCATTAGGGCAATGACAGCACAAACAGTGTAATGACACTAAACAACCTCAAAGCTACTCAAGGCACTCACATAGGGAGAAGGGATGCCTTCATTCCCCCCATCTCAAAATTAAGTATTCATTTTATTGAATCTCCATGCATCAAACACCTCAAAACAACTAGTGGTTAAGACACATTTCTCGGACTTGGGAGATGAGAGTTTTAAACCACTAGAAAGATAACATATCTAATCTTCCACATGCCAGTGGGTGTTCTGACCACTGTGCTACGAAACACAGGGACAGAATGAACTGTATGTTACAGAAGAGAAACAGTTTATGAACCCTGACTCAGTTCACTGGTAATTTTTCATTACATTCTTCAAAAATACATATATCTGTTATTTACAGTTCCTTGTTGTCAAAAGCAAGATATTCCTCTATTTTTCCATCCTCATCATAAATTTCTTCTTCCAGGAAGGAATATATGGCTGAGTCGGAAGCAGTAATCCCAGTGGAACTTGAATTCAGTGATTTATGTATTGGAGATGTTGTTGGGATCAGTTTAGAACCTGAGATGCAGAGCCTGAGAAAAATATAAACAAAATGAGAATTAAGCATTCAAAGAAAGGGAAAAGTGCATATAGAATTATACTGGCTTGTTTCAGTAATACAAAAGTAATATTTGTATATGTTTCTGAAGGGGAAAGACCAAAAAGAAAACTTTAAAAAAATTAACATACTCTTTCGTATTACCAGTACATTCATGGAGGCCAGGCACACACTCAGTATCTACGTGGGCATCACTTCTGCCCTGAAAATGCTGAAAGCCTTCATCCTTTGGCACTAGGAGCTGCTTTCCTAGAACCCTGAATCAAAAGGAGAGAATAAGCAGTACCTCAGATGGAAACCTAAGCCACATACAAATATCCAGAATACAAACACCTGCAAACAGTAGGCAATGCAAAAACACACCTTACATCTATTTTAAAAAGCCACTCATAGAGGGTCCAGAGCCTTGTGTATTACCTTAACATCACCTAGTATTTAAGTCATTAAAGTTAAGATGATTTACACAAAATGAGATTCTACTTTATGAATACTTTATTTTGCCTGCAATCACTTTATTAAGCAAAATAAAGGCCATCACTTGCTCAAGCACCAGTGCCCAGATTTACTGAGCAACTACAGAACAGCTCAAGTCCCAGAGATACAGACTTGAATGCACAAGTATTGCTGATGCCCAAACCATAAGAGGGTATCCCAGAAATTCAAATTAGAATGATAACTGATTAAAACTAGTACTTGCAAGAATTTCCTTACCTTAGATGAGGAAATTGTTCAACCCAATCTGCACATTCTGCCTGCAGGTTCTCTGTTTGGGAGGTCACTTTTCCTTCAAACAGCATTTCATCAATCTCCCAAAATAACTGATGCACTCTCTGTGTGTTGGCTTTATCAAAGTCCTACATATTATAAAGTTAATAGCTGTTAGCAAATACGAATGTATACTAAAATTTCCATGATATTTAAAGAACATAACAACTTGAATCCATTTGGCTGAGAGAGTCAGAATGCAAGTTCAGACTATATACTTTGGACATACAATTTATATACCACAATGCAAAAAAAAAACCCCAAAAACCACAAACAAAAAATAATCCCACATAGCTGGCCTGAGCAAATTGATTAAGCAAAAAAGGAACTACAGACTACATTTCTATGACATTAACATATAACAGACAGCTGCCTAGGATTAGCCCACAGGAAAAAAAACCAAAACAGTTATAAGATGTCTGGACTCTCAGCTTGCTCCCTGTGCCCTTGTGAAGCATGCACACTGCACCTCTGGGACCCAGGGCACCCAAGCTCCCTGCTCTTTCAAGCAGTGCTCTTCCTTCTTCCTTTCTGAGTACAACAGCTAAGATGGGGAAGAGAGGGCACCTTAGGCCTGCGTGACCTAGTCTGGTGCTTAGGAAACAGCTGTCAGTGTGAGAAAAGCCCTTTCATACTTCTTCACTGAACCTAAAACTTGGTGCAACTAGAGACAGGTGAACACAGAGGCAAATGAAAATGCCTGAGAAGTGCCAGATTTTATCCAGTGATGTGGAAACCAGCACCTGGCTGAGGGCTCCTCAGCTGGGGCACTCTTCATAATGACATTTCCCACTTACATCAGATACCTTGATCCCTAAAAAAGCTGGGAATACTCAAAGCCCAAATCACACCAGTTCACTTGCAGCTGAATGCCTCAAAGCACTTCAGGCTACAGAAGGGATCACACTGAAATGGAACGAGAAAATAATTCTCACACAGGCTATTGTATAATCCAGGGTCAGGCATTCTCCTGAAGGACTGTCAGTGACAGATGGGGTCACTACCCTAAAGGTTAGAACATTATGCAAAAGGATGGGCAGAACTACTACCACGAGTCACGGAAGACTTTCTAAAATGAAAGTGGCAGCAGCTGCAATGCTTTTGGATTTATTCAACCCTGCCAGCCTGCACCAGGTATGCCTTAGAGGTCAGCCTTTGTAACAGGTACAACCTCTCTCTGCATCATCTACAAAAGAGAACTGAGTCGACATAAGAGCTAAATATTTACCAAGACTGAGAAATTTATACACATGTTCATGAACGTACTTTGTAACTGAAAACACTGAGAATAATTCAGTTTAGACATTGGCTGCACTGTACAGTGTTTGAAAACACATATTTTATCTTTCTCTTGGGCTCAGAAAACTAAGCCTACTTTCTTCAGTAAAATAGGTTTGATTTCCCCAAATTTCATCATTAATCATCTTATTCCATTTTCCTTTGTTACACATTAGTTGCACCAATACCAACTTGCAACCAAAACTATTTCTTAAATAGTCAATTAATACTCTTAATCATTAGGCTATTATGGAGGAGGTGCTGCATGACCAGTATCAGTAAAAACTACCCTTTTCTACAGTATTTACAGAAAGTGTAATATCAGTTTCTGTGACATACATCATCCCTCCAGGAGTAAACTGAACTTCTTTCAGTAGACAAACTAGTCGTATAGCTTTTTATTCCAGACCAAGAATTATTCAACTCTGTGGGTGTTGTGCAACCACTAGATGAAAGAGATGAAAGTGTTTCACTGAAAAGACAAAAAATGAAAATGAAGAACACAATTATTTTCTGTATAAACATTTTTTAAATAAAGAAACCAATCAAGTAAATGGACTGCAATATATAATCCTGTTGAGGAGAATAGGTGTAAGCATGTATTTTTAAGTAGAGTGGTATGAATATATGCTCCTATTAGTACCGTTTACAGCCTTAAAGGCAATTCCTTCTAAACTATTATGCTTTTGCATGTGTATAAACCACTGCAACTGTATGGGCATTCTAAAATATGCCCACGTACATGTGTATGTATTTGAATACATATATATATATACATACACATGTCCCTATGTTTCCAGCTCTAACAATTATTTTGGTTTCTCCATTTCAGCTAGTGATCCCATGAAAAACACATTAAAGATAACCTTTAACTCTTTAACACTAGAAGCTATCACAAGAAAACTTTTGGAAAACTAAGCACGAGATCTCTACAAATGTTTCAAATAGCTTTGAGTTATATGTCTCCATGCAGTGATTTTTATGCTACTAAATCTGGTGCACTTGAAAATTTGAGCTGGCAACTCCAGCCCTCAAAGTTCTAGCTGGTCTCTGCCAGCTACCACCCACCCTGGAATCCAGGGAAAGCAACAGCAATTGGATGTGCAGGCCAGGCAAATCCTAAACAATGTTATCTGACATGAAACTTCTTGAAAGTCAACTAACATGCAACGTTAGTGAGCATGATTTCAATTTAATCTGAAGTCCGAGTTTCCTTCCAGACCTAATCAGTGCCCTCTACTACGGTCTAAAAATACTCAAATCCATATCACAGACCAGGAGTAAAGTTCAAACCCTTTAAACAGTGGGTTAGGTCAATTTGTATCCTGCATTGTATTGTGCAATAGTTATTATCCGTGAGAATGACTAGAAGCATGATTAGAGAAAATTAATTCCAATCTTGAAATATCAAAGTAAAAGTGAGTTAATTAAGTACTATTTCAAAAGTACATGCATACCAAGTATAATTGTCAATGGCTTCTTGCACATTTCTTGCAAAAACTGATGGAAGAGACACTCCACTTTTTCCAGAGAGACACCGTTTTGGAGAACCTATGGACAGTCCCTTCCTATAAACACAGAAACACAACATTCCATAATTTTATCTAAAGTTAATTCCTATCTCCACTGTGGGGGTGGGGGGAAGAGGGAAGGAGGAGGAGAGGAAGACAACTACTCTGTTAAATATTTCAATTTTTCGATCCTATCCATCAAGACAAACATTTACTTGAAACAAACCACCTTGTTGTAAAATAGCTTTTATTTACCTTATTTTCAAAGGTTTTTTTTTTTTTTAAGTAGTTTTAGTTTGAGACTTGTTTTACTCCACTGGGATTCTCCTCGGATTTTTGCAGTTCAAACGTTGCACAAAGCACACACAAATGCAGCAGCAGCTCACTATTGCAACAACAGAGCAAAGGCACAAACCAGTAATTGCCCATACAGAAGTTTATTTACATCTGTGATTCTGTTCAATCATTAACAATAGAGTCCATTTTCTCAGATGTCTCTCCACATAAAAAGAAGCTACAGATATGCTGTAAATCTGTAGTGGTCTTTACTAAAACTACTTTAGCAAAACTTTTAACGAAGGAATGTTTTTTTCTTTGTTGGGGGGTGGAGCTTTTTGTTGGGTTTCTTTTTTTGTTTGGTTTTTTAGATGGAAACTGTTTACATATTACACTTACCCATTAAGTTGGGTGATTATTATGCTAAACGCACCTCTTCAGATCATACACGGATGTGTGAAAGTGTTTCTCGGAAACACTTTCACAACAGATTGCTTCACCTATTTTCATGCCATAAAATCCTCAGGTCATAAACATGAACAGTAGCATGATTGCATCAAAATACATTTGTGAATGTATTTGTTTCTTATGAAACAGCTCACAGTTCAAGAATTTTCTTCATTTCTTTAGACACGAACATTGTTCTGCCTTCTTTCTATCCTTTCTGATATTTATCTTGCCATTACACATATTAAAAAAGACACATATGTCAAAATCTAACAGCCCACTCAAATGGACTATATTACACATCCCACTCCTAGGTCTTGGTTAAGAAGACATCAATAACCTACCACAGGTTTGAACTTCTCATCAGGGAAGACCTTAAATTTCAAATTCTTGGAGACTGGTACAAAAGCAGTGGAAAGCATTTCCATGTGTTTGCTCTAAATATGTTATCTCTTCCCTAGGCATCTGCTTTTGGCCAGTAAGCACCAGGAGGCTCTAAATATTCATGCAGTCCATTCCCATGACTAAAGGCTCTATGAATATTCAGGCAGTCCAGTCCCATGACTGAGTCTCATTTTGTCCGAACACCAAGATCTATCTCCCAGAAATTAAGAGTGAGCTCACAGCCCATCTTCTGCATGGAATGCTGTTTCCTGCTGTTCCTGTACATTTCTCTCTGTCTTCATTTGCCATGTTATTGCTTGGGCAGCCTAATAAGGTTTTTCTATTTTTTTTTCATAGCTGATCCTTGTTCTTAGTATTTTTCCACAGCTTAATACCACCACCGAGATTTCACACTTCACTGCTCATGTCTTTACCTACTCAAACTGCCCAGGTCAGATTCCCGTGAAACACCACTGGAGGAGGAAACCATTTACTGTTACCTGCTGCTGACTAGTATCCAATCTAAACCTCTCCTGGCACAACTTGAGGCTGTGTCCTCTTGTCTTGATGTGCGATGGAGCAAAACAGTGTTTCTGCCACATCGTTCCACTGCATGTTGCTGCACTACGACTCCTCGGATCACAGGCTATTAGATGCACCAGGAAATTATTGCAATAAAACAAATCGAAAGGAAAAACCCCTCCCAGCACATCTATAGCATCACTTCCCCTGCGCTGGCAAGCGAACGCCAGGAGCTGGAGCAGCTCCCGGCTGCTTACCAAAAGCTCCGCAGCTACGGGCATCAAACGGGGACAAAAATACCGCTGTCCGCCTACCCCGCGGCACAGCTCCTGCCCCGGAGGGACGGCAGTCGGGCCGCCGACATGTCCCCTCCGCGGGCTGCCGCTCCCGGCCCCGCCGCAGGCACACTGCCCCCGGGACGAGCAGCCCTCGGGACGAGCAGCCCCCGGCCCCGCAGCAGCCCCCGGTCCCGGCGCCACACTCACCCCAGGACGAGCAGCCCCCGGCCGCAGCCGCCCCTCGGGCCGGCACCCCTCGCCCTGCGCATGGAGCGCGCCGGGAGCCGCGGGCGCCCCTCGCACCGCCCCGGCGGGGCAGAGCGGTGAGCGCCGGCCGGCCCGCCCGCTGTCAGCTCTGCTAGATTTACACCAGCTCCAGTAATCCAACAGATCCTCTCATCTCTAGCTCCAGTACATAAACACTCTGGCGTCTACATGTTTTTGCGGAAAGCCTCTCCTAAAGGAGGAAGCAAATTCGCTCATAAACAAAAGGAAAATAAAAGAAAAAAGAGGCAACGTTAAATATTCTGAAAATTAGGACTGAGACAGCATGGCATATAAAGACTCGCCTTATAGGAAAACAAAGTGCAGCATTTAAATTACATTTAAAGTTTCATAACCAAAGTATTACTCACTAAGAAAGGGGTATAAAAAATGACGATGCCTTTGTTCTTTCATAATAAAAGGTTGAGGTTTCTTTTATCAAATGTTTGGTAGGAAAAGTTCCACATTCTTCAAAGCCCCATTCTTCTGTGTCAGTTAATCATTATGAAACTTCATGTAATTACAACTTGCCTTGTCCTTAGCAATCATTCTTCTATAGGAGCAGGTTTGTCTGCGCTCTCAGACACACACACACGAAAATAGAGTCCTTTGTCAAGCAAAACTTATCCAAGCAGATGAAATCTAGGATAGCAAGCTGTGTTGTGGTTAAGAACACACAATTTTAACCTTCCACCTTCTCCTACATTTCCACAGTGAAAAGACTGAGACTGAAAGTTAAATTTTGTGCAACCCTTTTGGAAGGCTTGTTTGTCATTGCAGTAATAAGATTCAGCCACTGGTCACCCCCCACACCCTACCACCACAAAAACCCACAATATCATTTGCATTTTTCTAAACCAAGCCCTTTCTTCCTCCTTTCCAACCAACACAATGATAATTACATGGATCAATGTTTGTGAAGGCGTATATTATTAGTACTAATACTACTTCCATCACTCTAATTTGGAACTGGAGAGAAATTCAAAGGACATGCCAAAAGGCATTCAACCAGAGGAGTTTAGAAAAGTCAATTAACAATGAAAAATGCTAACTTTATTATCTCTCATACATGCTTTGAGGCCTCTTTAACAGATGGTTCAAAGTCTATTTTGTAGCCACAGCCCCTGATAGAAAATACTTATGCATTGTTCCATTGCCAACAATGTATAATATCCTAATCTCTAATAAAGCTTCTGCCTTGTTGACTGAAATAATTCATTTTCTTAGATTTCCCATCTTTACATGTTCTTTACTATTTTGGAAGCATGATTTGTAACAAACACTAACATACTAACCACATCATACTCTCACATCTACCATTTACAGCTGGGGCTGTTAAGTCTGGAGAAAAGGAGGCTCAGTGGGTCCTTATTACTGTCTACAACTCCCTGAAAGGAGTTTGTAGCCAAGCGTGAGTTGGTGTCTCCTCCCAGATATGGGAGCATCCCAAGTGACAGGATGAGCAGAAATAACCTCAAGTTGTGACAGAGGAGGTTTAGATTGCATATTAAGAAAAATTTCTTCACTGAAAGGATGGCCAAGCATTGCAATAGGCTGCCCAGGAAAGTGGTGGAATCGCCATCCCTGGAAGTGCAGATGTGGCACTTGGGGACTGGTTTAATGGTGAAGATATTGGTGCTGGGTGAATGGTTGGAGTTAATGATTTAGAAGTCTTTTCCAAACTTAATGATTCTATGTTTATTCATTTCACTCATGTTCTCATTTGTTCATGTTCTCACTGCTCATTCTATCCCACACCTGGCTTATGAAACCAAGGGGTAAGTATTATTTGTATGCCAGATTTCTATAAATTTTTGATATGAGTGAGAATATTAAAAAAATCAAACTATAAGCTCTCTCTAGCATAAATGTATACATCTATGGGGGAAATGAGATTTTGAAATCACATCAACCTTTCTTACACTGGTCTGGGACAATTACCATGGAAGTCTATTTCTTATTCTTTGAAGTGATATAGTGAACAGAAGCTCTAGCTCCACAAATCCAGCCTGCTCAAATATTCTTCTGTAAAGGCTTACTCTCAACCCAGTGCCCACCTGTCATGGAAGTGAATAGACCACTCCTAATCACTATCTTGCTCACTGAGCAAAACACACAGATTTTGTTACAAGCAATACTGAAAAGCTGTCACTGCACAAAATGGTCCTTCCACATGTTCACCACTTAATGCTGCTCCACCTTTGGATCAAGGAAGAAACAGACATGACATGACTACTTTCTGCATCAATGATGTACAACATTCCAGGCATGTAATGCAGTATTGTAGTTGAATATTTATACCACAGAAAATACTAAATTCTTAAGAAACACACACATCCTTTTCCCTCCAGGTTGGGTAGTCACCTGTCCAACTTGGTTGCAGTCAGTCATGGTAAGCTCTCCCTATATTGCTTGACAAAACACATTTTTTCAAGACTCAGAGGATCTTTAGGAATTTAAGAACACTTTCACTCTTCTAACAAGTTCAGTGACCACAAACTGCCCAGTATAACAGGCAGGGAACATTATTGGCAGATCCTAGAGGAGGTCAAACTATCTGAAGACTCTGCTGTAACAACTGTGCTCAGGGCTGAGCATTTTTACATGTGGTTAATACAGCAACACCAAATTCTTCCTTCAGCAGCCTGAACCTTTTATAAGACATATCCAGTGACTTTTACAGCTCTTGAAAGCAGTCCATTTGGATCAGCATTTAATCACTTACTGCAGCAATACAAAGAAAATAAAGGTAGATGACAAAAATGCCTGTCCCTGCTTACATTCCCTATGCCTCAGCTTTCTCAACATCAAGATGATGGTGGCGTATCTTGAAAAGGCATCCCTGGAATAATTTAGCTGAGGCAACTCCAGTAGATGCATAGTAAATGAAGCAGAATCAGGAGAAATTTAATAGAACTTTCATCTAGCCTTCTGCAGAAAATTATTTTAAGGCAGCTATAATATGTTTGGCTTGTTTGCTTGGAAATGACATGGCTCAATAAGGAGAAGGGAAAAGAAAACCTGCCTTGAAAGGTAATATAGCAAATGTTGACCTTCTTAGATTCTAGCAACACATCATCTTTATCATTACTGAACATGCCAGAGGCTTGACAGCTAGCAAAAATGTGCTCCAAAAATGATAGCATGTCTTCATTGGTAAGTGTCACTCCTGACTCAGAGATTATTTTCATTTTGCTCTCATCTCTATTAATGAGCACTGCCAGAAGTGTTTCAGTGCTTTCAGTCATCTGGTTGTTCGTCAATGAAGTACTGACTATATCTGAAACATGAACATACAAATATTTATCAGAGTTTTTCCACTGATAGTGTTTAATTGTACTACATGATTGGCCCTTTCCTTTTACAAAAATGTCACTTACTGTCTTTGAAGCTATGTATGGGCTTCTGATGCTCTGATGATTAAACTACCTTGGAAGCATTCATACAGTTGAACTCAGTGAGTTTTTCAGGTGACTGTCTTTTTGATCTGACCAAATTACCATCATTTGCCACAATGCCAATATTCTTCCTTTATTGCTAAAATTCTATTCCTAAATAAACAAAAAAAACCCTGCCTTGGTTCAAAAAGTGTATAGCATCAGAATACATTGTGTCTAAGCTCCAGAGAGAAGGTAGTACTGAAAGACTTCACCATGGAATGTACACACAACACAGCATCTTAGGTGACTATTTGTTGTACACACATTTAAAAGCAATGCTTACTATTAGGCATTTTCATATTGAATCCTGAAACAGATTTAAGACTTTTTACAACCATGATCTGTGTTGAGTTCTGTTCCTGTCATTATAAAGCAAAGTGAGAGCAAACTGTTCCAATTTTAAAGACAGACTTATTTATATATAGTAATTTTACTCTTCTGCAAATTTTAAAGGCTTTAAAATTTTGAAAGGCATTCAAGATGGCATGAGCTTGCAAAGTATTATATACATAATTTTAAATCTATTGGTAATTTTGATTCACTGTAAAATGTAACTGCAAGTATAATTCTTGGTTATAGGAAATATAAGCAATTTCTGAGTGCAACATACTATAGAAGTAAATCTGATTTTTTAATATAAATTATGAATCAACATTAAGAAAAATTCTATCATCTTAATTAACTGCAATAATAAAGAATGCTAATTAGTGTCTTAGAGAAGGTGTTTTATTTCTTTGGATCTGATAGGAGGCATTTACTGCTGCAGGATCAAGTGTCTGAACAGACAGGGAGGGAGTGACACCCTAACAAAACACTTGGAAGTGATCCACAAGACTTTCTCTGTATATTCTTTTTATGTAAATTTGGAAATCCAGTAAACATTTTTTTAAAAACTCTGTTCTTTCAACAGCATAACGTCATAGAGATTGGAACACGTTTTTTCCCCTTCTGCTCCTTAAGCTCTGAAGAAAATTGGACATATAATGAATCATTGAGAACAGGTGCAGAACTTTATCCTCTCCGAACACTGTATTTATAACAACAAAACCCAAAAATAATCTGAAATGCTGTGTGGCAACAGTTCTACAGTACAGAGGAAGTAATGCAAGTGTGGGGAGACCTTAGTCTGCATATGTTCAGGTATACTAAATACTTTTCTCCTTCCTGTGGAACCACAAACACCCCTGGCTTGAGATGTCAAGACGTCTCTTCATATTGCTAAAAGCTTCTGTAGCCTAACAGATTTGAGGACCTGAAAGTTTTCCTCTGTCTTTGCTATAGCGTGACTTCCATGGTGTTGTGCTGGAATAAAGGCACTACTGAAAAACGAAGTAACCACCCTTTATTTATCCCACAACCACAGCCCCTTTCCTAAAAAGAAGAGTGAGAATGAGAAATAAAATGCAAGAAAAAAAACCAAGCATTTGCATAATACCATTGCTTACCACCCTAGTGTGTGGAATATCCCTTTGGCCAGCTCAGGTCAGCTGTCCTGGCCATGCTCCCTCAGAGCTTCTTGTGCACTTCCTGGCTGGCAGAGCCTGGGACACTGAAAAGTCCTTGACTTGGGGTAAGCACTGCTTAGCAACAACCAAACATCAGGGTGTTATCAACATCATTCTCATAGTGAATCCAAAACACAGCATCTAGTCAGGAGATGGAAGTCATCAGAGTAAGGATGTAAAAACTATCACACACAAACTTGTGAATATTATGAACATATGTTTTCAAGTGAAGGAGTCAAAACAGCCCAGAAATCTCCACTCCTGTTTTCCATATGCATAAGTACACGTTCACACCACTTCTAAACTCTTCCAAAAAGATTGTAGCAAAAGTGAGAAAAGACTAATTCAATCACAAGTTTAATATTTTGTGAAACAAGAAATCTCTAATTCCTTTAGCATTTGACAAAACTGACAGGAATGGTCTCGCCACTGAAAAGACCACAAATTTTCACCAAACAACTGCAGCAATTTAGCCCTATACACTATTAGGACCAGTTGTTGGTAGTTGTGGAGCTCAGAAAATTTAGAGTATCTGGAAAAGATAGAAAGAAATCAGTGCCAGATTTTCACTGTTTTGGACTCTTTGAGTATATTCATCGCTATCAACTTGTCAGCACCTAAGAAAAAATACTAAATATAAAAGGGATCCTTTCCTTTGTTAATTAACTACTCCTAGTTAGATTGCTATCATTGAAAACACACTGACCATTGATGTCTTCTAAAACATTTGAAACAGCAGTAAAACTTGTCCTGAAGGAACTTTATTTAGGTAAGCAAAAGCTTCCTGTCTGTAACTATCAATATTCATATTCTGTAACTCACAAATTCTAATCTCAACTCTAAGCAAAGAATACTAAAGTTTTCAATATTTAATTAAGATGCTTCTTCTAAAAGCTTAAGTGAAACCATCTAATTAAAAAAATGCTAATGTGGAGGTATAGACTTTCCTTGCCAAAGTGATGTATCTTATTCCTTCTGCTTCTTTCTGGTTTTGTTTTGGTTTTTTGAAGACAGACAATACCTTATCAGAATAACCTTGACTACTATGAATAAAATATTTGAAATGACACCATGCATACAAAAGTATAAGTTAGTAGGCAATTACGTGATATCAATTGGTAACAGACAGAAGTGATTCAAGAGCAAGTCAAAATAAGTATTTTGCTGGACACAACTGGTTTTAATGTAATAGAGTTTACTCTTCATCCCTATACAATCAGTTTGTTTTAGGAATCCACATTCCATCCTCTAATTTTATGAATGATAAAAGTCATCAGCATTTGAACTGGAATGCTAGCTCATACAGCATTTTTCTTGGCTTTATTCTTCATACTGAAAAACAAAGAAGCAACTAGGGGGAAATTAGAGGCACATAACACTGATTTGTTCTGGTACTGTTTATATAAAGCACCAAACATCTTGTAAACAGAACTCTGTAAATACACATTAAACCTCCCTATTCACAAGAGGTGACTGTTTTGCACAAATGCAGTAAAAGTTTAAGCTTGAAAGAGCTTACAATATATTCTGAAACAAAACGCTCTAGATTGGAGTAGGGGGAAATAAAGAAAGCACATCAGGGAGGATTTGTGCTCCAACTTTAAATATTATGCTATGTGAAAACCAAACTTAAAGCAGAGGGTCTAAAATCCAACTGCAAATTAAACAGCAAAGTAAAAAGATTTCAGTCTAATGAGTTAAAAACTTTCAAAAATGCATTAATTCCTATCAACACCTAACAAAACATTATTGTTCTTCTGATTGTCAGTAATAAAGATTAGCATAGTTTAGTACTAGAGAAGGAGCAGTTATAATGTTCATACATGCAATAGCTTCCCCTTTTCTGTAATAGTATGAAAAAATCCAGTACAGTAATACAACTGTTGCTCACTTTTAGAAGCTCTTCTGCTTTAAATATGCTAAGAAACCACTTCACTATCCCTTTGCTGTAGCAAAATATCACCAATGGATTCTACAGCACACATATTTAATAGGCTTCTATCTGCAGCAAAAGCTAAAAATTTCAAGGCAAGGCTTGATAATTAAACAGAGAAGCATCCAAACCAAGTTTCACACTTGTTATTGACACTAGAATTTCACAAGGCAGGGACTGAAATGTCTGCTTTGATGCGCAGCAGCAGCTCCGGGACAGAACTCGATACAACTCACCCACCTACATGTGGTACCTTTAGGATCCCGACTCAAGCTCACCATCCCCTGCGCTCCCTCTGTACCTCGGCTTCTCTCCCTGCGCATCCCGAGCTGGGCACGGGGTAGTTTTCCTCCGCCCGCTCTGTCTCCCGTTCCCTTCCAGGCGGCACCCCGAGCGCTCTCCAGCTCTCCGCTCCTTTCCCCAGCGCTAGCCATCCCTCCAGCTCGTGAAGGTGCGCTTCCCTACCGCCGGCATACGCTCGGGGAAAGGAAAGCCCTGCGCCAGGAGATGTTCGGTGCCTCTCAGGACACTCGGAGGTATAAATCGCCAGGTGTGGGGAAGCCGCAGGAGTGAGGGGCTCACACCTCCCCCGTACCCCCAGGTGTAGGGAGCGCTCACTCACTCGGGGCTCCGTGGGATGCCGGCCGCCTCCTCGCCCTCGGCCGCCTCCTCCTCCCCGATGTCGGGCAGGGTGATGAGCAGCCCCTTGGCCGCCGCCCGCCCCCCGGGCTCCTTTTCCGCCTCGCCGGGAGCCGGGCGCGGGGTGCGGCCGCCCCTGCCCGAGGCGGGTCGGGGGCTGGGGGCCGGCGGGGTGCGGCGCAGCCTGGAGAGGATTGCGCCAGCCCCCAGGGCCGCTACCTTCATGGCAGGGCGGGAGCCCCTTCCTGGCGCCGCGAACCCTGTCGAGGGGCCGGCGGCCTCAGGCGGGTGCTGCCCGCTGCCTGCGGCCCGGCAGGCGTTGCTAAGCGAAACAAACCGCGCCGGGCACGCACCGCCCTGGGCGGGGAGCACCGCGCCGGCGGAAGGCCCCAGAGCAGCCCCGGCAGGGCTGCGCACCTTGGGGAGCCGGGCAGCAACCTGCTGCAGCCTGCGAGCCGGGGAAATAAACAGTGGGATTCCCCCCCAGTTGGAATCCCACCTTGTATTATGGGGCAAGAAACAAAGCCCACCTGCCAGGGCAGCGGGGCCCTCTTCACACGTCTCTGCGTAGGAAGGGCTTAACAGCAGGGGAGAGTGAGAGCAACCCAGCGCATCTTTATCACCATGCCGGGCAGAAGAAGAAAGGAACTGTGTGGGAACAACAACTTACGTGCCTTTAAAGATGCTCCCAACCATCCTGGGCAGTTTGGAGAGCAGTCGAGAGTGTCACTGGCACAAGCCAGACAGCTTGCATGTGAGGCAGGCCACATGAGTGGGAATAATTAACTTTGCCCTAGCTTTCCAAAACTGGGTTGTCTGCATGGATGAAAAGAAATGTGGCCACACCAGCAGCAGTTTGGAAGCACTGCAATGGTTGGTATTATGGACAAGGCAAACATTGTGCCAGCTCAGAATATGACAGGCATATGGCCCCTTGGAGTGCCCAAAAGAACAGGACAGGCTTAAGGTTAGCCCAGTTACTTTTTACATATGAACCCTGGGATCACACATCAAGCAGCTACTTGCACTATGAATTTGAAGTTGGCAGCTGCTGGTCCACAACAACCAAGGGTACCAAGTGAGGAATTCTATCCCTGCCTTTTCTTCCTAACACATCAAGGAATGCAATGAGCTGGCAGAGAGGGCACACAGAGCACCAAGTAGAGGACTAAGATTTGAAACTGGGATATTCTTGGCCTTTTTCTTACAAACCAGACTAAATATACTCTGGCAAAACCTTACGGAATAGGTGCACCTAAATCTAATAGCAGCACAATCAGCATTTATTTGTGCAACGGCAGAAAGCCCTGATGGATCCACAGTGAAAGTAGCATAACTGAGCTCCACTGATGGGTAGTGTATTTATCTCAGCTATTTATGAACATCACTGTCTGTAACTTGTTCATTACTCCCTGTGTCCTGGTTCTGGCCAGCACAGGGTTGATGTCTGCAGTAGTGAGGAGTGGCATGGCTAGGACCCTGAGGTTATTCTATATCACCTCACATCAAGCACAGTGGGCAGGGGGAATGGGTCCTGTCCAGTCGTGTTCCACATGGTGAGAACTCACATGTTAATTAATCACCTCTCTTGCACATGCTGTTATTAATATCGCTCATGTTACTGTTTGTTTCTTGTTTAATCACTTTTTCAAGTAAATTGTTCTTGTCTCAACCCACGATCTTTACCTTTTGTGCCTCCAATTCTGCTCTCCAGCCTGCCGGGGAGGGGGGAGAGGAGTGAGCGAGCAGCACGTTGTTTGGAGAGTCTCTCCAGCTGGAACACTAAACTAGGGAATAATATTCCTAAACCACAATCAGGCTTCTGCTTTCAAAATAAATGGCCTTTCTTTAGACCTAGGTAATATCTTGGATACTACAAGTTTGGAACTACTTTTTTTTGGTGTACAACTCCTCAGCAAATCAGCATAATATAATCTGATGCTGCCCACTGCAAAGTGACTGACAAGCTCAGATATAGACTGTGAATCCTGAAAGCACTTACAACTCTTACCTATGGTAAGCCCATTTATTTACTCTCATTAAAATTGCCAAACAAATGTATGGAAGTAGAGCAGAGTTAGTTAACTTTCAGAAATCCAGGGAAAATTTTAGGTCTGGTATAACTGATGATTACCACTGGCCCTTTGATTTTTTTTTGTGCTTTTCCTTTTTATACAGTAGTCTAATTCTCATTGTGAGCCTTTATAATGTCTTTTTCTGTTAAAATTATTTTAAACCAAATCTAGGTACTAAATGACTGTTTAGAATGCATTCACCATATTTTTATAATTTTAAGGGATTTTTCACTCATCACCAAGTACTTCTTGTTTGTATTCATAGCTGGATTACAAAACTAAGCACTCATAACATTTTTTTCACTGTTCTGAAACCAATTTTGGGGGCATTTGTAGTAACTAGAAAAACTTTAGGAATGCAGACCTGCTGTCATTTGTCAGACTGTAAGGGTCAAAAAAGACCATTTGATCATCTAGTCTGACCTCTTGTATTACATTTCACCTCAGCACTTCTCCATGCATTCTCCTCATCTTTATGTCATTTTTAATATCTATGTGAACTATTAACATTTTCTAAACAATTTGTATTGGCATGGGATGAGAAATTCTGCTGCTATATGTCATTGCAAATTTAGGAAACATAGGAACCCTGTTGCTTGTTAGTCTTTGAATAAGAGAACGAACAATTGATATAGTGCATACCTGGCACACCATTATCACCAACTTGCCTCCTCAACTTTCATGGCCTAAGAACGAAGAAAGAATTTGTCACTTCACCTGAAAAGGCCAGAAAGATGAGATGAAAGCATCACAATGGGGATAATCCTATTACTGTAATTAAGGAATCATCATCTATCACTTCAGCTGTAAACATAGCCTGTTTTGTCTTCACTCTGGACTTCCCAAGCAAGTGAAGATATCTACAACCCCTTCACTATTGCAGTGCATGAAAAATCTATTTCACTAATTACTTGTCTTGTTTAGGTTTTTGTTTTTATCATCATGGTACATAGGAAACCTATTAAAACTGAATGTTTTTCATGAATGCATATGGCAAATAATGAGAAAAGCTGTTTAAAACATTAAGTATAGAACTATTTTTAAGCTGTTTTCTAAAGCAGTAAAACAGCATCCTTGTAGCAAAAATGGTATTGAAGTTTAGAAGGGATATGCTAGGGGGATAAAGCAATTTAAATATATTCCTGAGCTATTGAAGGATCACGCACCTACTAATAGTTGACAAAGTTTTATCAGGTCCTTGAAGCAGCAATTAAATATTAACCAAAGCATACAAATGACTGCCTCATGTCTAATTTACAATAAATTGTGCTCTGACACACCAGAACATCTTAGCCAGTCCTAAAAATTAAAAACACCCTTTCAAAGGACATTTTGCACAGTCTTGGCTCCCTCCAGATCAAGCTGCTAGCCCATGTGTTTGAACCTTAATGCCCTGGCAGTTGCCAACTAGGCCACATTTCTATAAAGTATGTTCAGGAAAAAATCAAACTAAATTAACATACAAGAAATTCTACTACAGAATTCTATCTGATCTCTTTACAATTTTCTTTTTAGCTATCAAAAGCTATGTATAGCCTTTATGTATGTATAAAAGGAAACAAAAATTTGAAATTATTCTAATTTCAATTTTTTTCCTGCTCTAACTGTAGTCACAATAATGTTTCTCATACCATTTATAACTATTTCTTTGGGTGGACTTTGTTTTTGTTGTTGTTTCACCAGTAACAAAATTTTTGGTAATGAAATTACAGTAGTACCATTTTCTCCACAAAGTTGTCTTCTGGTTATATTATAAAAATACCTGTGCCTTTACTCATTTTATACAGGTGCAGCAGCTGTGCATTGGCCATGTTTCACATTGATCTCAAGTTCTATGTACAGGCCTCCATACAGTTCTCTGTGCATTCAAAGAATCAAAGTGGCATCTCTCAGTATCATCCTTCTACCAGCTCTCTGAATTTCACCAATTTCATGAAAAACCCTTTTTCATGATATCAAATTGATTAAATCAGTTGACTGACAGTCATCAGCCTGAAAGTCACTTTTTCATAGCCACCAGTATTAGCCCCACTCAGAAAGCACAACCACAAAGGTTTCAAAACTCACACTGAAACTGCTATGTTCCTTGGTTTTAATTACAGAAGTAATTTTCCATGCTACTTGCTGTGTTTCACGAGGAACATTTTCCAGTTTGATGCACTGAATCTCCCCCTCTGTTTCAAAAGCAAGAAGTAGTGTCCACGCTACCTTCTGCACAGAATTTGCTGTTTAATACATTCTCTTTTGTATATCCCCATAGAGACTATTTCTTTTCTACCCTACATCAGTTCCTAGAACATCAGTCATTCTCACTGCTTTTCAGAACTTCTACCACATTTTTAATACACTGAATAAAATGAGTATCAACCATGACCCCTTTTAACATGTCACTTAAAAATCAGCAAAAAAATGAATATAAACAAGTAAATTTAAATTACAGTGACTCTTACATATCTTTGCAGGATGACAAATTTTTTCACATCTTCATGAAGGCTTGCTAGTTTTCCAGTGGTAGAAAATATACAATAAAATGGCCCCGTAATTCAAATCTATAGTTCAAAAATCAATGCACTTTGCTATTAGATTTAAGTGCCATAATTAATTGCTGGTGAAATGCAGTGACTCGTTCTCTCTGGGCTGGCCAGTTCAAGATGCAGCGAGATCTGAACATTCCTCTTCTCAGGTGAAGTGCATGATACAACTTGTAGTCTTGGATATCATTAAGAAAGATCAGTATGATGGAGTCCCGACTTTGTTCAACAGCTTGCTGAAGAGCATGATACACCTTGAAACTGAAGCCAAAAAAAGACAAAAATCTATATTTTCTTTTATGTGAAGGAAAAACAACAGAAAAACAGTTCTTAACAGGTGTTTTAGTCTATTTTGTGATATACAATGGTCATTACTTTTCTTAAATTATTTGCCTCTAACTAAAAAAAATTCATCCTCTAAAAATATAACCTAAGTCTACTGTCTTGATATAGCCTTGACTAGCAAAATTGCTTTCTTTACAATATCACTACATAAGAGCAGTGAAAAGACTAATTTAAAGGCAAAAAAAAATCATCTTTTGATGCTACTGGTCTCACTCATTTTTGGTCTTCTTCAAATGTGTAATTTTATGGAAAGCAATCTGCACAGGTGGCAGCCTAACTTTTTGGAAAACAAAGAAACCAAAACTCACATACACACACACACACACACACCCCACTGCAAAAAAAAAACCCCAAAAAAACCCCACCAGAAATCAACCAAAGAAACCAAGCAAGCAACCAAAAAAGAACTCCAAAATACACCACCACCACCAAAACCACAAAAACCCCTCAAATAAAACACAAAACCCACAAAACAAAACTAACTAACTAACTACCGAACAAACAAAAAAACCAGCCAAACAAGAAAAAATCGCCAAGAAAATGCCTATAACATTGACTGAGATATTCAAATGTCTACTATTGCACACGTGGAACCATGTGCAATAGTAGACATTATTAACTCAGGAAATATTCTGAAGTTACAATATATTATGTAAATATAATAAAGTAGATTTTGCATGTTTTTTATTTAAATGCTATTTTTTTACTAAACTAAAATTTAAAAAATTATACTGTTAAAATAGCTCTTCAGAAATTTCCCCCCCACAAATAAAATTTTGTATCCTACTCACTTTTTACACCAGGGATCCTGTAAGAGGTGTTCAGTCACAACAAAAATAATCTTCCTGCTCATTTTTATACTGTTAATTGTGGCTTCAAATTCAGACACACCTGCTTCAAAGTCCCGTTCCTCTAAACAAAACTTAATTTCAAAGTGGTTATTTTTTTCCAGAGACATGAAATTTTTAGACACCCAATTTTTGTCCTCTCTTGCATGAATGACATAGGCATCATAATAGAACTGTTCCTGTTGTCTCTCAAATTCTTTAAAACCAAGTACTCGATTGACTAAAATATTCCAGTAGAAAGCTATTCTCCACCCTTCAAAATGGATGGTAAGGACAATAAAAATGAATAGCGTCACAATAGTGTTAGAGATCACAAAAAGAAGTTTAAATGGAGCACTGTCTTTGCAGGCTGAAGTGTCAAAATACAAAACCAGACTACCATGATATTTAGGTGGGGTGTTGCAAATGTACTGGGACCTCAGTCCAGGTATATCAACTTGGGTCACATTAAGCCAATCAGCAAACCAAGCAATGCTTTCACAGGTACAATCAAAGGGGTTGGAATCCATCTCTAGTTTTCTCAAGCTCTTGAAAGGTGGACCAAATACTTTTTCTTCAACTGAGGTTATCAGATTTTTCTGAAGGTTCAATGAACTCAAAGAGGCTTGGTCATCAAACAGAGTTGGTGGAAGCAAATTCAAATTATTCGATCCTAAATCCAAGTGTCTTAATTGAACCAGACCCCTGAAAACCTGAACTGGAATTTCATCAAATCCATTTGATTTCAAATTAAGAATTTGCAGATTGGGAAGACCTTTTAAAAAAAGAACAGGGCCACCTGGATTTGCATGTTTCCAAAGTCGGGCTAAATTGTTGTGCTGCAAATCCAATATGTAAAGTTTGTCAAGTCCATCAAACAAGTCTTCGTTTATGTTTGCTATGTTGTTGTTGCTGATGTCCAGGACAGTCAGGTTTCGTAGAGGATGAAAAGGTGAAGGAGAAAGTGCCAGATTACTACACCCTACCTTCCTCAGCATCAGCTTTCTAAGGCTTGGGACAAAAATGAATGATTCACTTTGCAAAATCAAGTTTTTATTGTAGGAAAGATAAATATCTTTTATATTATTGAGACCTTTAAACTCATGACCTGTGAGCTGTTGACTAATTTCATTGAGACCAAGATCAAGAATTTTCAGCTGTCCCAAGGAAGAAAATGCCCCACTTTCTATTGTAGAGATTCTGGTTTTTGTGAGGTTGAGAACCTGTAAGCTAGAATTAGCAAGTGATGAAAATGTTTTATTAGTTATTCTTTGCAAGTTTATGTTGCAGTTACAGAGACTCAGGTATTTCAGGTTGTTCAGACCTGTGAACATATTAGCAGTAATTCCTGGAAAATTGTTGTTATCCATTATAAGGTACTCCAGGTGGTATAACCAATGAAAGGAAAAATCTTCTATTTTCCCACTAAGTGAGTTTATGAGATTCAAATATTTAAGGCTGGATAATCCATAAAATAAACGCGAAGATACATGAATATTATTAAGCTTCAGGTTTAAGTATTGTAAACTTGAAAGCCACTGAAATGAGTCATTTTCTATGACAGAGAGAGAATTTTGGGAAAGGTTTAAAATGGTAAGATTTGTTCCTTGCAGTCCCTGGAAAGTTGACTTGCCAATGTAGGAAAGTTTCACGTGGCTCAGTGAGAGGTTCCGAATCGCTGTGTTTGATAATTCTGTACAAAGTTTCTTAGTGCGATTTTCACCAAGTTCAACATTGTTCAGTATGAGGCCAAACAGATTTCCAATTGTATGTAAACATCCTGTATGAAACTGAAAGGAAAAGGAAAAAAGTCATGACCTAAACAAGAGGATTATGTAAGAAAGTTGACCAATAAACCCAAAACTTGGAAAAGTTTTCAAATGAGATTTTTAAGCAGGATAGAACTCCTACACCCAGATTGTTTCACAGCAGATTAAGAAAAACATTTCTTGTGATAATAGTTCTATAATTTATAACATGATTAACATAAATCTGAGTAGTGTTATTTCAGAAGATAGAAAGTGGTTTAGTGAGATGGAAGTTCGTATCCAACTACTAAAACTCTTTCCCTAGAAGTATCTTAAAATTTGTGATGTCTATTTTCAGCTGTTATTGGTATCTGTTAGGTGTACTAATTCATTCAGTCTGCAGACAGACAAGAAGAAACCCAGTTTCTCTGTGCAAACAGAAGCTGAAATATAATACTATACACTTGCCTCCACAATATGGATTATAAACTCCTATCATAGTACTGGCCCCTCATCTTGATTAAGACATCAGCTGCGTGATTAAGTACTCCATTTGCCAGAATGATTCGAATGCATAAGGCTGCTTTTCAGATGGCCGGACTGTAACATCAGAGCAGCTGAAAGTGGCACAAAGTAGCCATGCTCCAGGAAAGGAGTAGTGTCATTTACTTATCCACACCACTGTACCCTTGTACCAGAATAGCTCTACATGCAGTCACATGGTGAAACAGGTAGAGAAGCAGTGTACCAAGCTAACCAAGCCAAAACATCTGTAGAGTTTCCCCAGTGGTGCAGTGCATTGCCTCATTAAAGCTGCTGTCAGAAAGAGGGAGGGAGGGAGGGATGGAGTGGCCCAGTAAAAGACGATGGTGGGATTCACTCTTAGCCAAGTACAAGGGTATGCCACCTCAAAATGTTCTTGTCATTTCAATGTACACATTCTTTAGAGATCAATCAAACAAAAAAAACCCAAACAAAAAACAAACCAACCAAGGAAATTCAATGCATATTCAGTATTTGTATGCTGAGGGTCAACCAGTGTAAATTGCCACACTAACCATCACTCTTCAAAGAATCATAACACTGGGAAGCAGATCAGAGAGCCCAGTGAGCTGAGTGAAAAACACCCATGTGGGGTTTTTTTAAGGAGTAAGTATACTTTTCTGCAATGATTATTTCTCTGGGGTTCCCATAGGTACAAGTGAATGCTCTCTCTTTGATTAACTTGGAAGGGGGACCTAGGTTGTATAACCAGACTTGCATAGTTATCACACTTTTTACCCATTTAGAAAATACATCAGTCCTCCACATTCAGCATGTAAAAGAAATTCTGCATAGAAAATAGTTAGTAAGGAGAATTCTCACAGCATTTCGATCTATGTCTTGCTTGAAACCCCTGATCTACATGGAACCAGCCTATATGAAACCAGCCTGTGCTGATTTCAGTGGCAGAACAGTAACTCTGTGTATCAGAGGTCTGGAGTAATGCTGTATACAATAGAATGGCTTTTGGGCTTCAGTGGATCAAAATTGTAATGTAAATGCCATACAACCATAAAGCATAAATCAGGATAGTTCCATTTTATACTTACACCAGTTGAATTTCTGTTGAAATGCTTCCTACCTCTTTTAGTGGATTTGATGACAAATCAAGACTATTCAATGAGGTGTTGCTAAGAAAATGGAAGTCTTCTTTTTTCAACTCAGTGATTTGGTTGCTACCCAACATGAGCTCATGGAGTTTTTTCAGCTGTTGCTCCAATCCTAAATTGGCTGACTTCAAAGAATTATGCGATAGGTCCAAAATATTCAAGTTCTGGAGAGAAGATACAAGGGGGAAAAAAGCATAAAATTATTTTTTATTTTCATTTTATATAATGCACACAAAAAAATTAGAAATATTTCATTAGAGTATAACTGATTGGAAAGTAGTTGCAATGCTACAATTAAAATAAGTTTGTAATAGAGAAATGGCAGCTTTCAAGCTGCTGAAGGAAGAAGTGTTCTATGTCTTTCACACCAATAATTTTCATGGTAATCACGGTATTAACCTGCTAAAGTATCTACTGCAAATAAAAGAATTTCTTTAGCTAAAGTTCCTTAATTCACTGAAAGTCCTCCTGCCTCAGATAAAGTGATAAATGCGAAAGCCTACAGCTGGGTGCAGTTACAACGACTGCAGTATTAAACATTGCATTCCACCCTTTTTCAGTGTGGTCCAGCCCTGTAAATGGACATGAGGAATGAGAAGTTCCAAGCATAGAAGCTGGCTGCACCTGTTTGTGTTGAGAGTCAGCAGTCCTACAATGTCTGCAAGTACACTTTATGTGGCTGAACTGGAATACTGAGTTTAGCAGAAAAGTTCAGACTTACTCAAAACCACATGCACACTCATTAGAACACTGAGTGACAATTAGTACCCACACAGTGTCCTTACTTTCTTTTGTCTTTAGGCTCTTCCTTTTGCACAATTCCTTGTCTGGTGCAAAGAGAGTGGAATAGTCCTTTCCTGCCTGCTGTGATGGCCCCCCAATCTCTGCTACAGAGAAGAATATTTAACCACATGTAAACTACCAGAAAAAATGAAGGTACTTTTTACTCTTTTTTAACTCTTAAACTCCTATGAGACACTACATTCAGCCTAAGCACTGGCCTTCCTGTCTGAATAATTACATCTCAACCTTGAGAATTTAGGCAGCTCGGATTCCACACCATCCACTTTGCTGCTATTCTCATCAGCTGCTGTTGCTATTCTCTCAGCACACATCCTGCATGGAGAGGTGCCTCAAAGGGGTTCAACAGGGAAAAAGGAACGGAGGGCATGGATACACGAGGATGGCTGAGACTCCAATGTGCTATAACAGAAGAAGCCACAAGGCTTCTTTTTCAGAAAAAATCTTCAGGAAGATTCTGTGTTGGGTATTTTGAGATGCAAAGGCAACAGTTCTGTACACACACTGGAAAATACAGTAAATTCCCCATTCATATTTTATTTACATGAAAAGGTACATTTCTAAAGCTTACCTCCAAGGTTTTGAAAGGATCATTATTTATATTTAGTCTGTTGTATCCTAGATTGAGCTCAGTCAGGTTGGTGCAGGAAGCAAAGACTCTGTCAGGAAGCTTATATAATTCATTATGTTCTAACTTCAGAATCCGCAACAGGGGCACATTTTGGCACAATTCTGGTTGCAGTTTAGAGATGCTGTTGTAGCCTGCATTCAAGTAAACCAGCTGGCTGTACTTGGTCAAATTTGCAGGACCTAGCTGTCTTAGCTGATTATGAGAAATGTCCAAACTCGTTATATTGTTTGGGAGATCAGAAGGAATTTGAGTCAGCTTTAGGTGACTGCAGTCAGCCATTTCATTTTCAATATGACATTGCTTTCCAACTGATGTACACAGCCAGAAGACAAACATCAGTCTGACAGATAAGCTGCTCCACCAAAGAATAGCATTTCGCATCATTTTATCTGCAAAGGCAAAATGAACACAGTGCAAATTACAATCATTTTGACATAACTTGTGTCTTTTAAGGAAGGCTAAGCAAGCAAGCTTAGAAAATATGTAATTTCATACTGAGCAAACACTTGGTGTTTTTTAACCCATAAAGTAGCATTCATTTCTGCAGAAGAGTTATGGCTAATAATTTCTCTAAATAAAGACATTTATTTAAAAGCAGTAACATTGTCTTACATTAAAATAGGTATGTTCAGAAACTATGACTTTATCTATTATCAGTTCCAATTTTCCAATAATTTTTTCTTTTCTGATTAGTTTTGCATTGCTTTAACACGCATTATATAAAGTAAGTATGAAAAATTGTACACAAGCCTCTCAGTGTTAGTCATGGAGCTCTGAGCTTAATTACATGTAAAATATTTATAGTCATATGCAGTAAGAATACATAATATACCACTTCTCTCTTCTACTGTTCTTGCCAGTTTTTAGTTTACAAGTCAATCACACAAAATTCTGTCTTTCCATCTTATAGAGAAAGAAGGAATACTAGGCTATAGAAACATGTATGAGAAAGTAAGAGCACACAAAATAAATCAGTGTCAACATAATCAGAGAAAGAAATGGAGAAGAGCCAAGGTGTAGAGAAGACACTGCCCATAAGTTCAATAGATTTATCCAAATACTTTCAGGGAAACCTACACATTTAAGAATTTATATACTCTACCCCATATCTTTTGGGCACATACATGAGGATATCAACCTCTCTCCACTCTAATTTTCAAAGGCTCTACTTGTTTACTCGTTACATTTCTAATGAGTCTTAGGCTTTTTAATATTTTGTTCATTTTACATTTAGTATCCATTAGATCTAAATTCACCTGGTGATCTTGTAATGAGGCTTTACTGCACAAGGAAGAAAATAAATTCCATATAAATTCTGACCACAATAGAGCTGTAAGAGCTCAGAAGGGTTTGACTAGGCTTCTGAGTCATAGAACGTGTCTAATTAAATGGCATTTCTGCTAATCCAAAGAAGGGTCCTCTGTATCTTCCATATTATTCTCTACAGAATTAATCTTTGTTAGAGGGAGAAAATACTTTGTGAGTGCTTGTCAGAATGTTTTTTTCATACTTTTGCAGAGGACAGTAAGCTTAGGCTCCTGTCTTATTTTTTTTTCTTTTTTTAAGAAATAGAAAGCTTATACTTTCACCCCTGAAGCTTTAAGTGTCTCCAAAATCTCGCTACATAGATATCTGCATGGGCTTCTGCCAACAAACTTGGAACCTACCTACCAACCTCAAATTAGCAATGAGTTGAGTCTCAGCAGGATGGGCTCCCAGGTAAAGAAGGCTATTGGTACCCCAGTACAGAACAGGATATAAATGGGAATAAACCTTCCTAGACTTAACAGGAAACTAGAAGAGCTTCTCAAAAGACTCACAGGGATTATGAGCTTTCTTACTACTACAGTGCCCATTTTCCTTTGCTAGGAACCTAGCAAAGGTGTATTTAACATGATCAAGCTTTGAGCACTTTAGAGTACTGTGCAATAACAATGAAACAAGAAATCAGAAGATAAATTAAACCAGCACATTTGTATAGAAGAAAAGAAAAATTGTCCATAACTGGTGTTTTCTAAAGAGACAAATTTCCACTAGCATAATAAAACTCTATGAGCTGACACTTCAACCTGCAGTCAAACAGGAGGTTAGCAGGTCAGACCCCAGGAGAGTTTGACTCCATGGCTGACCTACCTTTTCAGAGGGCACATGTTAGGACTACTCCAGTGACAAAAAGTCACGTTCTAGTGGCCAGAGGGGAACCTCATGACTGCCTCTGTGGGAGCAACCTGGCCATCAAAGCAGAGACATTTGTAAAATCCAGTGAGAGTAGGGATACAAGCAAGGGATAGAGGGACCTAAAACATTGCAAAGGCATACACAAAGGACTACAAAATACGGCTAAAAATAAACTTTAATGAAAAAAAAAATACCTGCTGGGCATTGCATGTCAGCCTGACCCTCATTCTGCAGCTCACATAGCCTGGCCCTCCACTCATCTGCCACTGGTTAATGGGGAAGAGGAGGGGACAGCAAACTCTTGGTCCTGCAGACACCATGGCTTGCTAGAGCTGCTGCCAAACACAGCACCTGTGTCCCTGTAGCTGAGGAAAATAAAGGACCACTTGTCCTACCTCTTTCCTCTGCACCCCAACTCTGGAAACATTAAGGAAGACAAAAGGGAAGCTGGTCTGTGACAGAAGCTTGCTTCCTGGTCTGCATCATTTTCAGGGTTTGTTTTAGGGTGATCAGATAGCTGCTGGGTTCTGCAGAAATTGTTGCCAGCTCATTTTTAGGTTTGAAAGGCAGAAGAAATGTGCTGCACAATCAAAAAACTAGTTCTTTGGCTGGCTTCCAGCGAGGCCTTTTCCTGTTTTTTCATTGCAAGGAATCTGGAATCAGCTTTAGGTGTTATAGCTTTGGCTGGGTATCCAGTGAAGAAAGCACACACCCACTATCAAACTTCAGGGACAGCGTTTCAGATGGGCAAAAGAAAGAACTATGGTTTTGACATTATGAGCAAGAACTTTAAATACTGGCACTGACTTGGCTAAGCTGTAAGTTAAGGGAAAACCAGGATCAAGGAAATCATCCAAACTCCTGAGAAGAACTTTGCCTTTCCACCTCGATATTCACATTTAATACTATGAAGTGAAGAATTTTACCCACTCACCTCTTCGGGTTTTGTCCCCTTCAGTCTGGAAGCATCCCGCCTCTGCAGCAGCTCCTCAGCACACGAAAACCGTGAGGAAACCCTCTGCCCAGGGCCGGGAGAAGCGAAACCGAAAGCGCGGCCAGGCGCGGTGCGGCAGCGGGACGAGCATCGAGCATCCCCCGAGGCGCGGCAGCCACAGCTCCTCCTGCCGCACCGAACCGCCCGAGAGGAGACGTTTCGGAGGTGCTGAGGGTGGAGATGGCTCCTAACCTCAGAGCTGGGCTGCTGCTTGTGGTTGTTGACCACAAGTAACCGATTTAAGCACACAGATGTGTCACAGATGAGCAGCAGCACCACACGATCCTATTAAAAGTCAATTACAATTTATTCCCGGCTATTTCCAGTGTTTCTGAAAATCTTCAGGGCCATATCCCGAAAGCAGATATCCATACAGAGCCATGTACATTATTCCTGTTAAAACGGAATTTGATTATGTGAGAGAGTAATAAATTTCCTTTATAAGAGAGGAAATAAAACATTTTTGTATTTAAAAAAATTCGCTTTTAGGAGTCCAAGTAAAAGTTTCAGGTACAGCTTTCAGATTTGTGTCCTTTTCTTACTGTTTGTGAAATTGTGTGTAAAAAACACAATTAACAATTTTTGTGGATCATTATTCCAGCATAGCAATACTGTCAGGTATTTTATCTCTCCCTACACCATACTCATACTACAGATAAAGTGTGCTCTTTGATCTCACTTCACAATTTATTGCTTCTCAATCCTCTCTTCGCCACACACATAGGAGACTATTAGGAAGTTAAAGTTCTCCCAGGCACAATGGAGGAAACACCATCCAATTCGAATGAAGCTGTTAATTTTTTCAGGAAGGCCTTTCCAACATTCTAACATTAGAAAAATACTGGTGGCTCAGGGAAACAACAGCACACGACTGTTTAAAGTCTCCACTCTTGCACTGGGGGTAAGAACATTTATTTTAGTACAGAAATTTTCAAAGCAACTAAGCTCTTGTAGGCATTTTGCAGTGTGATTTACAAGAACCAGCAAATACTATGGTGCAAGATATGTTCTAGGGCAGACAGAACCAGTGCAGACTCAGCTAGTATGGAAGTTCTGATGCAGACAAGGTGGATATACTTGTGCTTGCTTCAGAGGTGTGCAATTGCATCAGGTTCCCAAGTAGCCATAACTCCACTGTAGCTTACTTTACACTATACTTACGTTTTAAAGTGCTGGAAACAACATGAGAGCACACAGTGGAGGGCACAGTCAAACAACCCACGTGTCCAGAGGATAATTTAGAATAAAAGCAGCACAAAATTTAGGCAAGGCTCTCACATTGTGGTCAAGGTAGGCTTGAGTGAGGTGGTTCTGAATGGTGACAAAATGCAGTCTGACAAAATACTGGAGATGTAGCCATTTCACTTACATGTTTAAGAGCAGAGTAACCAAGCCACAGATGCACTTTACCCTTACCCAGGCTATAAACACAGAAGGGTGGGGACCTAAGCGCAGTATCTCACGGGACACTCCCAGAGCTAACATTCCACCAAAACTTAGCCAAGGAAAAAACAAAAACGAAGTCTACTGATCTTAACTGATCTTCACTGATCTTCAGATACAAAAAAGCATATTGGCTTAGCACATGACTAGTGGGACCTCTGTGTTTTTGTAAATTGCAAGTCACATTGCAAGCATCAGGGGGAAGACCCAAAATGAGAGAATACATGCAGACACTTGCAATGACTATCGGCCACTCAGAGGGTGAAAGCACCATTTGTTGTGGTTTGATTCAGACCTTGCAGCAATGGATGTGTTCATGGAAACAGAATTCAAAGATGTCTGGAAGTGAGCCCAGCTACCAGGAGAAAGAAAGCAGGAAAGAGCAGACCTGAACAGTAAAGATCTGAGTCAAGTCTTTACAGGGGACTTCCTGCAACATCAAGGCTACTAGAAGGGAGGACAGTGAGGCAGAGAGAGTTAGCTTGTATCTGCCTCCTGAGATGAAAATAGATAGCTTTTCTCTTGTGATTACATGAAAAAAAGTTGTAATTGGCTAAGTTCAATTATCTAGCAGGTCACATGACTTTTGGGTACCATAGTTCCTCTAAGGTTGCTCAGTCAACACTGCTAAATTACAAGTTGTAAAAATTAAATTACATTAGCTTTTTGTTGATGCAAAAGTGGGAAAGATTACCTGAGGATTCACAGGAAAAATATGTTCATTAGCATCCTCCCAAAACTCAAAGACAGAAGAATGTTCTTCCATGCATTTCTTTTTATATCCCTTTTGTGGAATAAAAAAAATGTTTGTGAATAAAATCTGAGAACATAACCAGGGCAGGTAGTTATTGGACCCCAGCTATTGTTTGGGATTTCAGCTTACTAATAGCCAGCCAAGAGCAGTGGCTCTGGCTAAAGTGTTTGTCACCTGGAAATAATATACAAAATGCCAGTGAACATGCACAGATAAATAACAACATTGACTCATCAGCTTTGACACTGTGATGTACACTTTTCTAATGTGTTGCACTGACTGTAAAGATCAACTGAAGCTGCAGAACAGGTCACATTACCTGAGCAGAACAGGTGTCTGAAATATTCTGGCCTCTAAGAGCATCCACAAAAGCTCATTTCACTAAAATTAAGTTGCTTTATTTAGCCTAGCCAGGAGGCAAATTACAGAACTAAGAATTCAGCTCTAGGATGGATTCCTGTTCAAAAATCACTTTTTCTCGCTTTATTGGAACAGTTAAAGAGGCAGCCTTTGCAACCCTTTTCTCTGCATCTTCCACTGCTCCAGCAAGCATGCATCAATACCAGCATATGTATTATGTCAATGCCTTTACTTTTCGTCCAAGGAATTCTAATCCCAAAGAGAGAACCCTGGAGCCAGACAAAGGAGAAGTAAGTAACTTTTAAGTTACCCTTTTAGGCAGGGTTAAAGAAAGTCAAAGTGTTTCACTTAATTATGTCAATATTTTATAAAAGAGGTCTCTCAATGTGTAATGTTTGCAGCACTGGATTCATGTATATATAACTATTGCTTTTAAATGTTTTAGCCTTTTTCCATAATGAAGTAGTAAAGAAGGATTTAGGACTTAGGTATCCTAGTGTTATGGAAATATTTTTGTACCTCCAAGAACTCTCCCCAAAAGGTGACAGCTTTCCTGAAGTCTTGTTCTTATCCAGATTTCTCAATTAAGCATGCATATTAAACATTTCTGATTTGTAATAGTTTCTATTTATCAGCATCTCCCCACAGTATTTATATGTCTGGTTTCAGAATCCCTTCCTTTTTTGTTGTTCCCCCTTTTTCTGGCACATTCTCATGCATGTTTTCACAGTATATTTCCAACAGAAAATCTATATCCCAACAAAGGTCATATACAGTGCCTCCCATGCCAAGGGGTTTCATTGTGAACACAGCAAACGTTAATAATGAAGTAGAAATTCCATCATTTGATTTACGTTCGTTCTTGCAACACAAAGAGCAAATACTAGGACAAGCCTACAACTTTTAAAAATACTTTCCTACTATGCTTTGAAGGCAATGTAATATCTGGCTTCTGAAGGCAAGATGTATTTAAAAGAGCTGCATTTTATCTTTCCATTAACTAAAATCTGTATCCAGCTATATCCAGTATCTTTTTGCATTGATTTTTTTTCCTGAGTAGTCACTGCGGCCTTAAAGCCCTAAATGCTCAGATTCTTTTTGAGCTCACAGAACGTAAGACGCAAAGAAGTGAAAAACTCTGCAAACGTACCAAAATAGTCCACACTTTTTACTTTCTCACCCCAAGAAATATTTGGCTGTCCTGACATCTGACTTCAAATCCAAAATTGCTTCTTCAGAACAGCCCAAGTGCATTGCTTGTTCACACCTTTTTTCTAGCATCTCTGATGAAAATGTGGAAACAGTAGCAATAAGTTGTTCTTTATGTTATTTATTTTTTCTCATAAAAATAAATATATTTTAAACCTTACCAAATTTCAGTGGTATGAAAGGAGACACTGTCAGCTGCATTGTATTAAAAAGTTTCTAAAGTGTATTGCAGCAGCCATATACACAAGTTGCTGCATTTAACTTCACTTACAAGGTAGCAAGAAAATCATGAGCATGTTTTAAAGTGCAGTGAATATACATTGTGAGTCTTCTGGAAATATCACCGTTTACACAGTGCCAGTGGACTTCACACAGATGATCCTTCTTCTCTGTATTCTACCTAACTCTGTGGGATTTTTGGCAATGCTTTTATTTATTGTGAAGAATTCAAGGATATTTGCACATTGATCCCAACAGGATTTTTTTCACTTGTCTGAGATTAACTACTAAAATCCACGTAATATAATTTTAGTTATAGTTTTGGGGTTGCTGAGCAGGATAGCCAAAGAAAATGTAATGGAATTAGGAAATTGTTCACAGAGACAGAAAAAAAAAGAGAGGTCATTCATAACTTCTAGTAAAACTATCAGGCTTTAACTATAAGCTGTTTAGATTGAAATATGAAGACTGACATACCTGTGCATTAGATTACTACCAAATTCATCTGCAGACCTGAGACATGTGTTGTTTTTCTAAGATTAAGAATGTGAAAACTTTTATCTATAAATAAAGCATGGAACGATATCTTTCAATTCCTTCTTCTAGCCAGCACAAAGGCACAAAAAAATAGAGAAGTATGTCCCTTTGTAACTGGCTAAAAAAATACTAGTTTTAACAGTTGATACACATTTACAATTTCATTTAATTAGTAAGACAAATTTTATGTAAGGAGTGGAAATGTGACTATTTGGACGGCAATTTATCTATGAAAATTTGTGAGATTCAAGAAGGCATTTTAAGACCAAATTGTAAAGCACTGGGCCTAATTCAATGTCTTGAAATTACAGACTATTACAATTTTTTTTCTATATTGCACAAAATGCATTCCTTGAGGACAGTTTCTTCTTGCCTACAGCTTACTGCTTTGAGCATACAAAATAAATTTGGAATCATTTGTTTGTAAATACAAGTAGGCATTTGCATATAAATATTTTCCCATCCATGTGGTAATAGCAATGCTGTTCTCTATTAGCCATCCTGATGCACCAAAAAATTGGCTATAATTTTCACCCAGTGGGGAATTTAATGGAATAACAGCGTAACATTCAGGCTAATTTGCATTTGGGAAAGTAAAACTGCAGAACAATGTTGAGGAAGTGTGAGTCACCACTCTGTTCAGCACAACTAAAGCAGCATGTCTGTAACATTGGAAGCTGGTTATCTGTCAGGTTTCGAATTTTGTAAGTATCAAGGGGTGCTTGAGGATAACATAAATGGGCAGTACAGGCAAAATTAAATCCTGCAGTGTGTTGTGCATCTATGCAGACAACAGAAAATGAGATATAGAGTTTATACCCTTAAAATATGGGTCCGTGCTGAAGTAATGAGACTTCACCCCAGGCCCACAGAAACATAGGAAGCATAAGGACCAGGGATCAAAACAAAACATATAGAAAATTCCATCTAAGACTGCCATCTTGCTCCACAGAAAGTTACATTGGGTGAATTCTGACCTAATTTACCAAAATTAAGGATTTATCATTCACTGCTAGTAACACAATGAAGGTCACTGCAGAGACTATTTAAATCTGTCTAATGAGTTTTTAATATTCATTTGAAATCTGTGTTATGCAACCAATTGCTGAACATTATTAATTTTAAAAGGTACTGAGAGCTATAAAGATTCTGCAAGAGATGATTTTACATTCTGCAGAAAATCTTGCCAAGGAACACAGCCAAATAAAACCCATGAGTGATAGTCCATGTCATTGGGATCTGCTTCCTGCTTTTACAAAGAATCTAGATCAAGAGATCTGCAAAACATCTGCACAGGCCACCATCACAGACCATGAAACACTACCCACAATGTAAGAATCCCTAAACCAGTATAGATTGAAAAGCAAAGAGAATATTGCACAGGGAAAGTGCAGGAGTGAGAACATACATTGACCATGTGTGGCAGGACGCTCCCCCCTCTGTCGCTGTTGAGCCGCTAGCAGAGAGAAGAATCCAGTTCTCAGTGGCAAGAAGGAAAAGGCCTTTATTGTTTTGATTTCATCATATATATAGAGTTTTCAAAGGTCACCCAGATTGGTTAGTCAGAAACCTCCCCCTAGGCCTGATTGGCCAGGCCTGCACCGTCCAAGTCTTGGGACACTGTTTTTAATAACATCCAAACCTTATCTTTATTTATAAAACACAAAAGGATTTCTCATGGGAAAGACCTGTGCTAGCCACACCCCTCCACCTTCTCTCTCTTCCTGATCGCTGGCTGGAGATGGATGACTCAGATTAAGTTGATAGCTTAATCTGGGCTATCTAGTACTGGCTCCTAAAAGTCAAGGTGAGACACTGAGAGAATGTGAAAAATTTTTAAGTGACTGCAAGTCCACACTCCTTTTTCTATAAAAACACCACAAAATCTCAGAAAGGTAAAAGCTTTCTACATGGACGTTGGAGCGTGAAGTAAAGTCTTCTCCCCTGGGCTTGGACACAGCCCTGTGGTTACTTCTCATGAGATTGAGTGAGGAATTCTAATGTATTCCAGCTCCAAAATTGGATTTGATAAGATCATTGGTTTCCTAAATTGTATTATTCCGGCTAACTTATATGTACCTTTCTTAACTTGCATTATAGTTCAAGCAAGCTTTTACCCCATAATTGCATTTTAGCTATTATAGTGTTGCAATTATGCATTCATTGTGTGTCCATGTGTGTCAATCTGTTCTATGTTTGCATGTTTGTTATTTTCTGTGTCTAATAAATGTTATTCTTAGACTAATCGGCCAAATATCAAAGATCCTTGCGAACGGGACTGAGTTAGCTCAGTCTAACTGAGTTAGCTACTCTAAAGCCTGGCAAACTGCAGAAACTCATAAAGCTCCTGTCTCCCACGCAAGACACCATGGTTGCATCCTGCAATAAGAAAATTTGTTATAGGACTGTGTGTAATATGTGCAGGGCAAAGAATTATTAGAAAAAATGTCAAATGAAGCAAGACGTTGACTCCTGTCAACCAATAGCTTGCTTATGGTTTACATATATTACACCATATACTTATTTGAATTGCTGGGTTCCTCAACAAAACAGAGATTAAGGTACTACGTTTTCAAAAAACTAAAGCTATTTTAAAAGAGTGTGAGATTTTAGAATCCCTGTATTCTATTTCTCCAAAAAGGAAAATGTTAACATGTAGCTTGTTAATCTACTGGCTATAATAATGTCACTCACAGTCGAAAACTGTCTTTTAAAGACAAGTTTATAGGCTTCTTGTCGTTTGATCAATAGAAAACAAGTAAAAACAATCACTCTGATATTTTTCTGGATGTGAAGATAGCCATAGCCAGAAAAACTTCTCTAGCCACAGATTTAGTTTATTATTTTTTTGTTAAGGTTTCAATTCTGTCTTCTGCTTATTGGATAATGAAAGCAGGGCTACTCCCTTGGAAGCTGCTTAAGGAGAAAGCAAATGTAAAGGGACAGACAGCAACAGGAAATTATGAGAAGAGCATTAAAAAGTTCTGTGAAAATCTGTCATGTAAATGGTATAGCATTACAGTCTGTAGTAGCAATATCACAGTGAAAAAAAAAAAAAGAGAACTTCCCAAGTAGTGCTTTCTGGACTGTCTAGAAGCTTCTGAAATAGCAGTTTCTGTATGTGTCTTGCATGCTGAAAGATTTGAGAAGGATTTGGTGGGTTTCACCAGCCTGCAGTTCATTGCGCTTACATCACTACTGAAGAGGACAGTAAACACAGAACTTGTATTTAGCCAAAACACCATGCCTATATTCTAGCTTCCATGGAGCCCATCCGTTTGGAATACTGCTTTTTTTGATTCCTTCAACCTTAGTGCAGTTTCTTTACAATGTTGGGCTGCCATGTTTGTACTGTTTCTGTTCATGTACACAGGTGAAAATAGGATTTGCATGCAAAGATCATTGACAATTTAAATTTACAACACAAGCTGACCTTCTAAAGGTCTTGTATTAGGCAGTAGGAGCATTTTACATCTTTGTCCTGATACTGGCTAATTGATTAAGCAAAACTCATCAGGAATTTTTTATTAATTGTCCAACGATTAGGTCTACAATTATAATTCTGCCATCATATGCATCTCTCTAATTAAAGCTCCAACTTTTTAGACAAATAGAATTTAGGTGAGAAATGAAATCTCAGTATATCTAAGTAACCTACTTCAGTTCAGCATCCATGACTATGTCAAGCATAAAGTAAAATCCATGTTGGAGAAATAAAGTACATAGGCTGTGTTGCCTAAAAGTGACCTCACATTAATTTTTCCTTTGAATTACACCACACAAGTTAGTGTTGTATTATGTTCTTCATGCCAGGCTGCTCCTGATCGCACTGGGAAAGCCTTTGTAAAATCAGGGTCGTCTATCTACGTGAACATGGCCATAAATCAAATTAATTTATCTTCAACTAAAGTTCAGCATCTTTAATCTACATACCTAATATCTGTACCTATAATAAAAACAGCTACATGTGTATATAGCACGAGCCAGAGTGTCTCAAAACAGTTATTTGTATCCCCCAAACTATATAACTGAAGTTTCTCTAACTTCTAAGAATCTACTTTGGAAGTGATCTCCCTTACTGTACTTTGTAAACAGACACTGTGTTCTATGCATCTCTTCTGATTTGAATTCCTTGTGTTAACAGTATTAAAAAAAACAAAAACAAAAGAACAACCAACAATAAAAAAAGCAACAAAACACAAACAAAAAAAACCCAAACCAAAAACACCCAAACAAACCAAAACCTCAAAGTAAAATCCCTGAAACAAAAAATGAACTTTTCATTTGGAGAAACCATCGGAGGCAGCAAAGACAGCAAATGTGATCCCATATAGTACTACACGGCCAAAGACATATGCAAATACTGAGTAAGTTCATTGAAATTCCTTAAGGTTTTGAGACCTGAAACTATTAGTCACTGCTTTATTACACCTAAAAATTAAAATAAAAATAGACTGATACAAAAATAATGGATCCAGAATACTGTAAAAACTGTTTTGCTCTGTATTATTTAGCAACTGACCTAATAATGGAACTATGAGAAATATTAAATTTTAGGTAGTTTAATTGTAAGAAAGTTATGAGAAATGCATTAAATCATCCTTTCTGTCTAAGAGAGTAAAATCATTTCAAAAGCATAGAGCTGCATTTGATGCTGTTGGCACTATTCCACCCCACCCTCCCAAAGAAAGCCGTTTATAACAGGAAATGTCACGTTTTATTATTTTGAAATAAAATCAAAATATCAGGCTAACATTTGCTCTTACTCATGAAGGTGTCAAATTTGTCAGGGTTTAGTGCTCTCAAAGACCACTAGATGTCAGCAGTAACTTTCTGCAAAATGCAAACGAACCGGTTGTTTTCTGTTTAGAAATCCATACAAACCTTTTAAGTTGCTTATGCAGTCCACAGTTCCTCACAGAAAACGTGTAATCTAAAGACTGCTCCTGCAACTAGTTCAGAATCAGGGCTTCATGGCTGGCACGACTCAATTTATTGAACTAAATCTAGAATTATGAGAAATTCCACAGTCTTGTCCTTAATAACCGAACATTTAATACACATAGAATGAAGAATTTTATTCAGCTCCATAAAAAGAAAAGCCAAGACCACAGCCTATAGAATCTGGTATGTGTATTGCAATCACTACTCATAAGCTGCCTGCTGCTGCTACTGAATTTCCCAGAATTTTGTCCAAATAACATAAGGAGTAACATATGGACAGAACTGCACTTTAACAGTTCTATAACAGACTGTGTCCTGTAAAATTCAGAGGTGTGTCATTATGATGAGTCATCATTAGTGCTGAGATACCTAAAAATCATGGCTTATTATTCCTAAAATACAAGCCTTAACCTTCCCCAAGACTGCCCACAAACTACTCATATGAGTTACTGGTGATGGATTAATTACAATTATGAAAAAACAAATAAACAACAATAACAACAACAAAGCACCAAACCAGAAAGTTGCGAACACTTGGTTTTTTTGGCAATGGACAAAGCACCTGAGAATTTCTCTCCTGATTCAGCTAAGTGTCTCTCCTATTATCTTACTTTACTTACTGCCACAAGGATATATGCCTTAATAAATGCCTTTGACCTGTTTTCCTTTCTGAATTCTTGTGCTAATTCGTAGAAGCAGGCAGATCTGAACACCAAATGTGAAAATTCACAATGTTGGGATACTTAGAATTGGAATCTAGACTTTTACACTGCTCATGAAAGCCATCTATGAAATCTATTCATACATGGTAATGATAAGGTGTTTTGAATTGGCAGTATAGGTAGTGGAACATTTTTGCACTTAAATTTCAATAAGGTTTCTGTATCTAAGAAGACATTAATTGAAGGCAGAAGTGATGAATAATTTAGATATAATACTTCTGTTGCAAAAAATGTCAATAGAAAGTCCTGTTATTAGTTTTGTTGGAGATAAGGGTAAGAGCAAAATGTGTTGAAAATAGTATGCAGATCATAAGCAGTTCTCTCCATGGATATTGTCCTACAGTGTAAGCCTGGACCGACTATTTTACTACTCTTTTATTATTTCCTCTATCCTATAGGTGGATATGAAATGTTTCATTTTTAGAGAAAACACGGGCATCTGCAGATAGAATGTATTGCATATTATCAGCTTTACTTGTGCATGCAGTAAGGCATGAACAGCCTGGAATCAAACCAGTTTCCAAATCAGTTCCTCCCATGAGATTTTTCCCACCTGTGAACTGACCATGGAACCTGAGGCCTTAACAGCTTACTGAAGCAGATTATTGTATTGCTATTTTCTCCATTCTCTCTTGTTCCATTGAAATTACTGCTACAGGCTGTTGGGTATTGTGTGAATTAAGTCCTTCCGCACAGAGTATCAGAATTTATATAGTGCCTGGCAGGCTTAAATTCTGGACATTATCACAGTGTTAGTTCTGGTTGAAAGATTCAAGTTTGAAATGTGAAAAAAAATCTGCAAAAGATCCAGAGTGCAAGTTCTACAGTCCTTGCAAGTCCTATAGTCCAGGGACACCTCAAGGTATGCAACAGCATTGAGCTGTCTTGTCTAAAAGTCACAATAGTTGGACTTACCAAAGCACACAGCAATACTGCCCGAATCAAATGGGGCTTCCCTGAGCTGCACTGTCTAACTTCCAAGCAATTTCTGCTACTACAGCCATTACAGTAAATACTCAGGAAACCATATGTAACAGAAAACAAATCTTTCAAATTGCCAATAAAATCTCCTCTGTCAAGAAGAAAGACAGTTCACAGAACACTTCTGTAACTTGTCTACCTTGAAGACACGTTGACAGGTGAATTGCAAATAAAAAAAAAAAATTAAGAAATTATGGAGGGGGACAAACTACTTACAAATAAACTCTTTAAAAATAAAGAGGATCAAATCTTATTTTAATTGTCCAGGATGTTACCTGGATAAGTTTTTGTTACAAACAGTTATTAGGAGAAAATAAAAGGATAAATTTTGCAGAATCAGGGTCTCAAATCTAATGTGAGTATTATGTCTTAAAATAATGTCTTTTCAATTGGTCATATTTACTGCAAGTTAAACAAGCAGAAAAAGGAATCTACTGCAGAGCAGCACATCTTGCCAGTATTGCCAACTGCAACCATGACACACACATAATTTAGATTCTCAGAAAAACTCAGCTGGGCTTGAAATTGACCTTACATCAGGAGTAAAATGTGGGGCTAAGAAAGACTTATTTTGCATGTTAGTCCAATTAAGTTGACAACTGGAAGCTGTTACATAAATATGACAGCTAATGAATAACCTTCTCTCCAAAGAAGCTGAGAATTTTTTTTGTAAGAATGATTCTTAAAATTTTAGCTTTAAACACAAAACAGTGAGACAAGCAAGAAAGCTGTCGATCAAGAACACCAAATATACAGAAATCATCATATATTCTTTCTATGCTTTAAAAATTCTCATGTGTTTTTATCTCTTGCCTGCTGTTACAGAGATGCTTGTTTGTACATTCTCAGAGCAACTATTCAAAAGCAATTTCTCTCCATCTGAAGCTATGTCCCTCACAATATTGACAAGGTCAGTGAGGTCCACAGGAAGTCATTTGCTGAGTAAGTGCTAGTCATGCAATTTACAGCTGCTTGGATGAGCCGTTTTAATTTACAGCACATTTTTTCAAGTTGTCAAACTGCTTTAAAGAGAAATGCCTGAATTATTCCCATCATTGTTGTTGTATTCTTTCCACAAGTGAGAATCTTATCCAGATTTATAATGCCAGATATAAGTAGGATTGTGGTTTTATGTATACCAGGATTTAGAATAGGAAGTAGTGCACATTTCTTTTTTACAGACACTTTTCATTCCTGTCACATGTAATATGAGATGAAGAAATAAGATAGCAGAGCTCTTGAAGCAGTTCAGGGACATAATTGAAGGAGTGATTAATGCTTCTGCATAGACAGGATCTCCTTAATCATTTGGATACAGAATAAATTGTGAGTCTTTAAAAATACTTTCAGCAGACATTAGAACTGTGTTCTCTTCCAGTTACCCTGCTCTGTTTCACGGAAGTTTTACATCAACAACTCAAAAAGTTGAAAAGGGGGAGTGTGGGGGAAGGTCAAAGGATATCAAAAAAATTATTTGTTCTCTTAAGCAAATAAGACATTGTGTGCATAAATACATTCCTGAACAGTGCCTGGAAACACATCACAGAAGGGTCCTCTAATAAAGTGATCATATTATTCATTAACATTTAAAAACTATTCCAGCACACTGCTCTGTGGTATGTTCTCAGCCTGCTTTGCTGCAGTTAAGAAAAAGGTCCAGGGTTCATAGGGGAGGGCTTGTAAGCAGCTCACAAACAACGTGCTTGAAATTCCTTCCTTTTGTAGCAGGAGAGCAAAACTACAGTTGAATAATCAAGCTATTGAACTAGGATTTATGCCAAAAAGACTAATTTGTAAGCTGTGTCCAAAGTGTCTGGGTTTGAAGTGATTTGCATATTTCTTCCTCTGTTATTCTAGGAATGCTATGGGAAACTTGCTACCCCAGGTCTCAGCAGTAGGTTTCTCATGCATACCTTTCCAAACTTGTCTTTGGAAACATGAAAGCAATGAGTGTGACAAGCATCAAGGTTATATTCGTGTGGCTTATGAATACAGGTATTCATGAAAGAGGAATCTAACTTGAAATTTCTTACAATGTACAATGAGATTCTGTATATCTAGGTCACATTAAAAATCAATCTTAATGATTTATGCAAAAGCATAAGGGCTGTGATAAACATAAATAATGAAAGTCTGTAAAATGTTTATGTGCCAAGATAAAAGGCAGACTTATAGCTGTGAAATAGGAAATAGTGATGACACTGCATCAAGTGGAGGGCAGCTCTTGATGCAGTGCCCTGCATCTGTGTGCTGGCATTCCCCAGCACACAGTTATTATTCAGTACTCTAATACAAAGCCTGCTCTTGTAACTGGAACTGAGCAGAAGTAGAATTTGACTGTGACACTTCAGTATTCACATTATGTTCCTTATTTCACTGCATAATAAATTCACTAATTTAGTCATGGGAAGTCATTACGCTACCGGCTTAAATCACTCACCCCTATGAAAGTACTTTCAAATGTTTCTTTAAAGAATGCACAAAAATTATGGCAGAAGTGTTCACTTAGCTCCAGTGAAATAGTATTGAATGGGAAGGCTAATGCACTGCAGTGGATATTCAGTTTCAGTAAAAGAGACAAACAAACAAGCTGGGCACTAAAGGCACAGTTGGATATAAGTCTTTTTTATTTACTTCAACCTACACATACAGTTGTATCCTCTTCCAGGGTTTGACGTTTTGTGGGAATGTTTTGCTCTGGATGTACTTTACTTCTTGTATGAGCTATTATGTTTGTTTCTCCTACACAGACTGAAGCTGAATGCTTTGGAAAGAGAGTGGAAGATAGGCTCCTGTGCTGAAGCTCAAGGAGCATGCCTAATGGAAAGAAGGTTCAGGACACTGCAGAGTGTATGGAAGTGCTGCCTCGCTGCACTGACCTGCAAGCACCAGGAGCAGGGAACCTTTCTAGTACCGACGAGTGTGGTGAGGAATGAGTTCAGTCATCCCTGGCAAGTCTCTACGATGCTAAAAGACAACCTGTCACCACCTCTTTTCACTATCAACCTCATCGTGCTGTGAAGAACCCTTCTACAACCACAGACCATTTAGGGGGTGGAGTTACAGACCCTTAACTTCAAAGCACAGCAACTTTAAGTTAGTCCTCTGAAAAATCATCACAATAAGCCTTATGCTGTAAAAACAGCCTCATTCTCTTTACTTATAACTTAAGTAAATATAGCCCATTAACTGGTTAAAAATGCAAAAGTGTCTTCCTCTGCATCTAAACTGCTGCTTGAACATTTCAATTTTCTTGGCACCATTGTTTGTTTTTATTTTAGAATATCTCAGATGCTTTCGCAGAGGTTTGAGACCACATTTGCCTGCAGACAACAATCAATTTTTTTTTGCAGCTTGTACAGTATTATACAGAGTTTTTTGGACTTCATTATTCTTAATTGATCAGCAAGGTTTTCCACAGCTTAGCTGCTTAATGAAGTTATCATGCTTTTGTCAATGCACTGAAAAGAATTTAGGGCCCTGAGATAAGAACAGTCATGTGATTTCTTGATAGCAATGGAGCCATGTTAAGTCTTCCCCAACTACTCAAGAGCTCTCTGCAAATCTGTCATTGCAACAAATACATATGTTGTGGCAAATGCAACCTGCTTAACTAGCTTGCTTTTAAGCTCTTTAACTTTCGTTTTGATACTACAAATGCTCTTGCAATGACATACAGCAAAGAAGGCTTTCACTTCTGACTATTATACTACCCTGTATCAAGCATTAGTAAAAGGGAAAATATCTTTATAGATGCATGAACATGCATGGCCAGCAAGGATAGGAGAAGAGTGGCATTACAACTAATAATTCAGACTGGAAGCATAGCCTAAGCTCATGATCAACAGCTGCATGAAAAAACAAAGCAATCATAAGAAGCTGATTTTAGATATCCAAAACAAGACATTTGGGAGTTTTTGGACCAAATTTTAAGGGTGGTTTTGGATAAACATAACCTTTGCAGAAGCCAAAAGCCCATCATGTGGTTTGCAAAGTATTCAAAGATCATTGCTTGAATGGATTTTGGCAGGGTCAAGGCAAGATTCCAACAGTACATACCACCAGTGCCACTCACTTGCAGCTCTGTACAAGTAGTTTTGGAAAATAAAATCTGGAAGAGGCACTTTGTGCAAAAGAACCAGCCCTCACTTGCAAACTGCATTTAATAGAAAATAATAGGGAAATATGCAGTGAAATTAGGATAAAGTGGCTGTCTATATAAATGCATTTTACATCTCTACTCACCCACGAGTTTGATTTAAGGTTGCAGCATTTAGAGTTGGCAAGGTCACGATTTGTTTTGCTGATTCCCATAGTCCTGCCAAAATCCAAACCATTTTGCTATTGAAGCTTTATGTAATCTCTAAGAAAAACAGAGACTTTCAGCAGAAATACTTTTTAAGGGTAATCCTGATAATCCAAGGGATGTGCAAAAATCCTTTGCCTGAGGAGGAATAACCCCAAGTATCCAAGCACACAGGGGTGCATTTGAATGAAAACCTGGAGATCTTCATGGAAAACAAGATGAACCCAACCTGTGCAGCCAAACATGCCAATATCTTGAGTTGCATTAGCCAGCAGGCTGATGGAGGCAGTTCTCTCTCCCTGCACTCAGCACTGCTGAGACCACTGTGTGCAATCTGGGCTCCCTGGGCACAAAACAGACGTAGACATACCAGAGCAAGGGCAGTAAAAGCAATTAAAGGATTGGAGTGTTTTTCATATGACAGTTTGAAAGTACTATGATTATTCAGCCTTGGAGAAGTATCTGATGGGAGGATGTAGATTCTGTACCAGACTCATCTCAGTAGTACCCAGAGAAAGGATGAGGCATGGACACAAATGGTAATACTGGAAATTGTTTAAACAAAAAAATTTTACTTAGGGTGATGAAACACTGGAATAAGTTTCAGAGGTTATAAAGTTTCCATCCTTGGAGATATTCAAGACTAGGCTGGACATGGCTAATATCAAGTTGCTCTGGTGACCTTCCTTTGCACAGAGGTCTGACTAATCTTCAGAGGTCCTTCCTCCATCTTCAACTATGACTTCACACGATCTATTTCAAAGGGACCAGGCCACCAGTTTCCTTTCAAGGCATTTTCACTTGGTCAAGTCTGAGTCTGATTAAAGGAAAGCACCAAATGTACCACTTACAATGAAAGCAAATTTCAGGCTCCCCTTTACTTTATATGTGATACAAAAAAATATTTGCTGATAATATTGTTAGAAAGCCATGAGCCTTAACTGAGATCTTTACACAGTGCTGATGAGAAACTGAAACAGCCAATGCCAATGCATTTATTTATACTTTTAAGCATTATTAAGCATGCATTTAAACAGAGATAGTGGAGACTATGGAATACTGCAGCAGACTCAAATCAATTGGTGCAGAGAGCCAAGCTACCTCTGTACACTCAAATTTAGATTGTGAATGTAGTTGGTCTTATTCCAGCAAGAACAGGGTTCATTTGAATTCAGATGTTAACATCTGCTCAAACAGACCCTGGAATTTTTGTTGTACCCCATCTGTATTGCACTGGTAGCCTAGAGTGGAGAAATAAATACCCCTTTCAATGTCTGGCAGTTGGTAAGAATTAGAAATGTAACCTGAAGTGTGGTATTCGCCACTCTGCAGAACTCTATATGAACTAGAAGAGGGAATAAGTTATATAGTGCCTGAATTTAATTAGCCAAAGCTGCTAATACTGTCAATGTCCTGAAATGAGGTTTGTGTTGACTCTGTCTGAAGTGCTGGGACCAAGGTTACTTTGCCTAGAGCAGCTTCTGATCAGCAGACATTGCTCTGAGTACAAATGCCAAGATTCATTAGCATTCTTTATCTTGTAGTGTCCATCATGCAGAGGTCTTCAAAGTCATCAGTAAAGAAATTAAATTAAATATTTAACAACATGCAAGCCAACATCAGTAAAAAAAAAATCTACTGCCATTTTCTTGCTGTAAATACCCGTGCACTATAAAAAGGTGAGGGAGCAAGATTTCCTCCACTGTCATTTTTCTCATCATTTTAGATTTCAACTAAAATACAAGAAAAATGAGACTACATAGTATATACTAAACCCATAAAATTAGTGTATGTAAATCAATGTTATAGCATTAGAAGACTCTTGGATTTTTATTACATATATGTAGGTGAAAATAAAAAATTAAAATCTTCTTAGGTAGCAAATATATTCAAATAAATTATGAGTGACATGTTTAATTTTGACACTCTTCCAAATATACTTATTATATATCCCAAATGATGCACATATCGGAAATATATGATCATTTAACTGAATAAAATCCTATGTATTGGCAAAGCCAAAAAAATTACTGAACTTTAAACACCTGATTTTTCAACAGAAGCAAACATATTTACTATAAAGTTTTCTTTACATCCAAATGCTTTTATTCCTTCTGAATGAACTGATAATGGAACTCTTTCACGGGCAGCCATTATGTAGTGTCTTCATCATCAAAAGCAAATTTTTAACTCTGACCTTTCTACCACACAGCACTAAGCAGCCAACACACGCATAAGAAATCTAATACTTGTTTTGTCTTCAGTCCGAAAGCTAGACATCTTCTGTTCCATCCCTTCTGAGCTGATATTAGCCATTGACTCTTCATGGTGGACCTGGGAATAATAGTACAGGAAATAGCGTTTTTCTCAGGGTTCTGGTGATCCAGAACTTCATGGATGCTTTGGTAAATGAAGAACATTATTTCAAGTGACTGGCAGTGCTGACCAGGCTGACAATACTTACTGAGGGGAGGAAAATTTAAACAATTTCATTTATTCAGCAGCATTTATTGAAGCCTGCTGCAAGCAGTACTATACAGCCACTCAAGAGAAAACATTGCAAGATTCCTTTTCAACAAAACCTGATTGTGGGATGGTAACAGCTCTCTACCCATTACCTTACTGTATTGTAAAGGCTCAACACAGCCCTGTTGGAATCAATGGAGGTTATAGCCATTTGCATCAGCAAAGGATCTGGCTGCAACTATTTAGTGATCAACAGCAGCTCAAGTATATTCTAAAGAACTTGTTTGTTTTGCATTCTCCTGACTTTGAAAACTGTTCAGTTCATGTATAAAAACTTGCACTGTTCTGGAACATGGATCTATTTGCAAGAGGTGACTCATGCTTTTGCTGGGGACAGAACTAAAAGTAAAACAAACTGAACTTAAGTTAGAAAGGAAATAAATACACTGGCAGACAGAACTAAAAGGCTCACTGATGTCACGCTATTAAGTCCTAGAAAATTACTCTATCATTCTGCTGCCTGAGCCTAGGATTCTTTCCTTTCTTCTTAATCTCACTTTCTGGACATTATCCAGCTTCCTTGATTCACCTCTCAACTTGTAGCCTCTGTCAATCTTTAGAAAAATAAGCCCTTTGGATTTTTTTTCCTTTCTTCTTGTTGCCAAGGATTCTGTTTAAAAAGCATGCTTGCTTGACTTTCAGGAATTTGCACCAATATAGAATAGCGATGAGCTACAGCATGTTCAAGAAATGCACACACTTCCACAGAAAGAACTGATGACCAACAAGGCAGCTATGGTATTATGGTGCATATATTGCAGCATTTCCTTTTTAGCAGCAAGAAGGTTTATAAATATTTAGTTGCGTTTGTTTGAAACTAACCAACTAAGATCCTAATAAGCCTCACAAACATTTCAGTATGTGTTATCAAGTAAAATATTACAAGCCAGGTGGATATGAAAAGTATGTCTGGAAAGTTAACAAAGTCCTATTTAAAAACAATACTGCAAAGGATTTCAGTAAAAGTAATTTTTCATGATAATCCTCACAGTAATTGGGGATGCTGTCAAACATTAACTTTCAAGGTCATGTCTATGTATTTTCTATTCCAAAATTTCTCACTAAGCTTAAGCATAAAGCAGACTTTCAGTCTTTTGGGGAAAGCAGGTCTAAACCAGAGGAGACATAGAGAGAAGCAGCCTTCCTTCAATTTTTTTGCGTCACCTAGGACAGTAGCCTGTGCCTTCCACAAAGTGGAATTATCCTAGGCACCTAACTTGTCCTAGGGCACCCCTCACAGGGTTTGTTCCCATGTCTTGTCCTGGAACTATCCTTCCCTGTGCAAATTAATAAACATTTCCAGCAGAAATTCTTGATCCTGAACATTCCAGATCTCTGGACCCAGCCTGAAATTAGATTTCCTCATCAGCCTGACTTCCCTCATCAATATCCTCATCAGCCATTATTTTAATGCTGATTCAGACTTTCTTTCTTGACACTCAGAGACTCCCTGAAGAGCAAAATTTTTTGAAAAAGCCCTTTCAGTTGGTTTTGGGGTTTTTTAAAGTTTAAATTTTCTGCTGGAAATTCTCACTAAATACCCCATATGCTTCATATTTTAAATATTCACTTCCATGACATGAGGAAAAATGCGGCTACAAGGCATCAGATGAAACTTGTTTTTCAATGCATCATTTCTCCAGTCACTCCAATACATGATCATCATCCAGTGTAAATTTCATTTACACCCCTGTGGTTCAGTGCTCCCTATTGTCTGGCCTTGCCTTTATGTATGTCCAACAATACATGCTCAGTGCATGGACTAAGGTGAAAGGCAGTAGCAACTTCCTTGGACTTAAAGCTCCTTCTCATCTTCATTAATGTAATTTCCCTTTCCCTGGCATCTACTTTTTAAAATCCTGATTGAGAATAATGCTTCAAGTTTGTGGTGCGAGTCAGACACTGATAGTCAAATACATTTCTGTTGGGTTAGAAACAGATTAAAAATCTGGTTCAGAATAACACTCCAGTCTAAACAGAAAGTTTTTAATGTTAGTTATCCCATTGTCAGATGTATATAAATTCCCCATGCCTTCCCCACCTCAAGAGTTTTCTGTAGGTACATTCCCTTACTGTGAACACAGTTTTAATTTAGTAAAAGAGAACCCACCTTCCTAATAAATTTACCAGTTATGGTGATCAGAATAATATTCCTCAGTTTGTCTCCCATCATGTCACAAGCTACTAGGTAGGTACAGTGGGAAGAACACTTGTAAGAAGAGATATTCTTACTGCACAGATCACAAAAACCTTTGCTACTTAATTTTGGTCTTTGGCAGGGAGAGAAGGTCAAGACTCTGTCAAAAAAACAGGTACCATCAGAATATGCATTTGGCCTGCAGCTCGTTCCAAGAAATTCTTGGATGGTCAAAAGCAGGGTGCAAGCCAGGTGAATTACCTTGGCAGCCTGGGATTTGGCCCACAGACTATTACATCACTACATTTATCTAAGTGTAAAGTTATGCAGGGAGTTTGAACAAACACCTGTGCATAGATAAGTCTGCTAAAAGCTAACAAGATCTTTCCCTTTTTGCTGTACTCAGAGCTTTCATCTTTTTCCATTGTCCAAATTATACAAAATATTCCAGATTTTAGTACTACAAGTTATGAATTTTTTTTGCTCTTCCTCACTCTTAATGAACTTCAATTTTTCCTTCTAAAATAAAACCCACTAAATTAAGTGTTTTGCAGAAAAAAAAATCAAAAATACTTTCCTACCCAAAATATAGAAACATGAATTTACCACATTTTCATATTTCACCTGCTACTTCTATCCTTGAAGATGACTACATTTTGTTCAGAATTTCATTCAGACTGCTTGATGTCAGATCAAATCTTGCCCAGGAAGGGTTTCATGGAAACAAATTGCTCATGCATAAAAATATACATTACAGAGTATCTCAAACTGCCAGAATTTTACTTGCTCTGAGTTTCGGGCTACTAAGCTACATCCAGAAGCAAATCCTAAGGACTGACTGTTTCATTTTTAGGGTGACAGACTGGTTCAGTTCTTAAGAACAAGTTTATTCTGTGGGTGACAGAGTGGTTCAGCTCCACCTTTCAGGCGAGAAGGTGCCTGCACTGGCTTGGTGACGGATTAAACCACAACACGTGGCTTTAAAAACAAAACACAACACACTGAAAAAATCAAAACAACTTTGAAGCAACCCATTGTGAACAACATTTAATCTTGTTTTGCTCTGTGCCAACAATCACTCTGAAAAATATTTTGAGGATAATAAGCCCAGCAGTGAATTAGACAATAATTTAGGACACTGTTCTCAAATTATATTGTGAGTTATGAGGACACGCTTCATAGAATTGAAGCAGTCAAATATGGAAGTCCCATTAGGTTTTCTATAGAGAGAAAATAAAGCTGATAAATTGAATCAAGATGAACAAATGGAAAAATTATAATGTAACTACTCACAAAAAAGAACTAAGTGTCCTTTTAGTCTTTCGTGGGACATTTTCAAGCCACCATCTAAGATTAATCCATCATCAATAGAAAAGTTTTATGCAGAGAAGCTCTCATAGCACAGTCACCTTTAGCTTTATGGTGAGGAGGTCAACTGTCTTCAACTGTGTTGCCACCAGTCATTCATGTTATTAGTCTAAAAACCTCTGAACCTTGTTGCCAAACACCATTTTTAGATACACCTCAGAAAAACACAGCACTCCAACTGTTAATCAAAGATTATGATGTCTATTTTAGAGTCTTTCAAAGGCTATGTACAACTAAGGGAATCCTGGTAAAAAGAAGGAACAACAACATAAAGGTAAAATTGATGTGTGCTTTACACACATTTTCCTCCTTGGGTGTTCTTACTATCTCTGCTATTACTGTCCACATTAGATTGCAGTTACTAGCAAAGGTTAGAGAAGTAATCTGGAGATCTCAGCATGTCCATTACATTCTAAACATGTAACTAAATACATTCTAGAAATTTTATCTGTAATTATAACACATCACTGAATCTTTCTGTTATGAAATTTACACAAAAATATTCTTTAATTGCAGTGTAAATATCTTTAATCAAGCACAAACAACTATAACTATGAACACCAAATTTTGTCCCTCACTTAGTGTTTCTATTGAAATCCTGTACACGCCAAAAGGTCAGGCTAGCAAAAACTTTGTCACAGTGTAATACAATCGGTTATTGCTCTTTAGAAGAGTCACCACTTGTGGTATGAAAAGGTCAAGCTGACGGCAATCATACTTTTCATCCAACTGTTAGTAAAAGATTAAGCAGGACACAACACAGTAGACTCTTCAGTTAAAATAGAAGATGCCCAAATGCAGCTTTCTATTGAAGCTATATTACTGCAAACTAAAGAATCTCTAAGTCTACATTACCCAAATCAGAAATTATTATTATTATTTTAAACTTATCTGGTATCAGCAAAACCAAAATAGCAACAGAGAAAGATAACATAGAACCTACTTTCTTACCAAAAGAAAAGTAAAAATGGTAGCAAAACAAAAGTAAGAAGATGTTTTGCTTTGAGAGGGGAACACACCCTTAAAAGATAACCTGAATTTCTAAATTGCCTCAAATATATTTAAAAGGTGACCTCTGTAATTTATGCTTCATCCTAGCCCCAGGAAAGATGTAAAAGCTCTATATTGTTGTGCTGTGGCAGGGAGAGGAGGTATTTGTTGCAAATCACTGATAGCTATAGGAAGGCATCTGGGCATCTCAAGCACTACACCTTTACCTCCCCTCTGAACTGTTCACGGGGACAGGACAGCTGATGGCAGCAATATCTCCTCTTCATAAGCTTCCCTTTGCTATAGGTGCAACTGAGTCATTCACAGGCTGCTCTCTTCCTAACAGGCAAGAGCAGACCTCAAAGCAGCTCACAGCTTTCTGCCTGCCCCAGTGAAACCCCTAAGGGTATAATGTAGGCAACAGATTGTTCACTCAGCTCCTTTTCAGATAAAGAACTCTGGATAAGGAAAGCAATCTGTTCCAATTTAAAAAAACCATAAACAAAACCATTGCAACCCTTCCTACTGACTGCTGTATCATCAACTGTGTCTATAGCCACTGAAGCTGCCTGAGTAGAAGTGAGTGTAGGTGTACTCACAAGCCTACTATATAAGCAGGATTACCATAGCAATTACAGCTCCCAGAAGCACTACCTGCAGGCATTTAAAGATAAACCTGGTTTTGGTGAAACAAAAATGGAGCTGTGCATGCCAAGATCACAACAGTCCAGAGTGCACCACACCAGGAAGAATCAAGCTTAACACCTCACAGGGCAGTTCTCTATTTCAACAAACTGGGTCAGTACTTGCAATTCAGAATCTAGATCTACAAACCCAGCATAGCTGAGTAACAGCATAATAGAGAGAAGTCTTCAAAGCAGTGCTGTTAAGAACACTGAAACTTAAAAATCAGTGACTGCAACAGGTGACATCCCATCTCTACCTGCTGTTGCAGCCAAGCACCAACACCTTAATTAGGCCTAAGAGAATTCTAAACAGCCATAAAAATAGCTTAATGTAAAGCAATATTATATTTTATCTGCTAAAACAGCACATACTGTATCTCTTAAAACCAATACATCCATACAGTTATGAATTGCAACATTCAGCATGAAGACAGTTTATAATAACTCCTCAAGTACTATTACTCTTAGTAGGTTTTCAGAAGGATGAACCTATAACCTACATCTCAAGTAAAGAGTATTTAGGTGTTAGAGTACCATACTCACTTGTCAGATTTCCCTCCTTCTCTTCATTTCAGCTTTTGTCCACCACCTCTTTCCTCTACAGCAAACAAAAATTTGGACATTATCAGTCACCTTTGCTCTGTCTCTGAATATCCCAAGTATAACTGTGTGCTCAGCACAGCCAGCAGTATTTGGAATGAAAGTAGTTTCATACCAATCAAGTTAAATTATAACCCATACTAACCTCAGTCCAAATTCTGAAAAGACCACCGGCATTAGACATAAAGACGTCTGGGATTCCTAACCTGGGGACTATAGACAACTGCAGCACACCAGTAGAGCCTTCCAGGCATCACAGGTACTTGCAGCTTCAGAAAATCAGCTTGCAAAAGCCTAACTGCACTGCTTTATCCTCCTGATTCCATCTGAATTGTGGCATAAAGACAACAGCAAACAAAAGTCCCTGCTGAATTGAAGTGACTGCAAACAGGTAGGTGCTGAGAGGGATATGAGATGGCTGGGTATTATGTAGCTTGTGTCTCTGCTAGGCAATAATAAAGTTGAGAAGGATGGGAAAGAAAAATTACAAATTAAAGTGTAATAGTCCTAAAGACATGTGCTCTAAAGCAGGGAGTAAGTAAAGAATAGTTGGAGTAGAAGCTGAAATCTGAGCTGAGCTGTAGCAGTTTTCTGTGAACTTGTTCTAAAGAGGGTCTTGAGTGGGTGGAAGACTGCAGAGAAAGGTGGTCAGTTTAAGCATTTATGAAGCAGCTAAGAAAAGTAGCACCGAAAAAGTCCATAGAGGGTGAGATAGCACATAATTTTAACATTTTCTAATGTTATTTTTTGCTTTACTTCTCCCTGTAAATAAACCTAAAATGTGGAAAAGGCAGGTGGGCAGTTAATTAAGACAGTCATGCACAGAAGTCTAAATCATCCCTCCTGCAGCTTGTCATTGTTGCAGGCATCTGCCACTCACAGGCAAGGGTCCACCCACCACCCATTTCCACTTGCTGGAATGGCCTTTTTTCAAGATGAAACTCCCTCAAACATAAATCACTGCACTCATCACACTGGTGCTGCCTACAAAGCCCACACAGCACGTGGGAGTTGTGCAAAAGCAGTGGTCACTCCAGGACAAAGCTTTCTCCTTACCTCCCAGAATTTGCCTTTTTGCACAGCTACAAGCCTGCCCTAACAGGCTTCACTTTGCTCATGATCACCACAGCAAGCTTTTCCCATTATATCTTGCCTCACCATCCCATCACCCCTAGGCAAGCCTCATCCCAACACATCCCCAGTCCTTTCTGGAGAGCTTCTGTCTTGCTTAGCAGTGACTACTGCTTTCCAAACAAGCACTTTCCACGAGACTACTGCTGCAAACACGAGGCACTCGGCTCCTGGGTAAGGGCCCCCCACACAACGGGTCCTCTCTTGGAAGACAAGCCCACCAAAACACGAGGCGCTCAGCCCATGAATAGCAGCAATGCACTCTCCTGCCACCCCCACCACCTTCACACCATATGGAAGCTGCACATGTGCAAGTCTTACAGAAGGCTGTCCTTCCCCCAGCAGCTCACTTCTCACAAGACCACAAGCTTGCCTCAATTCCTTAGCCCACGGATCCATGCTGCCACAGCACACCTGCCACCTTCAAAGGCATCTGCTCCTTCTGGACAAATCCATTCACCCATTCCCTGCCATCCACCTGCTCCTGAACTCTTTTCCCTAGACTGCAAGCCAACCCAAAGGCTTACAGAAGGCACTTTGCTGGTAAACACCATCTGGTGTGCACCCTTCGTGTGGAAGGCATATACTGCTCTGCACCTTTCCTGTGGAAGCCTTTCCTGACATCATCCAGTGAGTACTTTTCTCCACAAGCCTACAAATCTGCTTCAGAAAAGACCTTCAGCCTCCAAACACATCTGCAGCCACACTGCTACTGGTCCCACAGCAGATGGAAGCTGCTCACAAGCCTGTGTCACTCTTGGACAAGGTTGCACTGCTCACTGGCACTCACCTCTCACAGGAGTGCAGGCCTGCCCAAAAGCTATTCCCTCTCTTTAGGAATATCCCCAAAGAATCTTTCCACCTGTGACATCCACACAAGCGTCTGCCAATCCTTAAGGAGGATTCTGCCCACCCCCACTGGACATACCCACCACTCCTGCACAAAGCCTTCTTTCTCTACTCCATATTCTTTTTTCTCTAACTCCACAGTTCACTTCAATTGTGAACGCAATTGTGAACAACACAGAATTGTTGTATCTGTGAGTGCAGTTGCAAAATAATTGAAATTTAAAAAAGCACGAGAAGTGATACAAGTGTTTGTTCTTGGCTCTTCTTGGGGTGCTAATGATTAATTCTTAATGTTTCACACTTCCCCCTTAAAAATTTTAATACAGGTCTGATAACCAGAGTGGAATAAGTAGCTCCTTGATGACTGTTACTAGATATGATAATAACTACAAAAAACAATCAAGTAAAGGCTTGGTTTGAAAAGTATTTTAACTTAACTCCTAGAAAAGTTCCAATACTGCTTTGTTTTATATACTTTTGTCAAGCTTTTGACAGTTTCTTTAACAGTAATGTGCCAAAAGTAAAGAATTGGTTTCTGTTAGAAAGCAATAATTTTCTCATCTTTCACAATTTTTAAAAATTTTAACCTAGTAGTGATATGAGCTGCTAAGACTGTGAAAGACTTAAATATGGAGAAAGATAGCATACAGATATTATTTGAGATAAAGAGCCACAACAATTTCTATAATCTAAGTGTATCCTTTACTTTCTGCAAAAGGAGGGAAGTGAGCTTTTGGTATTTTTAAGGAACAGTTGAACACCTTAAACCCTAAAGAAACTGTACTTCTCAGTGAGAACTTAGTGAGTGTTACTATAGTGTTAAAATAAAACACCTGTTATAGTCTACCATAAAGCAGAGCATTTAACTTGGCAATATTTGTTCCTTGTGGAAATGAGTCCAACTATTTGCTGTAATATCCACCCAATAGCACATGAACTTCGGAGCACCAATAGTTATGAAATCTTGTTTTGAAACCACAAAAGCTCTGGATCTTGGGGCTGAATTGTGGGCATAATTAAAAATACTGTTCTTCCTAACTGTGGTGTGAATGAGGCAGCCTTGTTTCTGCCCAGTTTCCTTCTGCTTCAAGATTTTTCAAATTATGTGGGTGCGTGATTTTTACCTTTTTTCCTTTTACCACACCTTTCTAATTGCATTGCTGATGAGATTGAATAGAGTCTTAAAAGGAGAAAAGCTTTATGAAAGAAATTTAAATGTATGCCATATTAAGTTTTTTATTTGCTGGCCCTGGTAGTTTGTCACCTAACTTTCATATATTTAATTCACTCATTGAGAAATTATTTCTGTGAGTTGTCAGTACTGAATGAAATTAATGCTAGAAGCCTTGAGTTGAGTTGAGAACATAGTCAAATGCCTTTTTTTAAAAATACCAACAAAAACAAACAAATGTTGTATGCTTACTACTGAGGAGAAGAACAGCTTCAGTATCTCTCCTAGTCTTCTTCCAAGCCTTTTATTGCTTTCATAATATTGGATTAAGGAAAGCAAAGTCAACTAAAATAACATTAATTGTATGCTTACCAAAATACAGTAATTCAAATACAAAAACCCTGTTGAACAGAATGAGACCAGACTTCAAACTAATAAAAACTTAGTATAGACAAAATCACTGTAATAGGTCAAAAAATAGTCAGAGTAAGAACTACAGTAGTCTTCACCCTGGATAAAGTATCTGTAGATGGAGTTTCATTTTGCTGCTATGAATTATTGTCTTTTCTATGGGATGTGTGCTTTAAAAACTAGTTGATTATTGCTGGTAGAGTGTTTTTTGGTGCCTGTGGCTCCTGAGCTTTTGAGACAAGTGACAGAAAACTAGCAGAACACTAACTGCTTTTGCGGTGGCAAGTTAGTGAAAATGCAAACTCTGCTTGGCTCATAAATTAAGGTGGAAGTTAGCCACACAATCGATCTCAATGTAACCCCTCTGCCTCGTGCAGCTGGGCAAGGCACAGGAATTAGAGTGTAACCCATTTATTATGGAGCATCTGAATCCTTGCAGAGTGGAATATGAGCTGGAGTTATTTGCACAGTTTTATTGGCTCAAGGCTAGAGGGGAGTTTGCTTTTCATGAAAACTGTATCAACTTTGGCAGAGGAACACAACTTTAACTTCTTCAGAGAGTCTTACACCTTTAATATTTTCATTTTTGAGGAAACACTGAACTGTTCAGTGAAGATTTTGAAGTGTAATGTATGTGTAAAAATATGAAGCCAACCAAATACCAACTAGATGCCAAAATAAATGATAGTTACAACTGCATTTATTACAAGAAATGTAAAAATGACCTTTCAAAAACCAACTGATAAGTGAAAAGCCTCTGTAATGGCACTCAGAATAGGTATTTTCAGATATTTCTGCATGTGTGTAGGTTAACTGAAGATTCTCTAACTCTTCACTAGACTACTATTACAGTGAAACTGCTGTAATATTGTTAGCTGCCTTCTTTCCACTGGCTGAGGGCACAGTCTCGGAGTTACAATTTTCTCGGAACAATCCACAGTGAAGATTGGGGGCAACAAGGTTTAAAACTGCAGAGGTAAAATAATTTCTTACAGATGTGATAGGATAAAAAGTTACTCTGAAGTCTTGGAGTCTGCCATAGTATCTGCTGACAGGTAAAGGTAAAACACACTTTGCAGTCCTGGTTGCCTCAGGTGGTCTACTTCTGTTTAATAATATAACTAAATACTTGAAATAATTACATCTTATATGCTGCCTCCATTTATCCCTTTTGAATATCACCTGTCTCCTAGGAACTTCCAATTGATGACATTGCTGGGAAGAGAAGACATGGAAAAATACATCTTCTCTTAAGTTAGGAAATACAGTTCGGGTTGAAAGAAATGCCAAGTGTCTACTGTAGTATAAATAGTATTTCAACACAACTGGCCACAAACCTCAACTGATTTTCTGTCAATGTATTCTTAACAGGGGAGAAGTCCTACAAGGAGTCTTATCTGCTGTTCCTGTAGTTGTCCGCTCTGCTGTTACCTTCCTTGTTAAGTCCAGGGCATTTTTATCTAGACTGACCCAAAGCTTCTTAGTCATAAGGGAAAACTGATGGAACATAAGCAAAGCTGGGAGGAGAGGAACTGTCAGGTCTGGTGCTTCTGCCACAGGAGTTGTGAATTGAGAAGTAAAGATGCTTCTGTTTTACTATTTACACAGTTTTATTACTGTGTAACTTTTTGTTCCATGCTCTTTTTTCCTTTTTGTCTCAGAGACAACAAGTGTGCATGTGCTTCCAAGGCTCTGTCAAATTTGAAGTAGGCAGTGAAGACTTTGGTGTTTTTCTGTCCTAGACAGCTGTTTGCCTTCTGCCTTACAGTACTTGGCTGTGACTAATAGTAAGTACAGTGATATAATGAACAACTGGAAGCTTGCACAATAATGTTATTCAACATAGTGTGTACCACTGTCAATGTAAATGCAAATATATTTAACACTGTCATAATTCCCTAGAAGCCTTCCAAATTGCCGGGTAGACTCTGAAAGCTCTCCTTATTGTGACTTTGTACCCTGGCATATTAGATTAAATAAATGGATGTTGTGCTCTTAAGCTTTTCTAATGGAGATTAAGATCTTGGTCAGTTTTGCTTTCTACAGTGCAGCCTTACATAGGCTGGTATGTTGTACTTGAATGTGCTAATGAATCTCCCTGAGACTGGAGAAAATGTCAATCCCCTGAGGATGTGAGCACCTCTTAGTTTTTTCTTTAATCTCGTAGCTGTACTTTTTATTCATTTTTTGAAGCAGCTGCTCTTTTTTTCTGACATTCTTCATTTCGACACATAGGACACTAACACAGACTTCTGGTCAAGGCTTTGCATTCCAGCAGTGTTGAAATCTGGCTTCTAGTACATCGTGTACTTTGAGCTTGGGTCCCATGGATAATGCACAGAAACACTGTATTCAGTACCAGGGTGCTAGTTCCACTAACTATTCATCTTTTTGAATGGTAGGTGCTGTGAAAATAAATGAGAATTGTTTCACAGAGCTTGCCATTTAAGAACTACACAACTCAGCATTTGGTAGCCTAAGGGTACACGAGATCAAATTTGTTAGTGAGAATGAGCTTGTAAGGGGTGACTACAGCCAAGAAAGGAGGCAAGAAATTCTCCATTACAAATGAGGTGCAGATAAATCTGTCTTTTCTTTCTTGAAGTCCAACTGCCTCTGTTTCTCCTGGCTCTGGGTGTGTCCCAGCTCTGCAAACAGGGCTTGTTCTATGCAGAATTGAGTCTGCTGTAGGACTACTGCCTCAGATAACAGCAGCATGTCAGTAGGCTTTAGCCTGTTAACATGCTAATTGATACTTTTCAAGTGCCCTTCAAACAGCATGTAACATTTTTCAAGAAAAAAAAGGATAAAGCTCACAAAACTGGAATATTGACTCTGTTGCATATTTGTAACATTTATTTGATCAGTGCTTGTTTCAACTCAGTAACCTGCTAACTGACGATAAGTTTTGCTTTTACTGGAAGCAATTGGGTTTTTTAACGGTCAGAGCTTTTGGAATCATATGACACTTGACAGTCTTGCTTTCTATCTTGAAGAATTCCCAGTTCATGAAAGCATAAAGCAAAGTCCACTGTAAAGGTGATGCAAAGACTGGGGTTATTGCTCACTCATTATTAACTTGACCTATTTGGCAAAGGGAAGTAGCTGATCTATGATTTTAATGTTTTTAATTTAATAATGTGAGCAAACTTAATTATGTCACGTGCTTTTTGTTTCTGTAATGCTTTCCTTGTGACTTGAGACATGTATCCTGTGTGCTTCCAGGATCCATTATGATTACAGCCTCATCGTCACTGCTTCATACTGTCCTCCAAAACATTGCTTAAAAAAAAAAGAAATAAAGTCACCTTACATGAAACCCTTTAGATTCATTTTATCAAGGCACTTCTAAGAAAAGTCACTGTTCTTGTTTAAGGGAACCTCATGAGGAAGACTGGTATAACTTGCCAGAAGCCACTTAGAGGTCAGTTTAAGGTATTTGCAAGCTGATCTATATCTGTCATGCCTAAAAAATACCTGTGCCAAAATTTCTACCACATATAAAACTGCTTGAAAAGCACCTTTAACTAAAATAATGAAAACTAGAAGTGTACTGAGATTAAGATAGAAGCTCTTTCTTGTGGCTAGCACAGGTCTTTCTCGTGAGAACATTCCGTTGTGTTTTATAAACAAAGATAAAGTTTGGATGTTTTTTAAAACAGTGTCTCAAGATTTGGACAGTTCAGGCCTGGCCAATCAGGCCTAGGGGGAGGTTTCTGGCTGACCAATCTCGGCGACCTCTGAAAAGTCTATACATATTGAAATCAAAATAATAAATTCTCTTTTTCTTGCTACACTGAGAACTCGGGTCTTTTCTCTGCTAGCGGCTCAACAGCGACACTTTCTGTATTAAGGTTTATTGGAGGGCTTTTATAGATAAAGCTCTTCTTTTGTCTTGATGTTTTTCTGTAATGAAACTAATGAGTCTAAATTTTCTTCTGGTTTTGTAGATGCTGATGTTATCTGAGTTATGCATTTTAATTTCATTTAATATGCTTGCTTTGGAATTACATGTTTTATCACTGGCAAATATTCCATTTCATATTCTCCACTGCAACTTTCTCTACTGAATAGAAATGAAAGTGTATAAGTGATCTACCAAACACAGACTTAGAATGCTAATTCTAATCCCCCTTTCCTTGAGTGCTGATTGAATTTAGTCTTAGTGAATTATACTGCTCCATTACTTTTAATCCTGATGGATGGTTAGAGTGGTCCAGAATGTGTGCAGTTGGGCAAATGTACCCAAACATTTCAACAGGTGATGATTCACCTAGTGCAGCTCTGTTATACATAAATGCACAAGGAAAACTCCAGTTTTAGATTTCTTTAAATAGTTGAATGTAATTTGTAGCTGAATAAAATGCTTTGTTTAATCTTACAAAGGCCATGAAGTAGACAAGTTAATTCCTGGTCACTTTGCATTTTCCGGTGCAGCAGAATTAGTAAAGATGTCAACATTATTTGCAAATTGTATAGTAAAAATATGTGTTGTGTCATTTACATTTAAAAAATAGAGAAATTGAAAGATTTTGAAAAGCCTCAGTCTCAGTTTCAAATTTAAAGTTAACAATGAGAGAATTCAGATGTTAGGTGCTCCAACTGGATTAAACTGTCCTTGTATCTTTCACCTTGATGTTGGAAATCCTTGAAAATAATTTCCAAGCTGGTTGCAAAATGTGACTTACTTCAGTATAGGCATCTAAGCTCAGAAAAGTGATTCTGGGAGTCAGAGCTGTTACTCAATCTTCAGTTAACCTTGGGGAACTGGGATTTGTTAGTCTGGGGAATACTAAATAGAGGAGGACGAGTTAAAAAAGGATATAATACGGCTTTTGTACATACTGAGATAACATTGTAACTTTGACAAGTCTCAGCATATTAACACCTATTCATACCAAAACCCAAACAGGATTCATAAATCCTTTCTCTGCCTGGAAGGTGGTTCTGGCACCTCTCCTCAGAACAAAAAGCATTTCTCACACTACTTCCTGGTTGAGTTTCTGAGCAGCCATTGTCTTCCCCAGAGAAAGTGCATAAAAGTTCCTTTACAAGGTGGCCTGGTGCTAAGAATTTACCTCGTGCATATAAGTTGAGCTTTTTCTCCCTCTGATGTGAGTAGGCTCTTAACCTACCTAACCACTTCATTTGTATATAACAAGAAGGCTGTAAGCTAGTTTGGCTGCTTGGTGAAAATCCTTTACTGAGCTGAAAAATGTTTCACAAAAAGAAAACATGGCATTGGTACAGGAGTGGAAGCTTGAGGCCAGGTTCCTACTCCACTTGTGTACTCCAAACAATGAGGTATCACAGGCATTTTTATCATAGCTATGGTAGCAAGAACAAGCCCTTAAAAAGCATGTTAATAACTGTTGCATGCATGAAGATGAGATTGTTAACTTAAATTTGTATTACACACTTTGCACAGGTGACAATAATAATGTGTGGCAAGCTTTAAAGGGCTTGGGTATTTTTGGGTTTTGTTTAAAAGAACATCTGAAAAGTGTGTGCCACATTATTTGAGGGTTTAAGTGGTAGAATTCTCATTCTCTCTAAATAGATACCGTATGCTGACTTTTAGTATGCTGATGTATTGTGCTCATCGGTGAGCATTCACTATGCACTGCAACATCAGGAGAATGATCATCTTTACTGTTAAAAATCTGTATGAAAGTCTTTCAACATCAGGAGACATCCTGTTTTTTCCTCTCTAAAACTGAGACTAGTAGGCACATATTATGTTCATGCCATTCATTACATTGTGTTGGTAATTTCATTTAGTCTTGTAAAATCAAAAATAGATACAAGAATGCTATTCTTGTTTAAGTGATGCAATTCATAATACCCTTCTAAGATGGATTAGGTAACCTTATTTAACTCTATCCTTTAGAGGTCTTTAATAACCTTAACATATCTGTCATTCCCATCTGTTTTAATTTAAGGCTGATTATGCTAACATGCTTTAAAACTGCAAACCACCTGACCATTCAATATTGTTTTAAGCAGATATAGCTTACAGTATTTTCAGAATATAAACACAAAGCTTGCTATTGTGAAGCAATTAATTTTATTAGGCTTGTCCTTGTTTAGTCTGCATGTAAGATTGGAAAGCTATTAACCTTTTTTGAGAAGCTTTTCTTGGTTTGGAATTTCCCCTCCCCCAAGCAAGCTCTGCTAACCTGCTACTGTTGCTGTAACTGTCAGTTTTCTGAATGTGTCCCCTGGGAAATAAATGAGCCCAGCTGAAGGTTAAGGTGTGAGTAGTGAGCTCAGCAGCCATCCTGTCAGATGGGCAAGGAGGTAAAGGTTTGATGTTTCCTAACAAGTAACAGATTTGATTATGCTTTTTCACTGTGCATGAATGCAACACATATGTTGTAAATGTCTTATGGGGTAATAAAGGCTGCCATGCAGGTCAGAGAAGAAAGGGCAACACGGGAAGGGTACAGGCATATGATGTATTTTAACCCTGTACGCTATCTGGTGAGCAGACTGCAACCTCTCTTTTTGCTGGAGTGTTCTCATTTCAAGGTATTCATATTTTCATTATAATTTAATGTTTCACCCAGAATAGGATTGTTTGGATTGCTATACTATTGATGCATTAGGTTAAATGATGTATTTCAAGAAAGCACTTTTGTAATGTAAACCATCATTTTTGAGTGGTTATACTACTCTCCATTGAGTAGTTTATATCTTGAGGTTTAAAATAAGGCTGGAAGAAATGGCTAATTACAGAAATCTCTTATTTTTGCTGCTTCTATAACTTGGTTTCGTGTATTGCTGTGAAACAAGTGGCATTCAAATATGTAAGTGGAATTAAAAAGGAGCTGCTGCTGGAGTGACAAGGCATATCTTATTGATGATCTACATGAGAATACTTAAGGAATCGTGAAAGGAGACTGTAATCTGCAGACTAATATCTGAGTCAGACCACGATTATGCAGTGGAATACTGTAATGCAAATGAAAATTCTGTGGAAGTGGACTGCTTGAAATATGCTCAATGGTAACACTGATTAGTGATATGAGGGCTGTCTTGTATTGTTAAGAGTTATAATAAACAAGCAGGTATTAGCATGTTGAACACTTTTGTTTGTTTCAGGACAATTTAAAAGACAATTCAATAAGCTGAAGCTAAAGGGCTAAAGAAATTTAATTGATCAGAAGATCTATAAGACATTGGTGTTTTTTTCTCTGAGTGAATTAATCTTTTGTCTTCTGTCTGTAGCATCCATCTATCAGCACAGATAAGTGTAGTGTATTTGAATAAATATGGTACTTTTAAACCGAGGCTGGCATTTCTTGTTCTGATAGTTCTGTTCTTGCAGTACTGGAAAGTAGACACAATTGTAATAAAGTAAGTGTTTATAAACAAAATATGACATGTGGTTAATTATGTCAAGTCAGTCCATGTGTGCTACACGTGGGTAGCATGTGTAAGTGTAATACAGAAACTAATTGGCTAACTGCTTGTGTCTGTAATTTTCTAAACTCGAACTACTCCATATTCTTACCAAAGCACTGGGATGTCTGAAGTTCAGTGGATACAGGATACCTTGTGTTATTGGTCAAACACCTCATATGTGAAAAGCTCACTAATCAATATGATAGATTTTCAGTTCCAGATGCCATACTTTCTTTTGAAGGTTTCCAAATGAACAAAAGTAATCTCTCTAAAATACAGCCACACATTATCTACAGGTTATGTATACTCATCTGAACTGCTAAACACAGACAATTTTATTTATTTCCCAGTCAATACTCTGATCAAGCATTTTTGTTACCCTGCTTTACTTGTGCTGCCTAACCATTTCATGTTGGAATACTTTGTGCTTTGTACATGTTTTGGTTTGTGGATTCTCTACAGAAATAAAAAAAAAAACAGATTGTCTTTATAATAATTAAAAGGTATGAAGATTTATGTAGAGACAGGACTCCAAATAGCTTATATCTAAGAATTTGGTTATCTAGATAGCAAAACCTGGATGTTTAATTCCTTGCCTTCAGACATCTTTAACTGAAAAGAAAAAAATCTCAATATTTTCCAGCTATTCTATGGCAATTTAGAGTATTTCTGTTTCATATATATATGTATATGTGTGTGTTTGTGTGTATACCTATGTATGTGTATGTATATATGTGTGTACAAGCGTATATGTATGCATGTATGTTTATTCAAATAACAGCAGAACTGGGCAAGTACTTAGCACTTTTTTTGGTGCCAAATTAGAAAAAGTCATCAATGATTTACACTTCATAAAAGCAGTGCTTGGAGGAAAATTTCTTGGAGTTAAGTAACTTAGAAGTGCATATTTATGTGAAAGGAAAGCATTTTCTTTAAATAAATCTTTCATACTTTTTTTATATTCAGCTTTTTCTAAGGACCAAGTACCTTTGGCACTGGAAAAGGGAGAACCTGATCTTAAATAAACATTAGGAAAAGGTGTGCATGAGCTTGAAAACTGATTTCCTGGGGTGAGTGGGGTAAGGGTGAAGATAAGTTCTTTAATAGAACAAATGGGAGAAAATAAACAAAATCACCAGCACCACTTAGAAAATTAATGCATTTAATTTTGTAATTGTATTTATCTTCAAATATTTTTTTCTTTGCCAGGAGAAAAGGTTCATGGGAAGCTAGTTCCAGAAAAGTTGCAAAGACTAATGGACTGTAGATGAGCTTAGACACCAAGTTTTACTGGTTTTGTGGAGGATACTCCTTATAAGGAGAAAGTGATTTTTTTCACAGCCATCTTATGCAGGTGTCTTTCTATTTAGAGCCTCTTCAGTTCACAGGCTGTTTCAGTGTGATAACTGGGCACAAAAAGGGACTCCATTTCCTCTAGATCTACAATAAGATAGAGAACCATAACATTACAGTCATGGAGTGAGAGGCAGCCTTTAAGTAATTTAACTATTACTAGTTAGGAGGGGAAGGTCAATATTTAGACAGAGCAGTGAATGATAAATTTACATAATCATCGAAGCCTCAGGGCTATCACAGAAATATGCTGCCTCAGTTAAAGTAAAGCTGGGTTTTTATAAAATTTTCTTTTAAATTTCTTGCGCTTGCTAGACTTAAAAACAGGCAGTGTTTTTTATAGACATATAAGCATTTTGTGTATGCTTATTTGGATATTGAACACATGTTCGCTTTCTGTAGAAGTGTGTTTGCTTGCAAGCCTGATGGGTAACGCATACAAGATATGCCAAGCTGGTTTTATATTAAGGTAATGCTTACAACAGTGCTATAACAGCTAGAAAACTGGGCCTTGTGTTTCTCAGCAACAGACATGGCAAAGCAGAGGTTTGTAGCCCTTTCCAGAAAGTCTGTGAAACACACCAAATACTTCGTAAAACTATTTGAATAATATTTATATAGACTTAGAGTTCTAGTGCTTCAGGGAGTCCTTTCATAAAATCCTGTTTGCATTTGGCAGTAGTGACTCTGTAGTGCTGTAGGTATCAAAAGTGCATTTAAATATCAAGGAATTAATCTTCAAGATTAGTTTTTGAAATAACTATTAGGAATAATGTAGAAATGTTAATATCACTCTCCACTGTACAGGTGAAAACTTAGATGCAACATGAAAACTTAGACATAATAATCTGAAATCTAGGAAAAAAAGCCTGCTTTAACAGTCCATGTAGTTGCTGTATTCTACTTAAGGTAAAACTATAAGGAATTTTGCCAGTATGGGTCAGAAAATTACCTGTGTCTGGGGATTTTAAAATATTTCTCAATTGTTGGATCAGTTTGCTCTATTGGAGTAGTTAGGTAAAAGTGTATTTGGGAGGAGTAGTGAATGAATAGTGTTCTTGATGAATGGTGTAGCAGTGCTTTCAATTTTCCCATGTGAAAATTGATGAGTTTATTCTGAGCTATAAGTGATGTGGGGAATGACTCAAATGGGAAATGAGGTGTTACTGTAACCTGGTGAAAAAGAAAATTGCTGTTTATACTAGATTTCAAAGATTGAGGGGAAGGGGTGGAGGGGGAAAAAGGTGTATAGTCCTTCTATATACACTTCAATGCTCTGCAATAAGAAAATTCTTGCCAATCTCCAGTAAAATGAGGAAATGTCATTTGAATTAGCTTGTTTTATTAGCTCACACTCTTGAAACAACTGAAATGTGTGTTTTACTGAAATAGCCACAATGCTTGCAGTATTGCTGAGAAAAGGTAAAACAGACTAAACCTATACCACATAATTATAATACATTTTATAGCTAGTTTTCTGTGCAATGAATGTAATCACATCTTGTCAAATTAATGGAAAATGCTTTTCTGAATTATCCTAATAATCAGATTTATAATTGTTTATATTTCCCCAGAAGGTACTGTTTATTCTTCATTTCTCCAGAAGATATTTTTTCCTTATGCTAGGTTCAAAAATATACAAATCATCTATGTCTGAGGGCTACTACCTACCAGTTGCTGTGAAGTACAGGCTGACAAAATTAAGTAGTAATGTCATGTCTTCTCAGCCATATTGTTACATACAACATCATAGTGATGCATTATGGTACTCTTGAATATGGAGATCATACATATACATTTTATGTAGCCTGCATTAGCCATATGCAGCCTGCAGAGACACTGGAACTTTAAGCTCTTGCCCTTTCCTAATGTCAGCATGACTTTTGGTATAGAGTGTTTTTCCATTTGTAGATCTTGTTTGACACATTCAGAATAATGCTTTCATGTCTTCAGCAAAGAATTTGGCTGAGATGCTGCATCAGAACATGAAGTAGAATATAGTATGTACATGTACAATGATTTAACTAAAATTTGCTCGTTTTGCTTAAAAGATATAGTTAAAAACAAATTAATAGGGATTTAATGCTCAGTTTTTCTGATGGAAGAAGAAATGCGTGTTAGCCAGTTACCCTGAACTACCTACTCAAGGATCCTGTGAGATCACATCAGAGGACAGATTTGATTAGAACAATGCCATGGAAGAACAGAGAGCTCAGTTCTACCTCTACCAGAGAATTTTGGACCTAAAACCATTTAGGATTAAAATTACAAAATGACCTTTTCTACTTATAACTAAACACCCTAGTCTTTTCTCTAATGCCATTACATTTAGTGCACTGTGCTTGGTCTTAATTCACGGTGTATAAAGGAGAGTTTGGGCCCTCAGAACTAAAATTAGAAAACATATTGAGTCGGTGTCTGGAACTATTAGGATGATAGGAGGATATCTTAACCCATGAAATAAGATTTGCCCCAAAAAACTGGTTCACAGTTGTGAGAACTAAACAGGGAGAAACCTCTTCTGAAGGCCTAACAGAAACAGTTTTACCTAAAATCAATAACTTTTGCATCCTGCAAATGAATTGAGGTGACATAAACATACCCTAACTGTCCTGTAAAACTGATTAGGGTTATTGACCAGAAATGCAGAAATATATGAATGGCTGAAGCTTAAAGGTATAAGTGATTAGGAATGCAAAAAATATCCATTAGTGTGTAGCTACTGGATTGTAATGTTTAGTATTTTAAACAGCTATCAGTAGCTCAGTTTTCCTCTAAAAAAAAAATTACTTTAGAACTTAGGCTTTAACAGAGATGTTGCTCTGAGATTTTTTTCAACTCCCCAAAATTTTACACTTGCCTTTTTAAATTAGGGTAGTTGTAACTGTATTTTTCTATGGTATTTCACCTCAAAAGGCTCAACAGAAAAAATATTTTGCAGTTTCTTATTAAATTAGAAAGATTGTATTGGAAAGCTGAGGCTGAAAAGAATTTACTGCTTTCAATTCATTTTGAATTGGTGGATTCAGATTACTTTAAGTAGCTATGTAATATGTTGCAAAGGTAGAGTGCTAATGAATACACAGATTCCAGGACAGAAGATACTGTGTGCTGAAGTAAACTGATATTCTTGAGCTTCTATTAAACTATTCCCCCAAACAGACCCAAGCTAACATCAGAAATTGTGGGAACTGGCTTGCATTCAGGATTCTGTTTTGGGCTATTCATATTTTGTGAAAAGGGATGGATTGGAAGAAACTCTTTTATGTACAGTGTAATGGTTTACCCAGAAGGTACGAAAACATGAACAAAAATTTTTTGAATTGAGATGATTGAATGAAAATACACATGCTTTTGAGACTGATGGTAATAAGCATCTCCTAGCCTTATGTTTGCATTCAGATGCACTCAGAGAACTGACGGCTTCATGCAAGCTAACACACAACTAGAACCACTTAAACAGAATTTTTAATGCATTTTTACTAGACCAATGAGTCTTATTGACATTAGACTGTGTCCAGTCGCTGAATATCTGCCCTCTGAGAACCAGTTTATTATGCTTTGGGTATTTGTAATGATATGTTTCTGCATGGCCCCTTTTAATGCAGCATTCTTAAGACATGAAATTTCAATCCTGAGAATTATTCACTTACAGTAAAACCGATGGCATCCTGGCCTGTGTCAGCAAGAGCATGGCCAGCAGAACTACAAAAGGGGTTTTTAATGATACTGTATTCCTATTGTTCTGACTTTTTTTCTTGAATCACTACATGTGGAAATACAGTTGTGATTAGAGCCCACAGAATTTTTCAGAAAAGTATCCCATGGGTGAATTTTTAAGCGTGGTCTCTATGCATAAGGCTTCATAGAAACACCATATCAGTTACATATCAAAGTCATAGAAAGTAATGCAAACAACTAAATAGCTTCACCTAATTGTTAGGCTATTCATGGAGGTGGATGAGCAAGATACTTTAAGTCCATGGAAATAACTGCTTTTCAAGGTTGAGGTTATAATATTAGATGGTATATAATAGCTCTGCAGTTTGTAGAGATGTATAAATATCTAGTGTCTAATCCTGGCCTGCTGAAGATGCACATAGAAAGCTTAGTTACATACAATAATTTCAGCATTTAGTATAGGCATCCAGACAGGTGAGCCAGGAGTTCTGTATGTCATTCCATGATTAAAGTAAATCAGAAGCACTGCAGGAAAAGTCATATCAATCACTTCAGTCTTAGTATCATATTCCTGAGCTGTACAAAAAAGATGTGTGTGCATATTTTTTAGTCAGCCTATTTAATCTGACATAGTGTCAGGAATGCAAATACAGAGTTGCTTTAGACAGAGGTCAGCCTGAAAAGCAGGGAAGATTCAAAGATTCCATTCAGACTGAACAGCATGTTGAAATGTAGTTTATGCAGAGCACCATATGTGTCATCTGAGCAGCTAAACTTGCTCAGTAATGCATGGACTGCCATGAACTGGTGATGCCACCATTATTAGACAAGCGTAATGTGAATTGGCTGGATGAGAAGGTACTTCACATGAGACACCGTGCCTATAAAGCACTCTCTGCTTCTGCTGCCCTAGCCACTATCCAAGTCTGCAGAACCTAGACCCCTTCCTGGAACTTAAATGTTTACACTCAAGAAATTCCTGCACATCTTAAAAGGAGAGAACTTGCAGAGGCCTCTAGGTAGCCTGCAAAACTGTGGCACTTGTCTTTGCTGTTGTTTGAAAGAGCCTGGTAGTCTTCAAAATGAATCAGCCTGAAGTCTGACATTTATTTCTTCAATAGAACACAGGGAAACTGCTAAAGATAGTTATGCCCATCTGTTCCAGAAGTATGACAGGCTTTGAGACAGTTTTAGCTTCATATGCTGCTTAGGATATGTATTAGAGGGTTAAGGATAGCAAGTATCCCTTTCTCAAATAGCAGTATCTCTTAGAAGACAAGTGAATAACTCAAAATTATTATCTCCAAAGTTACCTGATGCTTTTCTTTAAGATCCAGTATTAATCAGATCAAACCTAACTATTTGCCTCCTACTTAGAGTGGGAAATAATTTGAGGTTTTACTTGCTGATGACAACTAGAAGTCGTCATTGTAGCTGACTAATAGTCCTTAAATTTGGAGCATGAACAACTTCCAAATACTTTAGGAAGTAAACCATTTCTTTCATTCAAGGAAAGCTATATAAATGATGCTTCACAACGTACTTGTATGAATTAATTAAAATTATTTAAACCAACAGGTAAAATTGCATGTGTGTAAAAGCACTGTAATGCTAACCTGAGTCCCCTGTCTCAAGCAGACCTTTGTTTACATATGATGGATTTGTTTTGATGAATCAATTTCTCTGCAAGGAAGAAATCTTCAGGATTGTCTTTGGATAGACAGATTAAGGCATTGCATTTTGCTCTCACTCTACCAACATCACTATTTAGAACTTTTACTCTAGCCATAAAGGTGCTTGTGTCAGGAACTTTTTACTAGTATTTGGAATCATTGTAGGAAACTTGTATTTACCATGAGATTTATTGGTGCAAGTCATGTGCTAGGAGTGCTGATTATTTTTAAATTTCATATGTTATACACCTAGCATGTCTGTTCAGTAGATTTTTCATTGCTTAATTCCAGCAATGTTAATTAGCTGCACATTGCAGCAGCCACGTTTCCTGGTTTTTGAATTAAATCACTGTATACTGATTTAAGCGCAGAATCACATTCAGTACCAACATACAGCATACCTTAATTTCTTCTACAATTAAGTCTTACATAAGCTTTAATGTTCAAAACAGAAGTGGCATTTCTATAGTTGTTTGTCTTCAGGGCACAAAAGAACAGAAAATTTGTTGATACAAGTTAAAATACTGTAAATCTTTACAGAATTTCAACATTAGGTGTGTCACCAAGAAAACTGTGATTCCTAAGTTTGATAGTCTACATAAAAATACTCTTTCTACTTTTCTAGTTTTTCTATTTTTCTATTTAAAGGAGATGTGTACCTTCATAATTTCATGCAAAACATTAATTTATTGCAAGCAAAATCAGAATTTTTCAGCACTAATTAGGGGGAATAGGCTTTAAAGAAACCTGTGACCAATGGTGTCGTGAGACTTATTTCCCCTGGGTGCTCTCTTCTGAATGGTTACTTGTGATTATGGTCCTGAAAATGCCCTACTTGGAAATGTATCTGTTAGAGTGACTTTTAATGTTATTAGTAACTTATTTAAGGATACGGATTGTGTCAGGTGCTGACATTGGTGGTAATGAAACACAGAAGAATCTATGAAAACTAATAGAGACAGTGGCAGCCACCTGCCTGGCCTTTTCCCTCTCAGTTAATTTTTGTGCAGTGATTTCAATTCAAAGTAAATTCTGAGTGAAAAGTGGGCAACTTGTCATTTTAACACAAGCTGGCAGGCAAATGGCTGAAAGTCTGTTCCTCAGTTAAGGTGTTTCCTTGTTAGTTGAAATGTTCCCCTTTTTTCTAGCGTGAACAAGTCCCAGAGCACAAAAGTCTGGGCAAGCTGAGAACATGGAACTGTTGAGAAAGGGAGGGAATGGGCTTTATTTTCTTGTACAACTTGCACTTTTTCAACAAATTTCTGATTTCTTTTCTATTTTACATATCAGAGACCAAACTGAGATCCATAAATATTCATGAAATAAAATGTCTCATCATTATTAGTAGTACATTATTTCAGGTATTAAATAATTGATAATTATAACTAAGCAGGTGTCCTTCTCTTGAATCTTCAAATTTATCACCAACATTAATCTGATATTTTCTGTTAGTTTTTAATACTTCCATTACCGTGTTCCATCTTTGCTATCTGTCTTCTGTGACCTTGTTTATCCTTGGATCAACTGAATATTTATGACCTAGTTTTGCTTAACAGGGAGCATGTCCTTTATGTCCGTCACTTTTCTTTGACCACATCTTGGTAACATCTGAAAGATTTTTCTGCTGTATTTTTGCACAACTCTCATAAAACAGCTTCAATTGGTTCTGCTATTGCTAACTCATCTGTTGCTTTTCTGTGCCTGCATCAGTGTGCCTTTAGGAGAAAAGTCTGTCCTGCCTCTAATGTGACTTACCTTTCCTGAAATGAAGCTTCTCTGCTTATTATCTGATTCTCCTAAGCTTGATTGAGACCTGTTTCTACTTGAATAAAGTATTTTAAGTATTCCCAGTTCAAAACAAAAGGCTAAATTCCCACTGTCCTCAAAAAAAAGAAAATACTTATTTTTTTTAATACTTAATACAAAAGCAAAGTCAGGAAAGCAAGAGTGATCAAAGCTATTCTTTCCCAGATGAGTAATGAACTGTATTGGGACTTGCAAAACAGAAAAGAATCCCTAAAGAATGATAAATCAGAAGTCCTAAAAACTCAGCTCCCAAGTTACTGGGTTTTCAGCTCTGTGTTGTTAGGAGCTTAAATGTTCATCTGGAGCTTCTTCTTCCAAGTGAGAGGAATGCAAGCTCTCATGCTGGCTGGAGTGACTGGAAACCTGCATTCCACAGCTGCTGGTAAAGACATAGGCAGATTTCTACTGGGATCTCCCTTTGATCTGAGAAAGCTCATCAAAACCAAAATATTATTGTCAACTATTGAGACATCTACATTGTTGAGTAAGAAACAATGTTGAAAAGTTTTGAGCCACTCTAGTTTCATGAAACCTGTTTATAAACAGTTATTTGAAGAGATCCTTGGGTGCCAGTGTTGTATTAACATACTGATATTTGTATTTTTATGGGAGTTTACATATTGCTTTGTCTAATACTTATTCTGGAAAGTTATCCCACTTAGTCCTGAGTTGGATAACTGTTGGACAACTGCTAGTCACTCATCTTTGTAAATTAGTTCACCTCTAGCATAACAGTGGACTTAAATATTTTTCTCATGCTCTGTTTATTGTACTTTCAATAATCTTCACTTTCAATGACTCTTCACTTTTTAGAATTTGTCCAGATACTAATTTCATTTTGATAATCATGTCAAATTTTTAATGTAACTTTATTTGCTTCTTTGAAAAAAATCAGCTTCTGACTTTCTGCTGTAATTTGACTACTTATTCAAATGAGTTGAATTTCATTTTTTCATGAAATTAGAATTCAGTTGTATGTTGAAAAAAGACTTAATATTTCCCCTGTGTTGCTCTAGGAACTGAGGTATGTTAATCATAAGGTCTTGACGGCTTTGTAGGTTAAATGAAGTCTCACTATAAGAAGGTATTTCTGCCTGCATTATGCCATGACTTCATTTATTATCCTTGAATAGAAATGTAATATATGGTTACATTCTCAATTATGAAAGTTACCTAAGAGTTCAGAGCTCATAGCATGTAAAAGGCAGGTTTGACAGTCAAAACCCTCTAAACCAAAGCAATTGGTGGAGCAGCTAGTCCACTCAATTATTTTTTGTTTGTTTCTAGTCTCCACCCCCACCACCAAGTGATCATTATATTTATTGGTGTAAGTAAGCTACTGAGACGCTTAACTAAAACTCTTGCATTTATGGAAAAGTTCAGCACTTTTTGTAGAATCTTTGAAAATGCTTTTATTAAACCATGGATTCCCTTTTTTTTCCTTTTCATTATTAATTTAAATATTTGCAATTAGAAAAGCTTTGACACAAATTTTTAGATCTGTTACTCGAGAATCCAGAGTAGAAATAACAGAAGCTTTGGGTTTAGGGCAGAAGCTGTGGGTTTAGGGCACAACTACTTTAACCTAAAGTATGAAGCTGAAAGGACAATTTTCCAGCTTCAGTTAAATTGTTTGTTTTCTTCATATGCACTAAACTTGGCAGCTGTTCTTATAATCAGTGGATCAGAGTATGTTCTTGGCTATGTTGATCCAGCTGTGTACTGTTACAGCTTGTGTGGAAACTGGGAGGAAGAAAATAATCCTATCAAATAGCTTATGGAAACAGTTCATTTCAAGCAAGATGACTAAATTGCAAATGCACACTTCTTTGTAAGGTAGATCACAGTTCTCAGTGTGGGTAGAAGGAACAGCCTTCAAAACAGGAAAACTGCTGCTGGGGGGCATAGATGTCATCTATTACTACCACTGCCAATTGCCTGAATTTTTCTTCTGAGCAATTAGCTGTTTTTGAAGCATATGGTAAGTGGTTTTATTTTTAGTATACTTGAGGAATTGTTTTGTTTAATGAATGAAAACGTTTTGCTCACTTGGGAGTAATGATTTGGTTAATGAAACCCCTAAATAAGAGCATGTCAAGGAAGCAGTTACACCAATCTAGGACTGTTCACCAAGTGTTGCTGTGTGGATTTGTTCTCAGGCTTTTGGGAACCTGAGAGCAAGGCAGGATCACTAAGGCTAGTAAGAAAAATTGCCAGGTAGGCAAGAAGTTTCCTGTAGAGGACTGACTGGTTAATCAAACTGACAGTTTGATGCATTTGCCCTTCCTGCATTTGAATTGTCAAATGAGAACAGAGCCATAAAACAGCTCTGTGACATGCTGGTAGGGTTACTTTGTATTCTAATTCAATAGTGATGAAACCTTTATATAGTATCTCTAAGTAACTTTACAGTGTTTTCATGTGGTTTTATTCTCATGCAGTAAAGTCTGAAAGTCATAGATCTAAATTAAAAACCCAAGAATGTACATCCTGAGAGGAATCTTAATCGTAATGACTTTGTTGTAATCTATCGAGATTTCCTTGCTTTGTATTTTCTACAGCTATAACAAAAACAATGGATCACAGAGATACTAAACAGCAAAACAGAACTACAAAATGTGCATTGTCTCCACCCAGCAGCACTATATGTCCATGAATACTGTCATTTTTCCTTTGCCTTTACCTTTCCCTTTCCTGGATGGGATAAATACCCAAATCACTATTGTATATGTTGGTCTGGTGCAGAGTGAGGTGTAGGAAGAGCACTCTAAAATCTTCAGTAGCTGGAGTTTTTATTTATAAAATGATGTTTGTTTGGGTGGCTTTGTTTTGTTTTGGGGTTTTTAGTGGGTCTTTTCTTTAGTCCAGAAAGTAAATGTAGAATATAATTACAGAATGGCTGGCATCGAAAGGAGTATCCAGAGATCTTCTGATCCAACACTTCTGCTGTCAGAGCATGTCTAGCTAATGCCAGTTGCCCAGGACTCTGTTAAGATGAGTTTCAAATATCTCCATGATTAAAGTCTCCAAGATCTACCTACGCAGCCTGTGCCAGTACCTGATTATTTTTAGAATGAAATGTGGAGTTTTCATCTTGGGTTTAAATTGAATTTCCTTCCTCAAAGGAAGGTGTTTCAGTTCATGCCTTCTGTCTCTTGTCCTATTCCTTGACTGAGAAGAGTCTGGCTCAGTGTTTGCTTTTACCCCACTGGGGACATAGACACATAAGATCCCAAATGTGAAACCAATCTCCAGGCTGAACAGTCCCAGCTCACTCTCATATGAAAAATGCTTCTGCTCCTTAGTCATTTTCCTGGCACTTTACAGGACTTCTTCTAGTAAATGAAGAGCTTCTATGTAAATCACATTATCTTTAATATGTTTGGAAAATAAAGAAGCTAAGACACTTTGAATAAATTTTGAAGATAGGAACCCTTCAAGGAATCTGATCCCTATGATCTCTTTTAAAAGGTATTGTCAACTGTATTGATGTCTAAACTATTTTAGTCTGGGTTGTGTACATAGTGTGAAGTCATCCTGATATATTTAGGCTGCAGAAAATCCTGGGAGGAAAAGATGTGGATGCTACTCTTGCTGTTGAACTGATGCTTGATGGATTTCATAGGTACATGAGGAGTAATCTACCTTTGCTCTATAATGATGAGAAATATTTCAATTCCTGACAAAGACAGCGGTAGTTCTGTTTCTGGTGGGCACACTGATCTCATGAAAGAACTGTATTTTGGTGTCTAGCAGTCATATTTCAAGTGTCCTATATTTTCCCTTTCTGTAAACTGGAGAGTTGTTTAGGTTGTATTGAATTCAGTAATGAAACCAGGCAGTTATGTTTGCTACATATTTTGAAATATAATTTTGCTCTGGCTGACTCAGGTTTGTCACAGACATACTAATCCTGTCAAGAGATTATTTGCAATAATGGCCTTTCACTTTTTCTGTTAAAAATAAAGCAAGGCAGAAACTACTTATCTATTTTCCTTTAAGTGTACTATCTTATCTTCCAGTGCAATTTGTAATGATAGAGGTGTTCTTGTAATGACATGTATTGTGTTAGCTGTTTTATTCTTCAAAGGAAGGTAGGAAGCAATGTTAAATAAGCTTTTGTTTAAACAGCTATATTTTTGCTTAACAGTATGTGCAGGAAAGAAAATAAATGGCTGACAAATGACACTAAGGGCTGAAAATCAACATTACAAACCAGTAATTTGCAAAACATACTTACCTTAAAACATTTAAATATCAATGGCATTGGAGTATCAGCTCTGCAAGCAGTGAGAATTTATTTAATCTGTTGATTTTGCCATCCACTTACCTGCTAGCTTACCTTGAGACTCCTTGAAGACTCTGAAGTTGTGTTGTGAGGAAGCTTGTCAAATGTTCTTACTACAGGTATTTTACAGCCCTTTGTTCACCCAAAGGTGATATATATCTTCCCTTTCCAGAACCTGAAACCCCTATCTGTATCTGTGAGTGAGACCAGATAACCTCCAGCAGTACCTTCTGGCAAGAATTTTACTGGGTTTTTTTGGTTGTTCTTTCCTTGCTGCATTGAGGGATGCAAAAAAAAAAAAAAAAAAATGGGGAAAAAGTCCACTGACACTTCTTTTGCATGGAAAACTTAGCAGGGCATGCAAATAGTTCAGACAGCCTGAACAGTACCTTCCGCTGGTTATTATTGAGTAACTTGGGAAAGCTGTAAGAGTAACTTAAACTGCAGTAAAAAATGCTAGAGTTCAGCACTCTGAACATGCAGCAACTTAAAGCTCATTATGAGCAGCATTATACAGAAAGGGATCTTTTCTTTCAGCTAGAATTACTTCATAATGCCATCTGAAATTGCTCTTCCACAGCTACAAAATCTGCTAGTTTTCTGCAATATCACCTCCTGCAGGAAATATTTCAGCTCTTCTGGACTGGGATCCTTTCAGCTAACTGTGCTGTAATGTCATAATTATTTAGGTCAGACTAACATGCTCCCTTTGCCCAACTAGGAATTAATACTGAAGATTTAGATAACATTCTTTGGCTGATGAAAAATACAAATGTAGGAAATGTGAAGCTGTCGATCCTGCCCTGGAAGGGTTGGGCAGGAGGGTTTACTGGCTGTAGATTTAATTAAAAGTGAAGTGGATTGAGGAAAGTGGCTGGAAGATGAAACAGTGAAATACCATTATATTTTACTGCTTTCTTCAGGCTGAGGATCTCTGGCTGATTAATAAACAACAAGCTCATTCTAAATGGGTAAAAAGTATTTAATAATGACATTTTCTGGAGAGAAATTTTGGATGTTGTTGCTATCTTGATCCAAAATATCTCCCCCTTCACTGAGTTTTGTGATTAAAGCTTTGAGGGATGGAAAGGTACTGGTTGGGTTAATATGTATGATGAAGTATAATTGCTTAATGTAAAAAAGAGAAGAAGATTATGTGCATCAATAACTGGAAAATGTACTGGAATATAGAATGTAGATTAAAGTATTCTTATATTAATTCTTCATAAATTGTTATATTAAGCATGACTCTTGTTCTTTTTATCATGCCACATGCTTGACTAGCCTGAATTTCAATTAGCTAGTTGCATTACAAGCTTTAAGTTCATAGTTTGTCCCAATTTTCTTTCTAAAGAACTAATTCTGTGTGTTTACTAAACTTTACAAAGTTACACTTTGTTCTTTATCGTAAGTCAAACATCTCTGCTTCTGGCACTGTATAGCTCTTTTATTCCAGCCTGAATGGTCTATGTACTCTCTCTCCTCCCATTTATTTAAATAATAAATGGGAAAGCTTTCTTTTCATCTGTGGTTTCTACATTACTATAATATTCCCTTTGGCTTTTTTAATTAACTTCAGAAGGCTAAACTTTTATCCATTAGTTCTTTGGCTATCACTTTTTTTTCTTATTTGTCCTAAAATCTCTGAGAAAGCAGTATGAAAGCTGCACTACTGATATTTGAGTAAAATATTTGCTTACTGTCCTTTTTCCTAGTGCTGATTTGAGTTTTATAAATTGTACAGTTCACATCGACAGTTTTTTAAAGCTAATGTGGGTGGTCAGCATGGAAACTTCAGTTACTGATGATTTCTACCGGGGTGAAGACTTTCTACAGTTGTGAAGGCTTTCCTTTCATGTAAAATTTTATCTATAGCTTCTGAAAATTGGAGTTAATCTCCAAAAAAGCAAGTAACACTTCCAGTGCATATACAGTTGTAACAGTCTCCAGCTATGGCATGACTACGCCTTGCATCATATGCATGGATATAGTTGAACAAAATTATGAGAGTTCACATAGCAGAACAGTAGAATGATTTGTTACATCAAAAATACAGTCTAGTTTCTGGAAAACTAAGGAGGTGGACTTTGATCTGCAGCTATTTTAAGTGTGTGAACACATGGACTGAGATATTCTTATCTAATCATACTGGAGGTGATTTTGCAAGGGCAGTCACAAACTATTTCATATAGTTCTTAGCTAGAATGGACAGATCCTAGAAAAGACCGAGTGTAAAGCATAGTAGCAAAACTCTTTTGTCTCAGATGTGGGGATGATAGTACCCAAGACCAGAGGTCACATGCTGAACTGAGAATTACTGTTTCTTGATAAGGCTGCTTCTTATTAGTGGCTCAGCTCTTGAAAGAATCCTGGAAAACAATGGGAAACAGAGCACTGTTGCAAAATTGATTTGGACTTCCTCTGCCAAGTATAGCAAATGTACTGCAAAGGTAACCAAAAGTCACAACAGAAGGCTCACATTCATTAATTCAGTTCCTTTTGTTAAAAAGACCTTTAAAAACAAAATAATCTAAATCCACAAAGATACAAATGTGGAAACACCAATCTCTTTGCCCTACTTATAATTATAAAATACCAGCTTTTGTAGCTTCTCCATAAATATCAAGGGTAGAGTTTTCTTAACATAGCACTAAACATTTTTTGGACAGATTTAATTAAGCAAATAGTAGACGTATTCTGAATAGTCCACTTTAATGTAGACTGAAATTTTGTGATGGAAAGACAAACAAAGACCCTGCCCTTCAGAGAGAAATCTACATATATGCAGTATTTAACCAGCTCAGATCCCTGTACTTATGATGCTGAAAGGAAAGTAGGAAGTACTGACATCACTCTGTTCAGACAATCCTTTTATGGATCCAGTTGGACACTGCAACGAGCCTGTTTTTACTTAGAGTTGTATGAATTTTAGTGTTAGAATTATAATGTGTATATAGTTGTATGAATTAGAGATTTTTGTGGTAGGAGAGTTTAGAAACTGTTTAGTGAGCCAGCTTCAAACTTTAGAACAAAACTTTACTAAATTAAAGCATTACAAAAAGGTAGGTTTTTGCCTGTAATAATAAAGCAATCATCATATGCACCAAATTGCTCTTTAAGCTCCTCTGATGCTAGCTGCAAGTTTACAATATCTCAGAACAGATGAGCTATTTACTTAGAACTGGTGGTAGTTGCCCTTGATGGTCTTAATCAAGGAGGTCAAGCTGATCAAGCCTTAATTCTGAGAGAATTCAGAAATTGAGTGTACTTATTTTTCTCCTCTTCATTTTTACTTTGCATTTTATACTTCTTGCCCCCTTATCAGAAAAGAGGATCTTGCCTGCCTCAATGCCCTTTGTCTTGTTTATGGGGTTTTTTCAGTAATGTCTTCTTAGATATTTGGCAGGATGTCCTGCTTCTTTACAGTCCTGTGTACTTAGATTTTTCTGCATCTTGCAATTTTAACTCTAATGCCTCCAAAATGCAACTACATTGATGACCTGGACTAGAGGATCAAGTGCACCCTCAGTTAGTTTGCAGACTTGTCTCTTCTCCCAGAGAACAAGAGACAAGAGGACATGGATTCCAGCTGCAGCCTGGGAGGTTCAGATTAGACATCAGGAGGAATTCCTTCACAGAAAGGGCTGTAGAGTATTGGAATGGGCCACCCAAGAAGGTGCTAGAGTCACCTTCCCTGGAAGTTCAAGAAACAATTGGATGTGGCACTTGGTCCTATGGCCTAGTTGGCAAGGTGGTGATGGTTCAAAGGCTGGACTCAATGATCTTGGAGGTCTATTCCAGCCTAAATTATTCTATGATTCTATGCATAGTTGCAATTTACACTTTTGATGATTGTATTGGCTGTAATTACATAAAATGGTTTTGTTTGACTGCTTCATAAGTTACAAGGTATTTGTGGGCTGCTTGCTATGGTTTCTGTAAAATTAACAAAAACTTGCCTGAAACGCAAACATTAAATATAGCCTCATTACATGTATTTACAGACATCACAGCCCTGTGCTTTCAGTTATACAGGGAGAAACATAAAACCTTCTGTATATAGAATGTAAGAATGCAATTAATTTGAATCTCATCCTAATAGTACCCAAGAGGAGTGCACTTCCCTCATAAAATGAGGGTGAATTCAATGATGTTTTAATGTAGTCAAATCACAAGCCTGGATGAAGAGGAAAAATTGTAAAAACCATTAAAAAATATTCACTTGTCAGGTTGACTAGAAAGTGGATCGGGGCTTTTGATGCATAATTGATGAATAATGACCAGAACATGAACTCCCTGGATAATGTTGTGGTTAAAAACTTCATCTCCATTTAGGTTCTGAAAACAGCAGATGAGTTTACTTCTGTGTGTTGCAAAGACCATGGAATGCTGTGCCTATATTTTCTGAAAGAATTGAAGGGTGGAGATGTAACTACCATGCTTTAAAAATGAAGATTTCCCTCCAAGAGGATTTTTAAGTCCACTGCTAAACTGAAAATAGGGAAATAAAATAAGGCTCTGCCTTATTCAGAGCCGGTATATAATATCTAGGCTCAGAGAATTTGTATATATGTGGCCTCTGAACCTATATACATACCAAAATAATATGAAAATACCTGCTAGTGGCCTTCTCAAAAATGCAAATATCAAATTGTCTATCATGAGGAAAATGTTAAGTCATTTTTAAATGTCTTTATTAGTAGCTGTGGACCAGTTGCTTATGCAGAAGCTGCTGGCAAGAGGAAACCTAAACTAAAGACTAAATTATGATTCTTTTATTTAAATAGATACAAACTCTTCTCATAGCAACAATTCTTGTTTTATATCACATGTATAATGAGATAATGCAAGAATTCAGTGAATTGAAGGTTAAATTCCCCTTTTTAAATATTTTGGCAGCAAGAACCTCTGCTTCCTTTCTTCTGACATAGAATTGTAAATGAAACAGTCAGCAACACTGTGGGATGTCTTAATCCTTCCTTTGCAGTTATTAGAAATGTAACCTTAGTGTCAAACATAATGAAGCTTGAAGGTGGCAATAATTTACAAAATTATGTTTCCATTTATTTTGTTTACTATTGATGACTGAAAGAAACAAACTCATAGCTGCTTATAAAAGTATTATCTAATGAGTTTTATTAGATAAAAACAGGCACAAACATGCATATATTTGGTTGCTTTTCTATACTTTTCTACATGTACAACCTATTGGCTATAAAGCTCTATATTATATAAAAGTCTATATAAAGATACAACAATCCTTAAGATATCATCCACATGGGCAGATTAGAAGAAAAAAATTATTTTATTTTGCTTTTGATTTTAAATATTAAAATTAAAAAAAGTATGTAGTGATAGTTGTTTAATGTAAATGTAAATACCTTGACATCTCCATACTGCTCCTAGCATGTAGCAGTCCAGAATTGTGGTCCTGTGATACTTAAATCCATGATCTGAGAGCTATCTTGACTGCTTATAATTGACAAGGTCAACTAAATTTTGCCTATTTTATCAGTCAATTAGACATACTTGATTCAATCAATCAAACTTGATCTTGAGATTGTTACTTGTCCTTCACACTATTATGGAATGCAGTAAATGATATGCACAAAAAATTTCTGTGCCTTATCAATGCTGTCATTTTAGAAAACCCACCAATGTTACAGGCATTTTTCAAATTTTATTGCAACTTTTCTAGTTCCATGTCTGTTCAAGAATCCTGAATATGTAAGACTGCATTGTTTTCTTGAAGCAGTGATTTCTCTAATGAGGAAATTAGAGATGTTTTTTCTACACTGCTACAAAGAATCACTTGCCAAACCCCTTGGTGATAGACTTTCCCCAGCATTTAAACATAGCAATTCTTAATTTCTAGGATAAACTGGATTTTTATTAAGACAAGTTCTGGCTTCTGTATACAGATCAATATGATTATCTACACAAGGAGAAACAGCCTTTCTAGGTCAGTTTTTCACTCAACAGAGCCAATAATAGAAGCATTTGCTGTGTCCTTGTTCTTTCTAGGCCTGTGGAAAGGCAGCCTTTCCTTAGCTTGTAACGCAAAGGATTTGCATCAGGAGGGTAAGCAAAACAAGACAGACCTTGAAAGCCAAGCAGACAGTATAAATTAAAACAATTCTCTTTCTAAGCACTTACTGAAGTCAATTCTACAGCATGTGCTAGAACAGATACCAGCCAAATAATCATGTATAGTTTTCTTCAAAGAGGAAGAGCTACCCAAGGGACAACACTGAGGGCAGGACCATACTTGATTCCCTGCACTTCTGAGCAGGGAAAAATTCCATGTTTGTAACTTAGGTCTTTCTGGTAGTGTTCATTTAACTAATTTCTGTTAAATTTGTTGCTTTTGCTCAAAATCTTAGTAGTGGTAGAAACAAAATTAATACAGCTGATGTTAGAGTAAAGAAAATACTAGGGTATCCTCATCTGGGGATGAGTTACCTGGTAACATTTGACACAAAATATCACTGTACCTACAGCACTCCTAGGCTTGGCAGTAAAATATCTACACTGACTTTGCATATTATGTTGGAATTTTGCAACTTCAAAGATATCAAAGACAATCCTTTATCTTTAGGGAATGCAACGTGCTTTTTGAGTTGTGATGGGAGAGCAGGCTCCAGGCTAATTTTTTTTCAGCTCAAACAAGCTGTAGGCTTAGTGAAGGAATATTCAATAGCAAAATTGTTGCTATTGAACAGGAAATTAAATTAAATCACTCTTCAGTTTCTTAGTCCTTCAAGCCCATGTTTTCAAATCATCTTGTCTAGCTTTTTCTAGCTACTTCAGTACGTATGAGTTTCAAGCAGATGCTGTCTATGTTGTCTCCAGTTTCTAAAAGCAATTATGAAATTTATGCAACAAATTTTAAAATGTAATGCTGATATGTATTTTTGACAATGTGTCTGATATATTAGTACTTCTAAATAACCCATCATGCCTCTTGGGGAAGGCACAAATCATTTGTTTTGCACAATAAGAAACATGTTCTTAGTACTTGGTAATCTGAATAAACCAAAAGTTAAATAATCTTTAAGGAGTCATGGTATAGAAAGGCTGGCAAAAGTATTATGTTCAAGCTTAAATTATTTTAGAGCACTTTTGAGGATAGAAATAAATAATTTGACTTTATCTTCTGTACAGCAAATGTGCTCAGCACAACAACTACATGCGTTCAGTAGTTCTTAATTTTACAAAGTATAATTTTAAAGGTATTTATATGTTAACAAACGTAGTTGGGTATAGCTGTTTCTAACATGGTCCTGCTGTTACACTTAGGAAATGCTTTTCCTAGGAAATATAGTCTCAATTTCTCATTTTTGCCACTTAATAATTATGCATAATTACTTTAACTCCCAACTATTTTTCTTGCCTAGTCTGTCCTTAAAAGAATAGCATTTCTCAGTTCCCAAAAGGTGAAGTGTAACAGCTTACACATAAGCAGTAATTCCTGTGTGGATTCTGACGTTTCTGTAACAGCTAGGAAGGAAATACTGGTGTGAGGGAAAAGGAGGGACATAAGTATTCTCACGCCTTCCAGGTTTTTCTCTGTCATCACTTTTTTCTCTTAGACTGGCATCTCCTAATGTATAAGGCCTGAGTATATTGCTTGGCTGTGATGACTTTAAGATTGTAAAAATGAAATCTGGTTTAACTGTGATAATTTTCCAAAACTTTTAAAGAAAATAGAAATATACCACATGTCATCTATATTCCTGCTCCTAATAAGACAAAATCTGTTCTTCACGATTTACCAGAAATGGGATTTTTCTGTACTGGTCATCTGAACAAATACAATTATAGACTGAAGAATTCAATAGCACTATGTGTGTTCCTTCTAGGAAAGCTCTGCTTCTTCTTCATGAAGCCTAAATGCTTTAGCAAGGATGTAATAGGTTATAAAAATGTAATATTCAAATATTGTTTCTGTTTGAGTGTGGCTGAAATGGTTCCCCAGTGAGGCAGCTACTTCTACTGTGTTTGCTCATACTCCTGCACAGATTGTCTATAGGCTCTTGCACACACTTGCACATTCAAGTGAGAATATTGACTGTGCATACTCTACTCTCCATAGCCTGGGAGTAGGCAGGTGCTTGCTCAAACTCAGTACTTCCTCTGAGGTGCTTCTTTGTGGTTATTTGTCTGAAGTAGCAGCTTTATTTCCACAGCTCAGAGAATTAAGAGAATCTTTTATTTCTGCTGTTCATGCTGATTAGTGGAGCTAATTTAAATTCCTGTTAGTGACTTGAGCATATTTTTCACCAAAAAAAAAAAAAAAGAAATTCCAGTCCTCAGGTCATTAATAAGTTATGCCAATTTAATGTTTTCAGTTATGAACTCAGAAGCCTGGAAGCTTCTGTAGTAAATACTTGTATTCAAATAGAACTTTTGTAGAAAGCAATTTTTTTTCATTTCTGTACTTTGTGGTGAATATTAAAATGAGACCTAGAAAATCTGATAAAATCCTAAGAAACAGGTCACCTTGAGTTTTGAGCACCTCAGCTAGAGTTATTAGTAGTATAATGAATTCCAAGGTTATATGCCCTTTTTGCTGTATTTTGTTTTCATTAAAAGGAACTGTGTAGTAAAAGATACCAGATATGTACTGAAGCCTTTTAACTGCTTCTAGGCTTGCTAATTCTCTATGGAGAGCTGACAGTTGCTTGGTCTTATGTGAATCTGCTCAGTCTCTCTGATACACAGATCACAGGTTGAAGTGAACTTTGCACAGCTTCTAGTAGGGATTCCTTAGAGAACAACTATTTCCAGGCTGGCTGTCACTCTGCACTGGGCTTACCATAGGGACTGAGTTTAGTGCAATTTTATGTTATTAAGCTGTTGTTGAGTGAAACCAATAGTTTCCAATTTTCTAGTTACCCAGTGTCTGTACTTCAGCTGTGTCTGTATCACAGCATTTTCCACGTCTGTGTCTGTATTTCAGTGTCTGTATTATAGCATTTTCCACAAGCTTGTGACGACTCCCAAATTGTGCTCTTAAGGAATAACAGATACAGGCTGAAGGATGGCTTGTGGGGTCAGTGAGATAAGCTAGTTAATCTCTAGCCTAACCAAGTAAAACTTACCAAGACAGAATCTGGTGAGTTTAGGTTCAGACCACACTAGCACCAAGGCACTTTTTTCAAGGCTTGACTCAGGCTGGCTTTGAATATGCAGTCTAAACCTATTTTCTTTACTGACTGAGGACCAGTGGTAACTGGTAACAACAAAGAATGTCAGGATTTTTCTCAAGGGTAATGGATACAGTTTAAGCGTCATTATATTGGAGATGTGTTGATGGTTTATTATTTTAAAAGTCTCTTTCAACCTTGATTTTGTGATTCCATGTGATATCTCTGGTGCCAGACTACCCAGTTTTAGGGTGCCTTATTTGGCATATGTATTTTATAAGCTGTGTGAACAGCAAACTGATTCTAGAACATTAGGACACTTGTGAAATTTCCTAATATTTGCTTGAATCTAGATCGGGGGGCGGGGGGAATAAGAAAAAGAAAATCTGGCATTCAAAATCAAAATCTTTTTGCCTTTTAGACATATTCTAAAGTTCTGTGGAATCTCAACATACTGAAAGCAAACTATTCAAGCTCCTTTAGGAAAAAAGCAAAAACCTCCTGTGTCTGGTTTCTGGAATTCAGACATTCTCTGATTTAGCTCTCTGATTTTTCTGCCTAAATTGGGTTAAGGTATACAGACCAAATCTTTTGTTGAAATGAGTTGTTTATTTCTATCATGACAGCAGAGGAAGGGTGTGAATTATGAAAGTGTTCCAAGTGCCCAAATCCCACTCAGGAGTCACTTATAATGGGGACTCTACTATTAATGTGGATTCCTGGGGAGTAGTAATTGACATTTTATCAGTTTCCAGTAGCATTTGAGCACACCATTTGAGTACGAATAAAAGAATATTTTCACATTTTAAATATTTATTAAAGATTGTGCTCAGAAGTTACAAGACCTAATTGTTTATCTCTAAATTGGAATATATTCCTATAAAGAAGAATCCTCTACTGAGTAAATTCCTGGGTTTTTGTAATTATGCTGGGTATCCATTAGCCCGAAAGGTGATCTTGACTGCAGTCAAATGCACTGAACATCTCTTCCTGTACTGCACCTAAAACTTGGTCAGTACAACTTTATCTGTCTTCCCTCGTGAGATTTATCCACAACTTTCTAGTTTTGTTGTCTAAATTGTGTCCTGTGCATTGTCACAATTCATAAACTACTTTTTATTAATCCATGTGAAGACTGCAGAAAAGGTCTAGCTGGAAATTGCTCTCCAAACAGAAATGTCACTTTGCTATTCTAAACTACTTGGAATGCCTTGCTCTTGAACAAGGAAGGGGGCTGGGGCACTATTGCTTGTATTGCATCTTGCAGTATCCTGCTATCTCACGTGGATACTGCATTTTTTTACATTTTTTAAACTGTGAGAGTCAAAAATATTTGTTTGAATATAAAGCTTCACCCAATATATCTGATCACGTATTTTTAAAAAATTGTTTCAGTATGTCAGGTTCAGAATTATAAAAATAAAAGGGTAAAGGCAGTGCTTCAACATCAGGTGACTCCTCAAGGGGTTTTGGGGATTTTTTTGGTGTGGGTTGTGTTTTTTTCTTTGTCCTTAAGCACATCCTATTTGCTATGCTAGAAATATTATTTAAAACAAAAACAAATAAAAAAAACCCAAACAAAAAATCCCACCAAAAACCAAAAAACTAACAAACAAAAAAAAAAAAAAATCCAAAAGCTTTTGACAGGCTCGTGCAGATAAATCAAGTATTTGAAACTTGATTTGTGACACAAAAAAAGTTAATGGCATAACTAGTTAATACTAGGGTTTCTGGTTTAGTAGAGAGAGGAGAGAATCATCTTCTGGAACTTCCCCTGTATTAGATTTATGGTTGACCTTACCATCACTTCATTCTGTGAAAGAGGCCTATCTCTGGTTTTCTTTCTAACAAAAATAAAGACAGAAGTGCACAAATTGTTGGCTTTACAGAACAGTTTTAGCTACTTAATGCTGTATTGACCGGCTATACAAAAGGAAAATCTGCCTGTGGAATATTAAAGGCAATCTTACATTTTCTAGATTACTCCTGAGCAATATATGCTTGCTCAGATAAACATCTGTAAATCACAGAGATTTGCAATAGATGTAGTAAATTTAGGTTTTATATTGGTTTATTATCAGCTTGGTTAAACTGCTGTCTGCTGCTTTAAATATAAGGACATGTCTTCTGCCACATCTCAAAACAGTTGTTTTGGAATACTTAACATTAAACAATGCAGCAGTGGTACTCATGTTTTCGAAGTTCGGGACTTCTTCAGTGTTTAGTAGGTCCTGTTTTGTTTCTTTTATTTCTGCCTAGAAGATAGGTCTTGAACTTTACTATTAACTTGTTTCCTAAAGTAAATGATTAATTTTTTTTACTGTCAACAACAATATAGTCATTCTGCTTTTTGCCAGGCCTTAGCTGACCTCTCACTGGCCCAGACAGCATGGCAGTGCACTGGGGCTGTTGCTGGTGGGGAATACCAGTCACTGAGGGCTTTCCAGGGCAGTGAGCATTCCATACAGCTTGATCAGTACAATACAAGCCAAAGTAAATTCTGTGTATTTGCTGTCAATGCTCCAGTAGCCCTACATGAAGAATTACAGGATTGCAACATAACTGGTGTTTAAAAGGGCTTAGGGAAACTGTCTAGTCCAATCCACTCTGCTCAAATCTGGATAAGCTGCAGCAGGTTGCTCAGACATCTCCAAGACTGGGGATTCCACAACCTCACTGGGAAACTTCCTCCAATGTTCAATCACAGCAAAGTTTTAAAATGGAACTTTTTGTTTCAATTTGTGCTTTTTGTTTTTTTGTTTTTCTCTGGATACCACTTCACCTTTGCAAGGTTAGACTTGTTATTTTTCAAAACCATTCTTGTTACATTTATGTATTTTAATGGTCACTTACACAATAAATACTTCCAGTGCAATGTTTCCTGTCTTGTAGACTCAGCTGATCATTTTATCCCAGTGACACAGGCTTCATCTTTATGATGAAACACCTCAAATCTGGTAACTGTTTTGAGTTTTCAGGAGAACAATGCCTATGCTGTACTGCAGACTAACTTCTCCATCCACTATCATAATGAAGACCATTACTGCTTTTCTAGTTCAGACTACAGGATGTAGATACTTCTGCATGTCATATGGTCCTGAATTCTTTACAGTTTGCAAGACTGCAATGTTCATGTCCAAATAGCTATGGGTACAATATGTTTTGAGATTATACACTGTATAAAAATAACAGCCAAAACTTAAAAGCAGCCCGAAAACTTCTAGCACTGTGGGAAACCTCAGAGATGGACCTAGCAGATCATAAGATGGCTGTACTTGTGCATTCATGTACTTTGTCCCTGGAATCTAACTTGCTGTTTTGGTGCAAGTGAATGTTGTATATCATATCCAATACCCATGTAAAAAGAATTAGGATTTAGTATGATGAAACAACGAAGTATTTTCACTTTTTGAAAAATGCAGTCCATTGCATCTTCTGTTATTTAAACAGCCTTTGCTCAATTTCTCACATTATGACTGAGGCAATTGCACATAGAAATACACCCAGGTTTTCAGACAGGGGTGGTGTTTTCAGGATTGGGAGTAGAGATATGGAGTTGCTGCCATGCCACTGACTACATGCTGTGAAACCTGGCATACATTTGGCTCCATCCTTGGAACTGCTTCTGAAAAAGCTGTGCTTCTAAGAATGGTAGGAATGAACTACTCAGCCAGGAATGCTGATTTGCCCAGCATAGTGATATACTCCCAAGAAAAGCTGCTTTTGTGTTTAAGGGATGCAGATTAACAGAGATAAGAATTTGTAGTAAGCCATCTAATACCAGTTGTCAGTTACTTGCTTAAACATTTATCACAGGAAAATGCAACACACTTTGCATAGTCAAAATGAAACAGTGAAAAGTAGCTGCAGTGTCAAAAGGCTGGACATAATTATAGACCTTTGGGATCTACACATTTAAATTTCAGTCCTACAGCATTGCTGTATCTTTCTCTATACATGCTCTCTTCCCTCCATTTTAACTTCACTAGATATAAAGGATATTTGTCCTAACTTGAATATCCAAATAGCATGATTCTACTCAAAGCAAAATAGGTATTCACTGTGTTCATATGAGTGATTGCTTGAGCACAAACAGACTTTAGTGTACTTCATATTTGTATTTCAGTGTTCTGAAATGTCTATATTCTTTAAAAATATGTTTTGAATCATATAATGTCATTGTGGGGTAGTGATTACTGAAAACCTTCAGGATTGATTAATTTCCATGCCCATCGCTCAGCACTGGAAGCTTGCTGAGGGCTGAAGCTTGTTAGTAAGTGTAAATGTTTGTTAATGAGATTAACTTACAAATAGCAGCTATGGTTTACTAGAAAATGCTTCTTAAAGCATTGCTTCTTAAATAAAGTTCTTAAAATATTAGCATGAGTGGAGGAGGACCACAGTGATCCATCTTGAATGAGGAAACTGCTGAACATCTGCTATGTCAGTATTCCGGTTTATGACGCTAAGCTGTAGACAGAGGACTCTTGGCTACCATTTGTGATAATTTGTGGCTAGAGCTACCTGTCAGAAATTATGACTTCAGTAATCCAATTACATGAGTGAAGAAAAGAGTCCATGGTCAGGGCAGTTTCCAGCTCAGGAAAGACTCTTTCAATTTTTACGGCTTTTGCCAATGAAATTTATTCATGAAAAATCATAAGTAAACAACTCTGTGGTGGATTGTACCAGTGTGGCTGTATCTGTAATTATAACACTGGGAATCCTCAAGTAAGACCTCAGGTCAGTAGAAGATGGAGCTTTCTTCTCATGGCCAGGGGCATGTTGTTGCTTTATTACTTTGCATTGGAAAGACAGAATTCTGGAGGAGAGTTCCTGTTAAGCATGACTAAGTGAAGTTGCACACTTGAGTGTTTTTCTAGTGATGTTTTACATGTATTTTTTTAACTTAGATTCAAGACTAACTAGGTTGAAATAATCAGTGAGATGGGAAATTACTTCTATGCTTAAAGTTTTTCAATGAGGAAAAAGGTTTTTGTAGTCTTTCCCAGACATGTCCTGATCCCTGAAGCAGAGAGGTACAGTGCATACACAAGAAATGCTATGTGTTAATATTTGCTGTGCTAGAAATCATAATAGTAAAAGCTTTGGAGCATCTTATTTTTCTGACCCTTAACAGCTGCTGTACTACTTGAAAAAAATTCTGGTTCAACTCAGTAATTTCATACAGCTAAAAGTATTTGTCTTCTGTTAAGGTTTGGAACCTAGCTCTTGAGAGGGAAGCAAGAAAGTGAGTTAATTGCCTTAAAGAGAATAATTAAATTCAGAGCTGAGGTTTAATGTTAATTTTCATCTCATTCTGAGTGTGCAAGCTGTCCCAAAAATGAAGCATTCATTCTTTATGCAGCAGGTAGGGGATGAAAAATACAAATCTAAATTCACTCACTGATTTGAAGTGATCGATTTACCTGGTTTTGTGATGTTTCAGTAAATGTCATCATTGCTTTATTAATACATTTAGATTGATTCTTTTTTAGAGAGTCTAATATATTCATACTCTCTTTTTCCACAACAAATACTTAATCTGCAATTGTTATACACCTTAAATACTCTCTGCATTTACATCTGTTATTGAGCAACAAGTGTTATGGGGGAGTGAATTTTTTCCTGCATCTTAAATCAATTGGTTCATTTGACTGCAGTAATACCTAGACTAACTTCACTACTTGAAATTGCACCTTTCATTTTATCCAACTGAAAAAGTAAATGCATTGGCTAAGGGCAGTGATTTTGCACAGATAGGACCTGAGATGTACTGGGCCTGTAGGATGTGTGTTATGATCATCTGAATCTGTGTGACCATAACTGTAGTTTTCAATTTTACTGTAAAATGAGACCTAGCATTTTAGAAAAGAAATGTACTGGCAAAATGTGGTGGAAATAATCCAGAAAAAAAATGAAACTTTACAATGCTACTTTTACAAGAACTTTAATAACTCCTACCCTTATGAAGGCTGGATATCCAGTGAAAGTTTTTTATTGTATTAACAATTCAGATATTTTTAAACAAAACTGTAACTGTTTCAAGTGTGTACATAATGATATTTAAGAGAATTATCTTATCTAGTTGGAAAAACGCAAACTTCTTTCTAAGTTTATTTTAGAACTGCATCAGCTTTCAGTTATGCTGCAGCTTTTTATAGCTTGACTAGTGCTAATGATCTCATTCTCTTAACCTGATAATAATAATAATGGAATACCTTGATTAACTTGAATGGCAGCTCATATTTGATATGGTGGTTAAAATTAACTGCACTGCAACAAGTTGCCACAGTGTGCTTTGTCTTACCTTATACAACCAAATAACTAGAATAAGGTGATGGTCTGATTAAAAACAAACAAAAAAATTAATTTGAGAGTGTCATAATAGGGCTGTGTATAATTTCTTTGGAAAGAAATCTGCCTTCTTTGTTTTTCAGAACACTTAAAAGTAAGTGAGACCAATCCAATACAGACTACGTGACCAAAAATACCATCAGTATTTTCACGTCTCTCCACAAACCATATATAGTTCAGGCAAGAGAAGCAATGCTGCTTTCAAGGATATCAGAACTCCCCTGAGAGGGAAAAGACTGGACAAATTTATCTTTAAAGGCAAATTTTAGAATGGGTACACTGAGATGTGGACAACTCCTTTAAAGCAGATAAATAGCTTTAGAGTTCTTAGAGGTCCTTTCTCTTTGGCTGCCTACTGTTAGCTTAGTTTAAGTTGACATAGATGGGGAAAGGTTAGCATGCTATTACCAGTTCTTCAGGTTGACTGCTGCGCTGATGTCTGTTGCCTCCTGTTTCATGGCTCAACCCAACCGAAACAAACAGACCAGACTTGTCAGATTGGTAAGATACCAGCTTATGTTTCTGTATTTGCTGCCAGCTTTGAAATGCTGGAAATGTAAGTGTGCAACTATAAATTTATACAGTTTATTATGGTGGAACCAAATTCTCATTAAAATAGACAAGGCACTATGAGAAGTTATTGCAATGGCTAAGTTTCTTTTTACAGTGCCTTCCTGGACCTAAGTTTACTTTTTGCCCTCAGTTCACTGCAGGATGATGTCATTAAGAAGTGCAGACTCTTCAATAGCTTCTAATAACTAGCAGAAGGAATCTTAACTGCATCATCAGCTATTTAACTATAGTCTGAGCATCTTTATAGTGATATGTAAATCACCATGAAATCATGAAAGACAAATATGATGGTACCCTTTTACAGTAACTGGAAACTTGCAGGAAAGCATAAAAGGAGACACTTATATCTCTTGATGAAAGAGGAAATTTGTGAGATCTTAATGATAAACATGATACAATTTTGAAGTCAGTGAAACTTGAGGCCACTAAAACTAGTGCAAGACATGCAGAAATTCAGAATAGGTTCTTTTGAGTTCAGCATATCAAACACTGACTTCCCATCATACAGTTTTCTATACACTGAGCTAGCTACTTACACAGTTAAGGCTCCTACCTACCACTTAACCAAATGTTGGTGCTAATTCTGGCATCTTCTGTAGGTGGGAGCCCAGGCAGTTGAAGAGGCTGAGTTGTTTTTCTCTTCTCTTCTAAAGTTTGCTCTTAGCAAACCAGTCTTTCAACAGACTATATATAAATTTAGCTGATGAGTCTCAGAAATGTACATATCCCTCTGTTTATAGATCTTCAATGAATGCTAATTCATTGACAAAGTGTGAAAGTGTAACTTTTCAGCTAAAAAGACTAGGAGTCAGCTCACTTGTTTGGAATGTACAGTATGTGATTATATAACTTCCTGAGCTGGTGACATCACTGATGACCAATCAAAAAACTGCAATTCTGACTATGATTTCTACTTGTAATATTCCAGATATCAAAGATGAGACTAAATATTTGGCTTAGCACTTTTATGGTAGAGTTATAAACAAAAACTGCTTTAATGTTTTTTTAATATGTCTGATTCTGGCAACTAAAAGTGCTACAAAGTTTTGACACTAAGTTCTGACTGCCCTGGGCTTTCAGGAGGAAAAGATAGGAAAATGCTTAATGAAGTAGCTATTCCCTGGAGCCTGAGTGCTTGAAAGCAAGGACATGCTTTAGCTCAGCTGATGTAATGGACACATATTCCTCAGGATGTGGCTAGTAATGAATGGATGTTTTTCATAAGTAGCTAGTGTTCTAAAATAACATCAGTGTGGGTCAAGCTGCAGCAAGTGATAAGAAAGGAAATTATTCAGTTAAGTTAGCCCTTCAGAAGCTTGGAATTCTACTTTACACTTTGGCTTCCTTGAAAATTCCTTATATTTAATGATTAAACTATTAATTCCTTATATTAAATGCTACTGTCATTTAAACACTAGATCTTTCCATTTGTTGAAAGACCACAATAATAGATTCAGAATTCCTTAGGAAGAAGGCATACAATATCACCCAAATTTTATTTCTTCATTGTAGAAGGCCTGTTGGAGTACTAAAGAGAGGCAAACAGCTCTGAATATTTTCTGCCTTTCAGTGGAATGTTGGAAGGGCAGCTAGCTGCTGTGTTCCTGCAAGTTTTTGACTCTCCGCAACGTTCTCAAAGTGTATGTTACTGCAGTGTAAATCTTCAATTTCACAAAGCAGATGATTATAGGAAGGTTTGGTCACTGAGGTCCTGCTGGGGGTAGCTGGGGCGCAATCATGTTATTGGTAGAACACGAAAGAGAAGAGATGGGATGGTTGTATTTGCACTACACACACTTGGTGCAGGGTCTGCTGCTAGCTGTTCCTCTTCAGGAAATAAGGAGCAAAGAGCTCATGTTAGGAAATACAGCGACTTCCCTTGCCTTCCTATGAGTGCATCTGAGTGAAAGGATCTATCTCTTTCCAACATAATTTATCCTATTTTTTGGTGTGAGATCCTTCTCCACTCATTTATCTGTCCTAAGGGATAGGATATGGCTAAGCCATAGAAACAAACCATTTTGATGCAGCTTTATCCGTAACAATTTATGTGCTTCTGTTATGAAAGTCACTGTGGTGCAATTGTCTAGAGCATCCTCTGGCAAAGACAGCTAACTCTCTTGTAAACTTGTTTTTAAATACTGCACAAGAGAGAAGTGCAAGTTGTCAGTTTTTTGAAAATTGTCTTGCATCAGTACTGAACAGCAGGCTGAGTTTTATTTGGAGCCTGGGAATACACAGACACCCACTCAGTGCTCCCTTGAAAGGTGTTAACTGTGCAGAACTAGAATAATTGCTCAGTTCAGGATTGCTATCAGTAGTTCAATTGTAGCTGCTAATTACGACTAACAGTTTTTACCAAGAGCTGTGAAAGTTCACACAGCTACTCTTGTTGAACAGAGCTCACACTTACATTACTCTAGGAACACAAATCCTGATACCTTATGAAAATATGTAGACTTTGATATTTATTTTTAATACTTTCATCAGATATGAGTATTAGTGTAAATTATGTGCCTATGACTTCACCTATTTCTGCTACTAGTTCTGATTAATAAAGGTATATAAAATGTAAAGGAAAATATAAAAAATGGGAGAAGAATCCTGAAAATCATAACTCTTCCTCATAATTTTTTTTTCACGTGCCACCTTATAGTGAAACATGCATATTCACCTGTTCATTTACCAGCTGTAGGTACTTTGGAAAATAAATGTCTGTGAAGAAATACAGTTTACTCCTTAAAATTTACCAATGTGATTTCTGAATGCTGTACTGAGACATCTTGGCTCTTTTTAAAAAAATAATTTTGTTACTATTCAGGACGTCAAATTACCAGAGCTTAAGAAATTTTATGAAAATTTTAGGAATGCAAAAAGAAAAGAAAACAAAAAGAGCCAAAGCCAAGCCTGTCTGAGTATTTAACAAGGTGTAAGCTCTAAATCTTTTGCTGCTTGAAATTTTTATTATAGAAGAAAACTTAGTTAAATTAAGGACCTGATGAAAATGCGCAGCTTTGGAATCTTTTTTTTATTATTTTCCCCACAAATCTCTGCCTAAATTCTAAATCTGAAAGAAGTAAGTTTTTAGCTTTGTACAGCGAATTTCTACTTCCCTCAGGCTCCTGGAACTTGCTTTCCTCATAGTGAAATAACCATACTATAACTTTGAATATTCTCTATGCTGTGGATCATGCTTTTCAGATTATTTTAGTAACAAAGAATTCCTTTTTTTTCAATAAAAATAATTGATTCCACCTACATTTTCTTTGGGGACTCCATGATTACTGTCAGAACAGAAACCTCATGTGTACCTCAAAGTATACCTTCAATACTTGTTAAAAATAAACTCTATAAGTAATTAGCTGTAAGTAAAATTCCAGTGCAGAAGTACTGAAAACAATTGGCTGGGAAATATGTTTTTCATTGTAATCTATGAAACTATACTTAATGGATGAAACTGGAATTCTTTTTTTTTCTTTTTGGTGTGTTGTAAGACTGACTCACTGCCACTTCTTTTCTTGAGAACATAGGTCTTGAAAGGAAATTGTCTGACAAGAAAGTACGTAAACTGGCAACTGAGGTTTGTCTTTATTCAAATCCCATGACTCATTCCATAAGCAAGAAATTTTTCCTTGCTCTTGAATTTTGTTTTCGTATCTATTTGCATCTTTCATCATTCATAGCCTTAATTATGAAGTCTTACTTTTCCAGTTGTGTATTAAGTTATTCCTATTGGAGATACTAGGTGTTGAGTAAAAGTTTAAATTTCACCACTATCTTCTAATTCTGACAGACCCATGGCCACTCTGCACAAAAAAAGATTACATGATGTTTTTTACAAGCAGAAGAGTTTTTTACTTTTTCTGAATTCTTATAGCTTGTTTCCCATGGGTGTAACTAGATCTTTAAGTCTGCAAGTAAGTTCTGGATGAACTTAGAGAACTAACACAAGCTTGCAGCCTTATGTGTCAGCATTACTGTACTGTAAAAGCACATAAATCTGATGAGCTAGTCTGGCCTGGACCAGTTTGGTAGATTAGCATTTAATCAGTGGGAAGAAAATAACAAATCTGGGTAGAAATGTGCATCCTGAGTTCTAGACTGCTTTCTTCAAGATTTGCTCTGGCTGTGGTCCTCAGCTTTTGCAGCCTTTCTGGCCTAACAGTAAATGACCTGGAACCCTAAAACTGTGGTTCAGATCCTAAACTTGTGGTATAGCCAAGGTGCTGTTAACTTAGTAATTGCCTTTGCCTTTGCAGTGAAAGAGTGGCAGTGTGACAAAGTACTGTCATGTGATTTGTTGCTGCCACTGACAGCAGACTCAGTATTTGGGACTGGACCCTGCTGCCAAATTCTGGGTGAGCAGTTACTGTATGATGTCTTTCTCCTCCCCCCTTCTGCAATGCTGACAAAAAGTGGAGAAAATAAATGTTTTGTGTTTTCCGTGTATGGATAAAGGACTTGTACCAGCTAAAGGTGGACAGATAGCATGCCCTGTGTTTTTCTTCTGTATCCTTGAACTTAGTCAGAATCTAGTAATGTGAGGACTGAACAGGGGAATTGGAACTAGGATTGTACCTTGCAGACATCTGTGCAAATGCAAATCGGCTATGTGCTCCTAACTGGGAAATGGAATTCTGTTTCAGTTTGGACTGGTACACTAGAAATACCAGTTCTGTCTCCTCACACATTTTCAAAACTCTGGGCTCTTGTTTCACTTAGGAGCTTCAACATTTCCTCGATTCTGACCTTGACCAATGAAAAAACAGTTGGTACTTGTGAATGTAATAGTGTATTCAGAGTTTCCCTATTTAAAATATACACTACTGAAGAAGGAGAAAGTGAGAAGTCACTATGTTTTCTGATAACTCATTAAAAAGGAGGAAGATATATGGAATTCTTCTTCACACCAAAATCCAAGAAGATTTCTCTTGTCTGTTCCTGACTATTTGCTTTAGTCATGTTGAATATAAAGGCAAGTCTATTGACTGTACTTCAAAGTTTTCAAGTGGGAAGTTAAAATGCAAAAAGCTTCTACTGGAAGCAGTGATGGATTAGAGGAAAGCAACTGGGCCAATTGATTAGGGCCTTGACCAGGACAAAGAGGTATGGTGACTATAGGAGGTGACAGTGCAAGTCATGTATCTCAATATGTGGACTGATGAAGGAACCCCAGGTTGGCACTGGTGTGATGCCAGATCACAGGGAATGTCTGGGGAGCTGGGCAGAAAAATGGTGAAAGTTGCAGGAAGGTGAGATTTCTTGATGTTGCAGCCATTCGCCCATAAGATGATTTTGGGCAAAAGTGGCAGTATTTTTGTCTTTGAGTGTTTCTTCATTGTTCTAATGTTGTTCAGATTTTTCTCAGCTTTGGGTATTTTGAAGTTACTGAAAATCTTTAGTTGTAGGAATGTTGAGCTGTTTTATTACTAGCTAGCTAGACACAAAAAAAGGCTGAATGAATGTTAAAATTTAATCCCAGACACTGACAGCTAGAAGTATGTTGTAGAATCATATATTTTCATATCTAGCAAAACTCATACATAGGATTGGTAAATTGAGTATTACTAAGATTAGCCTGGCTCTGGTGAATTGCATGAATTAGAGCTGGCTTTACAATTTCATAGATGCTATAAAAACCTTGTACCTTCATGCTGATTGCCGTCTCTCAATTTTAAGTCAGATTTTTCTGTCAATTTTTGATACTGAGACATCTTTCTAGTCCTAAATAAAAGATTACCTATTCAGAAAGAATACCAGATTTTCATATTTCTTGCCCTGTTTTGTCACCCCTTGAGGACAGAAGACATAATAACCTCCTTGTTGTTCTGATACATTCAGTAGAAACCACATGAAAACATAACATTTGTAACGAGTTATGGGTGAAGTTATAGGCCTGTCACAAAACAGCAGTGTTATGCTGGGCCACCGTCCTGTAGTCAGGCAGAAAGATTTGTTAACCTTTCTGCTTTTAAGCTTTAATGCTGTTACACTGGAATTCAAAGTAGTTACTCTACTTGACAAGCATGAGAGTACTGTGGCTTACACTAAGCAAAGTGCTGTTAGCTAAAGGTGGTCACTTATAAATTAAAAGCAGGATAGGGCTTTTTTTAAGTTTGCTTGTTGCTGTTATTGAGACTTGTGCTTCAAAATGGTTTTGGATTGATTCACGAATATCCTTGTCTCTCTGCAGAGGAGAGCTAAGAAAAGTTTTGGTATTTCCCTTTGGGAGTATCACATTGCAAACTACTGCTTACTAACTGCTGCAAAACCAGGAGCCAGAGTTCAGTGTCCTTTGTGAAGCTTGAACAGCATAATTCTGCAGTGTACTTGGGCAAGAAAGGAAGGAAAGCCAACAACTGTTATGCACCAGAACTACTAGTCTGAATAATTATTTTTCTTCCTGTTTTGCTAGTCTAAGGTCTTACTAATCAAAACTACCTTTACCTAGAGGGGCCCAGGTGATCGATTTCTTTCCCTATCAAAATTCATTTTTAGAAACATGACTCTGAAACATCTGAGGAAATCAGAAATTTTCCCCATGCTGCTTTGGCATGAAACTTTTGCAGTATTACTTACAGAATTTCAGAGAATGGAAATGCCAAAATGGGTATTATAATCCCCTGGACATGGCATTCCTCAGCATCAAGAAGAGTGGTGGTGTCAGGATTGTCCTCTGCAGTCTCTCAGGATTGTTTGAGCACTGAATGTATGCACGTGTAGGCAAAAGCTGGAGCTGATGGCATTTAAACTGGCTCAGAACAGCCTAACATAACTGCCAACTAACTTTTTATACTCCAAAAAAAAGTTCATTAATAACTTTACTAACTGACTGACAATCACTGCAAAACAAGGGCTTTTTGCTATTTTAATGTATGTCCATAATTGCATGCCGTTAAGTCTCACTTTATTTGTTACACTGTTTCATGTAAGGATTCTGCTTGAAAAAGCTAACTTGTTAACTAGGAGTAAATGGGTATATGGATTTCTTCCATTCTCATACTTCTGAGATCAAAATTTAGGCCCATGCTAGTTGGAACTGAGTTGCCTCCTCCTTGCAAACTCCACTTTCTGAAAAGCCAGTAAGAGGATCTCAGCGGTAGAATTTTCATTTCACTTAGTGCACAATAAACTTCTCAAGGGACATACTAAATAACAAACAACTTTTTTCTTGGAGTGCTGAGTATCGTAGTAACAAACCAGTTATCAAACAATATGTATCAGATCTCTGGTTGGATTTTTCAGCAACAATAATAATTATAATATGGTATGATGGTTTTAATCTTTTAGAGGGGTATTTCTTGAGACTCTGAGATGAAATTCCCTAATTTTTGAGGTACTATATATTTTAAAATTACCCAATCTATTCTTTATTTTCCAGATATCTTGACATAGATTCTGTCTTACACCTCTTATGTGCAGTTTTTGTTCAAAATTGTGTTTAGTGTACCAAATAAATTAAATTACATGTCCTGTAGAAAATGAAGACTTTCTGAGGGGGTTCAAAACAGAGCTGGAATTTTGTGATATAGTTGTTTTTTTTAGCCCTTCCAATGCAGAGAAGCTCATACTGCCAAGTCACCTATTAAGTGCTTAAAGAGTAGCCTTTATCGACGTTTTTTCAGCATTGCAGATATCTAGCATTACACTATCTAGTGCCTTACAATTTACCTATTTTAAAAAGACATCTGCTGTGCTGTGTTGTTGAATGTTGCCAAGTTTGATTGCTAGCCAAGGCCTGTTTGTCCTTTAGTCACTGACAAATTCGTGACTGTGTTCCAGAGATGTGACAGATAATCAGCTGCCTCATGGCATTGGTAAAAGGTAACCCTGACCTTTCCTACAAATAATTAGTGTCAATTATACTCCCCACCTACATCCTTTTTGCCACTGCAGTGGAAAAAAAAATCAGGCTTTTCCTTATTTTGTTCTAATAACATAAGTAAAATTTAGCAATCCAGTGCCAGAATTTTCTGCATAATTTGCATATTGAAATATATCAATCTGGAAAACTACTGTAGATGTTGTTTGCTTAGGTATTCTACCTCTTGTACGGATGTTAGGACACTGATTTCTAAAAAGATAAGGTACTTGAAAAAAATTCCAGATGAGGAATAAATCAGCTGAAGTGGTCTTGGGTAGATGTTGACTTTACCTGTTGATTATAGGCAGAACACTTGAAAATTATTATTACACCAAACCAAGTATTTGAAAATAGTATACTGAACTCATTTCATTTAATAGACATTAACTGCATAGCTCTGACAATCCCAAGAGTGTTGTTAACACCCTTCTGAAACTTCATTTCAGACTGATCTTTCCATGATGTTTCCTTTTTGTGATAAGAAAGAATGTCTTTGCAATCCTACTCTTGAAAAGTCAGTTACAAAGAGTAGAAATCTGGCACTTGTGATTCTGAATTCCTTTGGTTCATGTCCCTGGACACACAGGAGGATTAAACTGCATACAGGTGTGCTAGGTGGCTGATTAGCTAGAAATTGGATTTTGTCTCCCAAGTAACTTTTATGTGGTTGAAAATTCTGAAGTTTTACTGTATATCAGATGTAGCCTGATTTAGTATAGAAATATACAGTTCCATAAGGCTCTTCTGCTGTTGGTGCAAAAGCCATTTATTGAACATAGAAAGCACTTATAATTTAAGTTTTATGTTCTTTCATTTCTCAAAAATGGTGATAAATAATAGAATTTTATACAGGAGTTTACTCTTTCAGGAGTTTTATGCCTTTCATTTAATATTTACTGTGAAAGAGAATAATTAAGGCCTTTATCTGCAGAATTATGGTTCCACCTTCCCTTACCAAGCATTTTTCCACTACTAAATATTATTTCTAAAACTGACATTGTCTTCCTTTGTCTTCCCTAAGCTCAAAAAGAATAAATTCTCTTTTTTGCCTCTATTTCTTTATGGAAAGCATAATTATATCAGCTGCATAGGCAAGAAGCTATAAAAACATAAGCATTGCAAACCAATTGAGTCATCTCATTTAGCTTAGTGCAATGCAATGCATGCTGCTTCTTATCTACTTTATCCTGTCTTTCCTTGGGGCCACACAGGTCATTTATTCTGACCAATGCGGGAAATAACATTGGACACCTCCTTTGTCAGTAAGTGCTGAGTGCCCAAGGCACAAATGCATTAACTGGTAGTGTACTGTTCATCTTGGATTTAGCCTGCTAAAGAGTTGGAAGACAGGCTTGCAAGTACCAGGGGTGTTTCACTGTGCTGTTTTTACTCTTTCACTCTTACTTTGTTAGTAGGGTAGTTTCACTGGGTCTTGACTCTTAACAAGTGATGTTTCATGTTATAAACTGTGTAAATCCATCAGTCCAAATCTCAGATCATCAGTGGGAAAGCAGTATTTGCTTTTAATCTGTATGTGGTGCTGTCCTTTAAAATTCTCACCCTGTTTTTTCCCTGCTTTCAAGTATATTAGTTGCTATGGAAACAACATCAGTGTTGTGAGCTTCTAAATCTTGAATATATTTGAGTCGCCTTGTTTGCTTTCCTCTTGTTTATGAATACAGTGGTTTTTTTCCTCCCACACTATATCTGCAGCTTATTTCAGAAAGTTATGTTGAACAACCTCTCCACTGCTGATTCCTTAAAGTTAAATGCTAGGAGTCTGTAGAATCCAGCCATTCTTATATCAGAGATTCTGATATTACTTTTTGTGTTTCTGCTGATCTTGGTCTGATTCTATTCGGAGAAATCAAAGATCTAAATTTTTGTGCCAGAGTGTAATAAATATCTATAGTAATTGAAAAACAAAAACTTGGGCAATTGTTTTTTCTTATATCACAGAATGGTTGAGGTTGGAAGGGACCTCTGAAGATTGCCTGGCCCAACCCCCCTGCTTTCGCAGGACCACCTAGAGCCAATAGTCAAGGATGATATCCAGAAAGCTTTCTAATATCTTCTATAACAGAGATGCAACATCCACTGGGCAACCTGTGGCAGTGCTAAGTCACCCTCACATTAAAAAAGTGTTTTCTGATGTTCAGAGTTTTCCATGTTTCTGTTTGTGCCCATTTTCTCTCATCCTGGATACCACTTCACGCAACCTTCAGTCAGTGCACACACCCTCCCTTCAGGTGTGTGCAGATAGAGGAGATTCCAGCCCTTGCCCTTCACCAACCCTCTCCCAGCTTTCACTGGGCTAGACAGTGCCAGGTGTGTGAGCTGCTCCTCATAGGAGGGATGGCTCTTTGTCATCTGTATGCCCCTTGGTGGAGTCTCCAGTGTGTCAATGGCTCCTTGTATGGGGAAGCCCAGAAATGGACACTGTACTTCAACTCTGCGGGGGTGGCCTCACTAGCACTGCATAGAAGAGAAGGATCACATTCCTATTGCAATATTTCAGCTTTTCCCTCTCTAAGTCTAGATGAACTTTCTATGATAACTGTTAATGTGAGGTACCTGATGAAAAACTGGCAGGAGACTTTTTGAAATAATCATGTTTCATAATTTCGTACCTATTTCTAGAACACTATTCAAGAACAAAACTTAAGCAGAGTTGAAAGTCACTTCAGGTTAAAAAGAAGTTAAGGTTAAATTCAGTTTAAGAAGCCAAAGCATGGCTTAAGCTGGAAGGCAATTGTAATGTAGAGTACTGTAACAAAAAAGCTTATTCACTTCCTAGTATAAAGGATATATTTAGCTGGTGGTCTGCTGAAGTTCCTAATGTGTTATGTTATACTCTAGAGAAAACAAATAAGCTACCAAAAAAGTACAAAATGTTAACCTCTGAGTGGAGGTAGATGCTGCTGTTTGTTTAAGCAATTCTGGAATGCTTTGGCATTGTTTCACATCCTAGCACAAAAGAAGAAATGACCTCTTAATGAAAAGAATGTTGTGGATAAGCTGCTGGTACCTTATCAACTCTGCTATTGTAGTATGCCAGCCAGACATGTTAGTGTGACTTAGACATGCCCTGCTATGGTATTTACACTTTGTCAGAAGTGTTTTGAGATTGATTTGTGACCTCATCTGGCATAGAGGGAGATGCTGCCAAGTTTTCAGTATTGATAAAATTTAAGTCCACCTTAAAAGTTTATTTAAAACTTCCTGTCTTCAAAGAACTTGGAGAAATATATTGGTTTGCTACCTTTATAATAACTATTTGCTGCTGATGTTCCCATTCATCTGCTCTTCTCAAATCTTATTGCTTCTAACAAATGATTATCTGAAATACCATAGCTACTGGCATTTCTTTCAGATACTTTTGAGTTTTGGTTTTAAATAGCAACTTTTCCAGGGGGATTGCGAAGGTAAGAAAATGCTGCATGCCAGGTGTGTAGTTTCTAACTGTAATGAAGGGTAGACAAATGTTCTCTGGTTAGCTCTGAGGAGAGTCAGAGACAGATAGGACTAGCCCAATATGCTCTCTATCACTTAATAGGCCAATCTAATCAGGAAAGAACAACTCTTTTGAGATGAGAGCCACAAGTATGGTCATGTCTAGGGAAGTGTTCTCTATTTTTAGTAAGCTGATTCTCAGCATCGTGCAATGTTGAAAGTAAGGGTGGGGAAGCTGGAAAGAGATCATTTGGGGTGGATTTTGTTACTTAATTTCTTCTTTGTTTTTCCAATGACAGACTGAACAAAATTAGATTGGTCAAAGAGGTACATTAAGAAGCATACTTACTGTTTTCTGGGTAGTAGTGCAAGGGGTAGAAAAATACAACATGCAGGTGGCTGAGAGAGAATGAGGCTATAGGGAAAAAAGAATCTGTATATGAACAACCAGACTTTTTCTAAAAAAAGTGAAAACACATCCTAATTATTAGCAATGACGCAGCTATCTCTAGATAATTAAAGTTGTACAGAAATAGAACAGTTTTAATTTATTCTTGTTAGTTTGGGTCTTTGTGCCAACCAGACCTGAGGTAGGATTGATAAGGAGGTCTTGGTGGGTTGTAAAAGTCTCTTGCAAAGTATTTGCAAGTATTATGGGCAGCATGTGAAAATCAATGTTTCTGCCCCATTTTCCCACCAACAAATTCTTCTCCCTGCCATTTTTTTCCATTTCTTTCAATTGATATTCTATAAATGTAGTGAATAAATATTAAGAGTTGTTTCTCAAAATGAAGAAGAGGAATGCATATCGAAATTACTAGAGTAAGAAAGGGCAGTACATTAAAGTAGTTATAATAAGGTGCATGCGAAGAGATATGAAGCAAGCTTTTGAAATGAAGGGACAAAAGAACTGGGATACAAAGGCCTGAGGCTTTCTGGCAGCTGCTCTCAAGGAATTACAGAGCTGAAGCAATGATTTAAGGAAGCGATGCCAGTGGAGAAGGAACAGCTCAGCAGGACAGTGGCAATAGCACAGGCATGTGGCTTTAGGTTTTAGGTAGGAAAAAGACAATGAAGAATAACAATAGAGGAGTAGGTAAAAGTTTCAGATTTATGTATCATAAACGGAGGGAAGAGGAGGCTTGGAGACTTACAGCTTGTCTTCCTAAATCTCTAACAGTGATGTTTGAGAATACAACTTTTCAGCATAGAGAAGTTGGGTTTTTGTGTCTAAGCAAGGTAATAACCTTTGTCCTGGGTATTTGTTTGCTTCCTCTATAAATTGCAATGTGTAGGGAACCTCTTATTGAGAAGACAATAAAATTTTTGCTTTAGAATTCTGTTTGCCCTACTCTTGTAGAAAAGATGGGAAAACAGCTCCTTTTAATTATGTAGCTATCAATCTCAAATTTGTACTTTTGTGCACAGGCGTAGAACATGCAATAAGACTTCATAATGTATGCTGCCAAGTTTGGTTTTCCAATAAATTGGGAAGCAAAACATTTCTAGCACTGTTACCAATTCAGGCCTCCGTGCATTTTGACAGAGCATTGTTGCTGAGACTGGCTTTTAGGATCTTGAGCTCATAACAGAGACAAAACTTGGTTTTCTTTGGGTTCTGGAAACTAGGTGCCCTGGGGTGTTTCTTAAGAATTTAGTCTGAACTCTTGCTTAGGGCTATGAATTAACATAGTTATTTAATGGAACTGTTGGTACATGACACAATCAGGACTGGAAAACTTTCAAGTACAAATTGACCAGATAAACTATTAATTGTCTTGACAATATCCTTGGCATTCTCTGAAAGCACAGTGCATTTCAGTAGCAGTTTCTCATTTTTCTATTTTGCTTTAGGTTACAGTTGACCTCTTGATGCTATTTCCAAAATTCTAAGGAGAACTTTAAGACATTTCCTTTCTCTGTGTTAGTTTTGTTCAGAAGGTTTGCTATTTTCTCTTAAGATTGCACATTTAAGCATTCATTTTTGGGAGAATCTTGAATATCATGTCTGAGCTCAAGTTCACCTTTCTTTTCTCAAATACTATCCTAAAAATCTGAAAATGGAACATTCATCCATACTATAGTTCTCCTGATTTAATATCTGCTCAATACATAATAAAATTTGAGATGTTTTCTTCGGATAAGTGAAAACAAAGTATATATGTGTTATAGTAAATACATGCATGACTTTTAAACTTATATGATATGTTAAATAATCCAATTTCATAGCCAAGCAAACAGAAAAGAAAAATAATGATCTATTTCAGATTCCTTTACATCTTACTTAAAATGCAGAAAACAATAATCCAAAACTGTATGCCCAAACAGCTAAAAAGCAGCTAAAGGTAATTTTTGTAATATTTTGTATTTGAGATTATGCAGTTATATGTCCACTGTTGCCTTTTCACCAAATTATATCAGAAAGGAAAATACAAAATGTAGGATAGGAAATAGTGTGGAAATAGCTCCAGGAATTCTGTAGCATCTTTAATCCTGGTGTAAAACATGAGGGATCTAGTCTTATTAGGTTAAGACTTTCATCTCTAATTAATTACTAAAGGGCTTCAGGGTTTCCTTTTAAAATTTTTAAATATTTGCTTTTAAGAAAATCAAAGTTACTTCTCTCTTCTATTTTATGGCTGTACTACTTGTAATGAGGAATGTGTCTCAAAGGGCAACTGTGAATAGAATACACTTCCTATGATAAGACTTTCCCAAATACACTCTAGAAAATGTTTCTGCAATGCTCTTGTGGTTGTTTTATTTAAATGCATGACACACCTTAAATACTTAACTCATTGCACTATTCAAACTAGATAGAATTTTCTGTCTGCATCTTTGCCAAGTATCCGATTGAATCCACAGTACAGAAAATTGATCAGAGTTGTTATTGGTGAGAACCTGAAAATACAAAGCAAATAACTAGAGATTCACTCAGTGTTCAGAAGCTGGAGGAGCTACAAACAAGTTTGATTTGACCCTGGATAAAATTAACTCTTTATGTCTGAATTCCAGTTCAATCTTCTACAGATTGTGTCTCAGACAGTTACTTATAGTAATGTCTTGGGAATTGGACATCAGAGCTTTTTTTTCAGAGGCTTGTCATCACTTGGAGCCTTGGAAAAACAATGTTAACTAGTCTTTACTTCAGCATACCCACCTACAAGTACTAATTGTGTTTATCTACTGCTTTGCACCTAAGCAAGTTGACTAAGCAATTAAAAAAAAAAACAACAAAAAACAGTCTTTTTAAATTTGAGACTCTTGATAGATGATAGTTTCTTTATGATTAGAACACTCTAATTTGCCTTTATAAGTCTTTTTCATTTCAATATATCATCAAATGATTACAGAAATTGAATGAGGGTCAGAAAGGTCTGTAGTTGTTAATGATAGTCAGGATGGCTGAACACTAGGTGTTTCCCTGCTTGGATAGTTAATATTTAGTCTAGGAATAATTGCAATGCAATAAATAAAATGCTGATTTTAATATCGTATTTGCTTTTTAACTTAGGATCTGCTCTTTTGACATTTACTGTCCATGAGTGACAATGTCTTTCAATATGTATTATAGTTCATGCTTTTAAAACCATTTTAGAATGAAAATTAATTATGTATATACCAATGAATTTTAATGAATTGTATGTAAATAACAGTTCTTAATTTGTTTTAATGTTGCCTTAATGGAGGTATATGTTATATATTTTACAGAGCTGGTTTGAGACACTAGAAACTAGTTTGTGAAGGAAAATAGCAGGAAAGGCTGAACTACAGTGGTGAATGATAAGCTGATACAAGTATCTATAGATAAGGCTGAGAATAATCCTTGTTACTTCTGTCAAAACTGAAAATTTTTAGCAATGTTCTGGTGAAGAATGGGTGAATACCAGTTTTCTTTCAGCTCTGACTGTTCTGAAATGAGCAACTGTCCTCCAGGTACTACAAGTGAGATCAGGAAGCTCATTTGAATTAACGTGGGAGTAGGATTTGAACAAAGATACCAAATGATGTGTTCTATTTTCAGCTCTGTTCTAACACAGCAGGCAAGTGGTTATCTTTAAGTACTTAAATACTCATTGTAGGGTCAGTATGACTCTATGCCTTGCACTTAAATTTTTATATAAGCAGAGCATGTTAGCAGCCACTATTTCAGCTGCCTGGTTCTGGAGCTTTCCTAGAAACACAGACATACCAGTGTAACTGAGCCTTGTGGGACTACCAGACTAAGTCTATTTATTCAGTCTCACAGCTGCACTGTGGGTCCAGTTTACATGCTTCAAAGTTATGATTTTAGTGGGTTTTGCCAGGAGAAATTTTATGACTCTACAGAGCATGCATCAGAAACTGGTTTTAGGACTTCTGTGAAGCTTTTAGGTAAACTCAGATTAGCTTCTCACACTTTGTGCTTTAATTATTTGCTGAATCGGAGCCATAATCTGCACTTGGGTTAAGCCTCTTCTAATTTCTGCCTAATCACTTATGAAATTGCAGAGAAGGAAAGGTTGCATGTGCATGTATATTGTTAAGTCCTATGAGATACTGCAGGAAAAAGCTTCACTACCCCTTTCTGGAGTCTAGATCCCTAAATATTGACTTCTGAACTCATAATTTTAAAACAGGTTTTTTATTAAAAAAATTGAAAAACATTTTAATGAATATACTTCCACTGTACATTAAGGTGTCTGCACATATATAGATACAGAGACACAGACAAACATCTTGAAACCTTTCCAAGCTGTAGCCTTTTGTTTAAAAACGCATGGCCTCTGTTTCCAAAAGATGTTTTAGCCTGTCTGTGGAAAGTATGATAGTAACCACACTTAGTGCAATAATGTGATAGAAAATCTGTTTGTGCCTTCCCTTACTGAAGAGCATTTAAATTTTTTTTTAAGGCAGTGACTTTATCAATGCATTAAAAAGAGATTGGATGTGCAGTGTGTTTCATGTTGCTTATTAACAAAAACAGTTAGTGAACCAATCATGGTGAAACAGTATTCTTGTAATGCAGGCTGGTTTTGTTTTAATACTTAGTATGTAAATAATTACTTCACTAGTTTAATGTTTTCCAGGCAAAAGCTTCAGAATTGGGTTGCCAAATCAGCAGACATTCCTTTTTGATCAAAAAGTACTGTTGAACAGAAGTCATGGCACAGAAAGTACATGTTTGAGTCATGGGAGCTGGGGATACTTTTGCCTGATGCTAGGACAGACTCTACACCCCAGCTGCAGTTTGAAAGATGTGGACATTCACCCATCCTTTTTAAGAAAGCTAAGAGACAAAGAAACAAGACTAAATTAGCATTACTGTTGAAGCACCTATTTAAATAAACTGGAATGTTTCAGCTCCAACACCTGAGAAATCTAAACAGAATTTACCTACTTGTTTCCCTGTGAGCCCCTCCTAGGTCAGTTTCATAGAGCTCAATACCCACTTTCAGGGAAACTAGCCCTTAGACAAGGAAAAGAGGATAAAGATGCTAAGGGAAGAAATCTGCAAAATCCACCCAAGTGGATCTTAGCTCTCTGCCCAGGACTCCACTGTGACACCACTGCCCTTGGATCCTGAGAGCAGCAAATTCACTTGGAGTGGTGGAGCAGCAGAGCTTTGTCTACTAGTTGTATTCAGAGGTGAAAAATCTGCTGCAGCCCTGGAAAGTATAACTGAGCAAGGAAACAAAATTATTTCATATATGTACTAAGTCAATTCCTACTAACAACTGGGAAGTTCTGACCAATACTCAGAACTCTTCTGTATGAAATGCAGTGTTCTTGCTTAGATACATTTAATGCTTCTAAATGATTTTCTGAGAACTTCAGGTTGAAGAGTGCTGCTTGTGCTCTCTAGCTTTTATTCCTTAGACAGCTGAGACATGAGTTAATGACAGGTCTTGAAGTGTGCAAATTTTCATAAGCAGATTTAAATTGCTCACAAATGTCTCCTTTTCTTCCTACTTCTACATGAAATGAAAAAATGTGTTATCCTCAATTGGATAAAATTGGTTTACAATGTGACTGCAATGTACAGTCTTTGAAAGTCGTCTAAGAAGTAGCAACCTTTAACCCTTTCAGATCAATCGATGTGTTTATGAACGCTACAATTGTGATAATGTCAGGGGTTAGCTTGTTGTGGATGAGCGGGTGCTTAGGCTTTATTGTTGGCAAACTAGCTGGCCATTGTATAATGGTCATCCCGAACGGTTATTTCCCAAGTAAGGATGATTATTTCTCCAGTGCTTATACGGCGCCCTGTCAATTTTGGCGCTTCAGTCTGGCGCATCAGAGCGCTTCCCCGGCCCCGTTCTCAGGGTAACTCGCATCCCCGGGCCCGGGTCGCCCGGCGCTGCCCATCCCGGCTGGGCCCCGCGCAGGCCGCCCCTCCGCGGGCGCGGTGCGGAGCCGCCGGGGCGGGCCGGGCCGGGCCGGGCCGCTGTTGGCTGTTGCCATGGCTCCGGCAAGCCGGGGGAGCCCAATGAGCGCTCTGCGGCGGTGCCGAGGGGACCAGCCATTTTGCTTATGGAAAACAATGTGACATATTATGCTGTGCCGTACCGGGGAATAAACAAAAATCCCGTCGGGGGACGCAGAAGGAACGGGCGTACGGTGAGTAATTCCGGCGGCTGAGCGGGCTCGCGAGCTGCCATTTTGACAGGCTGGCGGCTGCCGCTCCCGCCGCTGCTCGGGGGAGGTGGAATGCGGGGCGATAATGCTGCATATCTGCTGTCAGGCGGCCGAGCGGGCGTTCGTGCCGTGAAGGCAGGGCTCCTCCGCAGTGCCGTCTCGGCAGCTCGCTAGCTATCCGTCGCTCCGAGCGGGAGCCGGCGATCCAGGGCAAGGGAGTCGCCGCTGCCGGTGCCGCCCGGAGCGCCGGGGCGCGGGCGCTGCCAGGAGCAGGTGTGCGGCTCGGCCGGCGCCGCTGCGGCTCCCGGGCCAGCCGCTGCCGCTCTCTCGCCACAAAAGGAGCCGCCGTGCGTCTGCTGCTGCGAGAGAGAGAGGCACCTGGGCGCCGGGCTGTGACACAGCTGAGCGCAACTTCGTGCGAGAGACAGGCTTCGCCAGGTATCTGTGCCTCGGAAGGCTGGCTTTGGTCGGTGGCTGGTTTAGAGTGGTTGCTGAATTCATTGATCTGACTGCGCTGTCCTTAGAGATTTCGGTGTGGTGTTCCATATGGTTGCTGATTCAGAAGGATGCTTCCGATAGATGATAATTTTTTTTAGAAGAAAATTCTACTAGAAGGCAAGGATTATTTTTTTGTTTGTATTGTCACTGTGTTTTTTACTATCAGGGTAGCGTGGGCGAAATAAAATATTATAGAACTCGTGAGCATGTTTGAAAAGCCTTACATCACTGAGTTCATCACTGGTGGATTCCATGCATTGTGTTCAGCCTCAGCGTTAGATTTAAATTGTCCAACTGCTGCTGTGCAGTATGTAGGTCATAATAAAAAGCAGCTTTTTCACCAGCCTTCAATGCATGCCCCAGTGCTGTGGTTGATTAGTTTGTGGTACTTGTGCTGTTAAGAGTAGTGGTATTAGAGGCAGCTCACATCTCCTTTTTAAAGATATCACACGTTCCGTGCTAGACAGAGCACAACACACCCATTGTGTCCCTCCGTTTGGCGTTCAATAAAAGGAAGGAAACGAGCACTCCACATGGAGCACCAGCACATTAATAGCGCAAGACGGTTAAACTTTTATTGAACAATCCCAGTGATTCTGAGATAATCTGCTGAAGGTAGGGACAATAAAAACACTTAGATGTATGTAAGCAACTAATTGGAATGGGAGGGTCATCTGATAGGGAGTATGTGTTCATGCTGTAGATTTTCAGTGCAAAATGAATTGTTTTGAATAGTTATTAATCACAACACATCTGCTGTAGTTAAACCTAGGTCAATAAAAGCTCAGTCCCTCAGGACAGATAACATTTTTATTAAAAGTAGCATTTTCCAAACTACCAACTGTATTCTTATGCATTAATACAATTTCTGAATTAGCTTATACTGAAATGCATTAAATTAGTCTGACAAGTGAACCAAATATTGATTCACTTTGCATCTATAGAAAATGAGATGATATTTTGGTCTTAAGTCCTCTTTAATAATTATGTGGATTTAAATCCCACTGAGATGAGCCATTTGTTTGGACAGTTGAGTGGGCATGAAATCAAGAATTTGAGGTCTGGTATCTTTATAGTTAAATTAGTAACCAGCACTCTGTAACTAGGAGCCAAATTCCAGTGTGTTGTTTCTGTATATATCTTGCAAAGGCATTTGAACAAGCATGTTCAGCAGCTATCCCCCAAATGAGACATTGCATTGGGAAACAGCAGTGTATAATTGAATTGCTACTATGCATTCTCCCCATTAGAAAAGCTCCATCTTACTTGAACCATTGCAGGATTTTGGTGAATGTACACACCAGCTTCTTTCTTGGTACCTCTGTGTAGGGGTCACACAGTCAGTGGTTTAGAGAACTGCCTTCATCTGTGTTCTAGAAAGCGGAATGTGCCTTTACAGTGTGGTACTGCATGAATATTTATGATGGAGCCTGTAATTATGATGAAAATTATAAACAAGAAGAGCTAGTATTTACTTTACGATGTTGGTAAGCCTTTAACAAAGAGATAGGGAGCTTTTGTTACAACAATGAGAAACATGGATACAGCAGTATACAAAACATGAAGGATCTTGCAGTTCAGGTTGGATTGATTCTCACTATGGGTTCTTCTCCCTGTGAAGAATTTATGTTTGGGGAAAACAAGTGGAAACTAACAATGACTAATCACTAAACAGTGAGCACCCATTAGGTGCTGATAGATGCATCTTATTACTCAGTGTTGTTTAAACCAATAGTCTGTACTCTTTCCATTCTGCTTTTCCCCTTTTGTTATTTTTCTCATATCAGTTCCCAGCTTCCCTCTACTTCCTTAGTGTCTCTTTGGCAACATCTGATCCCATCAGAGGTATTTGTAAATCAAATCGGTGACTGTCAGTAATGGTCATGGAGGTGCTGCAATAGAATCTGATGTGGAGGAAGAATTTAAATGAGTTAGAGGTAGGAAAGAGCAACCAAGTAATGAGCATATCCAGTGTGAACTAATTCCACATGATGTAAGTTTTAAAGGCCTAGAATTGGGTCACTAATGTAGAAATCAAATGGGCATGCATGGAGAGGGACATTTTTCATCTCATGAGGAGCTGAAGTGTACTTATGAACACAAGATTTACAAGAAGACCTTGACAATAATATGACATAGGACAAACTGGAAAGTTTTGTATTAGAAGTGGTAGCATCAAGTTCTAGTTGTAGTCTAGAAGTTTTGAGGTTTCAGTGGAGCCACGGTTTCTACCAAGCATTATTTGAAAGCCTCTAGGTTATCTAAACTCTCTCTTGGTCAGCAGACATGTAAATAACATCAGCTGTCATGCTTTAACATTACAGTCGCTTCAAACATTTTCTTTTAGGCAGATGACATTAGAAGGTGACTCTGGGTCCATGTGTAGCTCTTAAACAGGATCCCAATAAAGCAAAAGCAGGCAGATGAATTCTAAAATGCAGTGTCATAGTAGCAGGTGCAAATAGTAATAGAAATAAGAGACCAGAATGAACAAAGTAGGTAAAATCAAGTGGTGTAACAGCTCATTTGTTATGCTGTTTGTTTAAAATAATCAGGTTTGAGCAAAGAGCGATAAGCATCAACCAATCATGGGGTGTGTGGAGCACAGTAACCTTATAAGAGCTGGTATGGAAATGTGTTATCTACCCTCAGCCTATGGACTATTGTCAGTGTACTTACATATATGACCAACCTGCGAGCAACAGGACAGGTGGGATGTGCCCAGGAAAGACATTCAGGTATGGAGTTAGGGTACATTGTATGATGTGACACTATGGAATGGCTGAATGTCACTTCTGTACCAGATGGAGCAGGTGTTGAATATAATACATCAATTATGAGGTTGTGTCTGGCGTGCACAACCTCCATCAGATGTGACCTTGAAACAGTATTTCTGCCCAAGTAAGGCTGTCTACACAAAAATAGATATAAGAGTTGTCAATTTCTGCTTGCTTGTAAACTAGAATTGTACAAATTTATACTTTGTTATTGTGTTACATCCTGCTGCTCTGATACCGGTCCTTTCCCATGTCATTGTTTCCTATTGGATTACAAATGTTACTGTTGCCAGTAACATTTGAATTTCCTTTCGTTACTGTTGTATTTAGTGTGTAGCTTCTTATTTGAGAGAAGACTGTGCCATAGATGCCCTGTGAACATTTTTATTCAAATAGTTTGATGTCTTTTCATGAAAGTGTTTTGACAAAAGGTGACCTTGAAATTATGAAGCTACTTAAAACTTTAGAGCTAAAACAAAAGCTAAAAGACTTTCAAAGGCACTGGTGTAATGGAAAATTTCATGTATGGGAGGGAAAAGGGAGAAAAGTAAGTACTTAAAAGGGCAGCATGTATCTTTGAGTAAAGGCATATTGGATGACCACATTTTACGTCTACTCCTGCTTTCAGTGTTTTTGAAGCATGTAATGTATCTTTCTGTTCAGATGTATTGTTCCATAACAGTGATACATCATAGATAATGCTGCTGTAAGGTAGGAAATTCCAAAGGCAGACCCTTTTCTTCTGTTATTTCTAACTTCTTTCCCTAAATAGACTGATTTTTTTGGTCTTTCTGTACTGAATACAGATAGTGTTCTGACTCATCCACCCTTAAAAACCTCACCAACCACCATCAGGAGGTTGAATAGCACAGATGTGGTTCTGTGTTCTTAAGTAACCTGAGTAACATAGAGCACTTTTGAAGAGGTGATGCTGAAGATCCTGAGTCTCAAAGAATAGTGGGAAAAATTCACTAACAGGAGAAGCAAACATTCTTCCTCTCAATCATTACTATGATCAAATCATACACTAAACTTTTTCATTAGCCTTTTCAGAAAATAGCTGTTAAATAATGCTGAGAGATAGAATAATGAAGCTTTACTTCTTTTATGGGTACTGTTTTTGCATTTTATGTACAAGTACTAAAACAGTGTACAACTGAACTGTGTGATGGGTATTTAAACAATCCTTAGTTTAGCAGCAGTGGCTGGTCAACTAAATTTGTCCCCAAGCTTAGTGGCCTTATTTTTTGCTTCTTCAGGATCCAGAAGAATATGCAGAGGTGCATGTTGAAACCAAAGGAAAATGGAATCAGTAACTGCAGTTCTTGCAGATGAAATCAGATTGAGTGAAGTTTATAAAAACAGAAAATGCATTGATTTCTAAAGGTTGCATTTGGTTGTAGAATCACCAGTTATGCTAATCAGAAATCAGCAGTTGTGACTGAAGGTCAAAACAGGTGGAAGGTCTTCCTGTTTTGCCAAAGTTTTTTGTGGGGGTTGTTTTGGCTTTTGGGCTTGGTTTTTTTTTGTTGTTGTTGTTTTTCTGAGCAGCACCAAGAGGTGAGGTCCTAGTTCAGCTGCAGCAAGACTGAAAGGTGGCTGTAACCCTTCCTAAGAGGCTTAGGGTTGGATGGTGTAGCCTGTGATTAGAAGGGGTTGGGACTATATCAAGAGCAGGACAGCCATAGAGCATTCTTGTCAGCATGATGCCATGGTGTCTGAGGACTCCTGATTAACTGTAGCCTGAATGTAAAGCATCATCACCATAGTGCACCTTAGTGCTATGTTTGATAATGTGGGATTGACTTGCTGAAAGCTAATACTTTGTCAAAGTTTAGGTTTAGCAACTTGTGGGATGGGGGAGGCTGTCCATGATTCAGTAATCTGGATCAATTCTGATGCCTGAAAAATGTATGAACTAGAAATTACATGTAATTACGGAGGATCTCTGTAGATGTGAACAGTCTTTTCACTATCTGAAGTGACTACAAGTGAAAAGTAGTGATTTGGGCAAGAGAATAAAGCAAGGGGTAGATAGCTAAATTGGATTTGACTGTTTTTCTTTCAATGTTCATTTTTTCTTAGTAATAATAACTTAAGACACAGTTATAACAAAAATATCTTCATTTTTTAAATGTAAATAAAGTTGTATGAACATTTATGTAAGCATAAATGTAATTTGAAATGTTGTTGGCATCAAGCAAGTGCAAAAGGACATTTGTAAGGTACTAAATCCCTGTTTCTCACCGAATTTTGTGTTCATTTGAAACTTCTAATTCTCTATTCTATTGATATGAGAGCTTTTCTAGTACCTTGGACTATGATAAATAAGGAAGAGTAAATAATTGTGTGAGGCAGTTATTGATTGGTGAGAATTACAAAGAGTCGTATTTCAGGAAGGTTATTTAGTAAATCTCTATCACAGTATGTTTTGCTTTGTCCAATGAAGCAGCCATCATGGATGGACCTTTATAAGGAGTGGGTTCATGGATCGGATAGCCCAAGCTTGGCTTGGTATATCAGCTGCTGGTTTTAAACATCATGAAGCATCTCTGTGAGTTTTGAATTTCAAACAAATGTATCAGCTTTTGAGACAATCCTAAGTTGTAGTGATTGGCCTAGATGAAGTATACAATAAATTCTCTTTTGAACATAGAGGTCACACTACTGACTTGTGTATTTCATGCTTTGCACTTGTTAAAATCATAAGCAGTTATTGTCTGATTTAGGCATCAACCTCATATTTTCTTTCTTCCTAATAATAGAAAAGATTTTAAAGAAAAGCAAGCAGTAACAACCCAAAGGGCTGCCAGTGCAAAACACTGGTTGTGTTTCATTTAATTCATATATTGATCATGTACATCACACTGCTCCTTCTAGCCAGTTGCAGCTTACACATTTTAATAAGCAAATTCTGACAGAAGACAGCAGTTGCCAGCACAAATTTAATTTAATTTAGTTTCTAGTGAATTTCTAATGAACGGGGAACTCTAAGCAGTGACATTCTCCCAGATAATCAAATTCATGGTAATTGCAGTTTTTCTTTTGGAGAAATCTGTATTTTTTAGGAATCTGGAGGAAATAATTATTTCAGTGTGACTGATGCAATCAAATGGTTTACTTTGAATAAGTAAAATATAAAAGAGGCTAATCAAATGAAGTGCTACTGTATGGGAGCAAAACGAAAGGCTGACACATTTGACAGTGGAATAAAGACCAAACTAAAGGCTTTGTTTTGACATACATGCAGATAATCAGGGAAATTCAAGTCTTTTAAGAGACCTCTTCTGTAAGGGTCACTTTACAGAGACAGATCATGTAATCTGAGCCTTGCAGATTATCATTCTACTTTTAAACAAGTACAAGAGAGAGGATTTTAATTCCTGATTTGCATAGCTGTAGATTTACACATTCGCATGCTTTTGCCATTGGCATTTGATTTGCCAATGACTGATTTATGGTCTGGAGCAAAGGCCAAATTCAGGACCCGCTTTAATTGTCAGGACTGAAAACTCAACAAAAATTGTTTGAAAGCCAACAGCTGTTGTAGTTACACATACTATAGCAAAGCAATAGGCAATACTCCTCTTATGAGCAGGACAATAACAATTGCAGAGCTGGTATGCTAAATTAATCCAGGTATGAATTTGTTTTTCGTAATTTTTAATGGTATAATTAAACATAATTCTCTAAAGTCAGTCACTGCTTAGATAAAAAAACATTTCAGTACGACTGAAAGAGGCACAAAAAGTACAGCAGGGTCAAGTTCCCTTTTGCAATAGGTGCTGAACATAAAAATGGAACAGACTTGATGCAAAGGTAAACTGAAAAGGTTTATTAACAGGTGGCTTTGGCCACTGCTTGACTAGAATACCAGTGGTTTCTTGATTTCCTGTAGCAGAAACTAAAATTTCAAAGGTGTCTGAGGAAGAAGCAAATAGAAGCTTTGTAGATGAGCCTGGGAGATGTTCTTATGACAAAAGATTACTGCTTTTTATGATTGCGTGAAATGTATGTGGGAAAATTTGAGCAGATACTGTGAAGAGACTTTTGGGAGTTGCAAGAGAAGACAGGAACAGAATTACAAAAGTGCCTGAAAAGGAAAAGGAGAAAGATGTAATTGCTGCAGTGACAAGACAATGAGCTATCTATAAGTGCCCTCTGTTCTGGGACAGGGACAGGTACAGTGGCTTCAAAGAAAAAAAGATTAAACTGATCTCATGGGGTGCATTTTGCATAGATCAGAATGTGTTACTTAAAACCATGGGCTCAGATACTGTAGTTAAATTGTGTGTTGACAAGAGGCATAAACAATAGCATTCCTGATGGGAGACTAAAAAAAAAATTAGAAATCAGACTTCAAAAGTGCTGTGGAGAAATCAGTCCTCTCAGGAAAACCTACAACACACGCTTAGAGTGAAGGGGAAACAGGTGTGAAGAAACATGTGCCAGCTCCTTGAGGAGTTCACATACTTGAGTATTCAAGGTATTTTGTGGTGTTTTTATTTATTAAAAAAACCCCAAACCAAAAATCACATTTACATCCTATTCAAATTTCTAATCTATACACAGTGTGCCAGGGCCAGCCACAGATTAAATTTTTTTTAATTGTTTTTTAGTCTTCATATGGACACATAGTATTTACAGTTGAAATTTTCAGATTTAAAAAAAAAAAAAAAAAAGAAACAACTTGATCTACTTCTGTGGTATTATTCTTTATGTTGTGTTTTATCTTGGGAGACCCAAAGGGTTGAGTCCTGTCTCTTTGTAAGCACTTCAGATGAAGCATTGGAAGTCTGTGTTTTCAGTGTGACTACCTATTATGGAAATGGGATTCTCTCTAGTTCCAGCAATGGAATAATGCAGTTCTGAGGATGGGGTCAGGTTGTAGGGAACAGGGGCATAATTGTAACAGTTCATAAAAAAAGAGGCTGTAGTACTCAGTTTAGCTGGTCATTGTAGAAGAGGGAACTTGGTTGTCTAAATCTGAAGTCAGTACCACAAACCAGTTACAAAACTGGTATTTATGCTGAGCTATCTGCTCCTTCTGCAATGTCTCTGTTGACAATTCTCTGCTCTAGTTTCTGTCCCTTGGTTTTGTACCAAATTGTTTTAACTAGGACTAATTCTGTTAGGATGTTGGTGTCCCATTCCATGTGTTTTGCTTTATAAACTGCGTGTTAGGACTGCAGATTTCTTTATAGAGAATGTCCACTTCTCAGTGTATTGCTTGGTTTTAAGATTATAAGCTGAGCTGGAAGCTTGGAGGTGGCTTGACTTCAAACAAGGCTTGAAAGAACAATTATATTGCAAGCTTTCTTGTCTGCAGTCCTGTCAAATCTATGTAATTCTACTGTCATCTTCAGTATTGTATATATTATAGTTAGATTTCTCTGGACTTTATCTTCCAGTATGTTTAGGAGCAGATTCACTTTATAGCCATTAACAGTGTGGGTTTTTTCTGAATTAATTGCAGATAATGTTTTGAAAATTTCACATTCAATACCTAAAATTGTCAAAACAAGCTAATGATACATGTAATTTAAATCTTCGTAGAAGAAACCACTTCTTTTGAATTCTGGACTTACTTTCTCTAGTGCTGATATGTGGATAGTGCTTTTTACTAAGCACTGTCCTAAAGAGCTAAAAGGATTTTTAGCTTTGCTTTGCCCGAAAGAAGATTTTTTTTTTAAATGACCTTTTATTAGGGATAGGTTTGGAACTATACTCTGAGGCCTCTATCTACCCTTTTTGGTGGGTACAATTTACAGTTTTAGAGGTTTTACCCTTACATTTGAAAAACTGTGAAATCAAATTTCTTGTTTCTCATAATCCTAAATCAGTGCTGAAATGATGATTCAAGTTTAGGCTTGTAAGAATCCAGTCTGAATAATATTTTTGAAAGCAAGGGCATGACTTCAAGGCAGTTGTTTGTCTGTGACTTGCCTCAAACCTGGGTGTATATAGTATTCTTTACAAAGACACATCCTAAACAAGGAGCTTAGAATTTATTTAAATGCTTGCTTGAAGAGGGCAGAGAGAAGTTTAGCAAAATGAAGCTTACAAATGAAATTATTATAGACTTTATTATTTTCAAAATCTTTTATTGGTGTTTTCTCTCTTTGAATGCAGTGGTAGCAATCCTCCTTGAATTAATTAAAAGTAGTTGCAGTAAATTTGTGTGCTTTTAAAATGCCAGTGAAAAGGCCGTAGCATCCAACTTTTTGCTATTCTGGTTTTAGGTTCAGCCCAAAGGGCCTGTAAATTTCTTTTGAAGAATACTGGAAAGATTTAGATACAAGATGAAAAAAGATGTTGCACTTGTGTCTATTTGTGTCCTGTGATATAATGATTTTCTGATTGTTATTACTTCCATAGGCATTTAAGTCTTACTGTCATTGTAAGATCTGGGCTGAAAAGGTTGGCATCATCTTGAATTGATCTGCTAACCTTTTTTACAGTATATTTATTACTGGAAATGGCTTCACATGTTTATATACATGAATTGTATCATATTTTGGGGATGTTTTGTTAGGTAAATGGTCCTGCCTCTTAAAACTTGATGAACATCAGAAGTTACGTTCAAATTATGCTGTGCATTTCAGCCTGGGATCCTGCAAATGCTAACCAGATTTGCAAACTGAGGTCAGTGCAGTTTTGATGTTTTATCATCTTTGACTTTCTGTGCAGTCTGTATCAGACACACCAGATCAAATCAAGGTAAGTGGTCACCTTAGCTTAATAAGATGAAGAATGAGGAAATAGAGATGTCTTCCTGTTTTCATTTTAAAGGCAGCAATGTTTCAATACTGCATCATAAAAAGATTTGGTATATTGACTTCTTTAGGTGTGGATCACATAAAAGTTAGCATAGACGTTTGGGGATTTTTTATATTTCAATGCTATTTATCTTTTTAAAAGTACTATTAAAATAGTTTGAACTACTCAACTTACTGACAGTTTAGACTTTGATCTTAACTCACGTGTTTCTAGTTCATGCCACCCATATATCATAAGCTGATTTTGTTATAAATAACCGAAAGCTGTACAGATACTATGTAAAACTATTAGTGATTTTCCCCCTCTTGATGTACTCTGGTTCTGAACTCTAGTCTTCAGATAACTGTCAATCATATTTAATTTCTTTTCACCTTGCTCAGCAGAATGTAAAGGCTAAAATGATAACATCAAATGCTTTTCTAATGTTCGCCTTATAAGCAATGTGTTTAATTGCTGTAAGAATCAAATCTGCATGAGCTTAAATTTTAAGTTGATGAGTTCAAAGCAGAAGGCAGGGCAAACACAACACAAGCAGTTTAATGGTTTTTGACACTAAAATTGTAATAATTAAACTTCTGCTAAGATATGTCTACTGTCTACATTTGATGCCTTTATGTACAAGGCCATAATTTGACAACTTTTTTATCTCTCCCTTCTCTTTCAGGAAGTAAGATAGAAGACTGTGTGATTAGGTGTTCTGTATAAATTTTGTAGAGAAAATTTACCTTTCAGCTTCTTTATTTTGCTTTTTTGTATGTGTAAAGCTTTCAAGCCATTTTATAAGCAGAGGGTACCACAAGTCGCTGACATCATCTTTCAGGTTTTTTCAGTGCAAATGTTACTACTCTTTTGTTGCTTATAGTCGTCATTGTCTCAGGGTTAGAATTGAAAATTTCTGTTTTGAGCAGTCATTCCATCTAGCTGATGAACAATAAACAGCCTTGAGGGTAAAGAAGGGTCTTTTGAGCTGTTATTATTTATAGGCGGATGAATTTGAAAAACAGAGGATGTTAAAGTTCTGAGGCAGTAAACGATTTCTAGGAAGGGAAATCCGCCTTGCCATGTGTTTATTTTTCAAAGAGAGGAAACTACCTAATAAGTATAAAACTTCAGGGATACAAAATCTGATATCTACTTCATATTATACTACCCTTGACTTCCAGTTCTCACGTATCTTAAGAACTCCCCTTCAAGCTTTCTTTTGTGTAACTTCAACTGCCATAGGTTTATGGCATGGTACAACTGCCATATGGTTTATGGTGCTCCTTCCTCCACCCAGTGTGCAAAATACATGTAGCCATATTGTTCCAACTTTCAGTTTGTTGCTGTTTAATATTTTTAGGGATTTTTTCTCTCCACCTTTCTAGGAGGCACTGGCCTTTGTTGTATGAATTGGAGTCTCTTTAACAGCCTAATTTTCCTAAGGAGTATACACTGCATCTCGTAAAATGTATATTCACACTGGCTACCAAAAACAGAGATAGCAAAGAAGTCTTATTTTAGAGTTGTGTCTGTACACTGTCTTCCTTGTGGAAGAATTTTTCCATTCAGGGAAAAAGTTTCTGGTGGAAAACATGGCTGCAGTTTTGGAGTCTTTATTACTCATGTTTACTGGTCAGCAGTGAAAGTGTACTGATGGAGAAGAACTGGGAAATTTCTAAAAATCTTTTAAGTAATGTCACCCATGGTGACTCTGCTCTTCTTGTCTCTGTACTTGCCACTTAAACGAAGGTGAAGTTTTGTTAGCTGAAAAATTACTTCTGGCCTACAGTTAATTCAACACAGAGCAATTAACTAGCAACACAACTGTAACATCCTGTATTGCCTCAAATACAGCAAACACCAAATTGTCTTTCCTCAGCTAGGAAAAGCATGAATATAGCTCAAACAAGTGTTTCAAACTAATGGCCTGCTTTGCAATTAATGTTCCTGTAAAGAACACGAACAACAAACAAAAACTGTGAAAGAGCTCTCATTTTCACTGAGGCTGAAGCAATACATGATAGATGAGTACATTATAATGTGCTTTGTTAACAAGAAGACAAAACAAACACAAGCTCAGCACTGATTTCATGTGCCATTCTCCTAGTGGGCTAGGACTAAGTGGGGTACAGAGGATCCACTGGGGGCTGTTGGTATCGTGCTGTAGCTTCACCTTTGGGAGCTGAAGAACTTGCTAGAAACCAAGTCCTCCTTTCCCTCTGAGCTACCAATGAGAGGACTTGCAAATCTTTGGGGAAATTATGATCTTTCAGAACAGAGATTTGAACAGGAAGGGATCAATTTCTGCTTTAGCAACTTCCTCTTGAGCATGCTACGTTATAGTGCAGAAAGGAGTTTTTTGTTGGGAGCAGGAGCAGGCTTGGTAGGCTCAGGCATTTTGGCAGTACCTTTTCTCGCTGATAAGCAGCATGAAGGTAGATAAAGGTGGAGGCAGTGTAGCTGCTAGTAAGTTGAGTCTGCTCGTGTCATGTACCTGAGCTCTTGAAATAACTACCTTTTTGCAGCCTGAAGGGCTGATAATTGTCACAATTATGTGAAACTGTGAGCGGCAAAGAAAGCAATTATATCTCACTGAGATTTCAACGAGTGGGACTTCAGCTGTTTTTATTATGTCAGTAGCCTATGTTGCCATCAGAGGTAGGAAACCCAAATACAAATGGTGGGTTGCTGAAAACCAGATATTGCCTTTGAAATCAGACTTGTGGGGGAAAAAACAAAGAGATATCAGAAAAATATTAAACTCTGGTAGTTTTGCCTTGTATTCTAAAATACTGAAGAGTTATGTCTTTAGGTTGTGTTTTCAGTTGGTGAATCATTATAGTGAAATTAATAAACTGACTAAAGGAACGTTGATGGAAAGATAGCTCTCTGCATTGTTGTTTGACTTGCAGTGAGAGGTTTTGTACTCATTTGAGGTGACAAGTGTTCACCCAAGGGTTCAGTGTCTGAAAGCTTCAGTTGCAGTAGCTCAGATGTTTCCTACCTTCTATGCTATGAGTAGCAGAAAACATTAAAATTACTTAATTGGTAGAGCTAAGAACTGGTTTTCATATAGGTCTCTTATTTTTTCATTACTAGATTGGCTGCTTAGCAAATTGGCGGAAAACCATTGTGTTAATTATTGAGAAGCCTAAATTCCTTTGTGGATTTAGTCATGGTAATTGGAATAGAAGCTCAATACAGAGTGCGGAGGTGTAAAGCTGGCCTGGCCATAATCTGGTGGTTAAAGAAAAAGCAGAATGCCATTAGGCCTTGTGTGCGCTGTAACATAAGTCTTTGTGAAGCGGAAGGAAGGATTTGGGACTTGTGTTACTTGTGTGGATTTCTTTTTCCTTACATGGATCAGCACCTCAAGAGTGGCAGCTGCACACAGGATCGTGCATGGCCACAGAGCCTGGTGATTGCAGTTCTCCCTTGAGAAGTGAGCACAGTTTTATCCACAGATAACTCTGGGAAGGTGTTAATATTTCAGAGTATATTGTTCGGGTGCAAATATTTCAAATATTTCCTGCAACCGAAGGCAGTTGCTCAAACTTTCCTTTCTCCTAGGTAAGTTTTGTTTTTTTTAAGCTAATGAGAGTCCAGTTCTTGCTCTGGGAGCTGCATGAAGTATGTGATTACTCTGTGAAAGGGGGCCAGTGTCCTCAAAAGACCAGACAATAGCATGGCGCTTAGTATTGTGTCCCGGAAGTGGGAGATATGACTGTAAATCCTTCTGGAAGTTTAATCCAAGTTTTCCATATCCGTGGCAGATGTTTTAACGTCCATCAGTACAGTGTATTTAAAAATAACGTGTGGTGGGGTAACACAATGTTCCATGGTTTTGATAAAGAGTGAAAAAAAACCAAGAACATCTTTTGGATATTTGTGCCTCAGATTTAAGATTGATGAAACACAAGTTTGTATAGGACAGTTGTCACCAAACTAGTTTCATTGATGCAAGGCATTGCTTGCTTGGTTCAGGAGGAGAATTTTAGATATCTAGGACCTCTACTGTTAAAAGACATACAGATGTTTAGAAATATGGGTATTTTAAAAAATTGTCACTTTTCATTTGGTTTCAGAAGACCCTGTTACTTGCATTGGTAAGTCACAGGTTGAGAGTCCTAGCTTGTTTACATTTCTGAGGTTTAGGCCTTTAAGAAAATCCGACTCCCTAATGCCCTCAGCACCCTCCCAAAAAACAACCACAGTCTTACACAGTAGTTAAACACTCTAACAGAAAACGGGCCTGAAGGACAAATAACTTTGTACCAACTTCTTGAAACAATGGCTTACCAGTGTATATTAAGAGTGAGATTAACAATAAGCTTCTGTTTCCAATTTCCTGAAAAGGCCTTTTCATATTTATTTCCCTGTTCATTTTTAACTGTTTACTCTTGGAACAGAGGAAGTTAGTTTTACTCGCAAAATAGGCATATTATCCTGTTGGTCCAGTTTCAGAGTGATAACTGCAGTGACTGTAGTAATTTTTCATGCCATTATGAGAGCAGTTATATGGTTTGTGCCCAGTTATATGGCTAAAGTATTGGAAATGGTTGTAACAGATGACTAAGAGGCTCTAAATATTTAGATATTATGCTTTCAGTAGTTGGAGGGGTTTAAAGGCATGTGATTTCACTTCAAGGTTGAAAGTATCCTTACGTTTTAATGTAGTTACTTGGTGCTGATTTAAAGTTACAATATTTAATGGATTCTAGATGAAATAATAATTATATAATAAGGTATTATTAAACATACTAAAAATTATAACAAAGCTGCTTATCATAACTGCAAAATGTCTTACTAAAAATGGCTAGGGGTTTCAGTCTAACATAAATCTAAAGTCAAAAATGAGAACTCAGTATAGCTAAAGACGCTTGGTGTCTTTTAAAGAGAATACAGGTCTGCTGTTCTGGAGAACAGCAGCAGAGTCAACTCTTCATCAATATATGCCATTTGCAGACAGTTCATGTTAATAATGTGAAAGTGTGATCCTTTGTACTTGCTGTCTTGATCCATGTCTTCCAAATGCATGAGTTATCAGTAGAACATTGCTGTGACAAATTCAGAATTCAGCTTCAATACTTTGTTTGAATATAGGCATCCCTGGCACTAAGTTCAGTTAACACATGTTCATGCATTTTTTATTTATGTTACATTATATAGGATCAACCACAAGTAATGTTGTATTTGACCTATGTGTAGCAAGGTATTCCATCCTGTCCAGGTGCATGGCCACACTTCTTCATAGTACCACTGCTTTTCAACAGTGGAGGCTACTGAAAGCACATGTGACATTGAAAAAATGTCTTATTTGTAAGATCCTTCAAGTTCATATATGGTCTGAAACACTTCTAAGACTAGCTGAAGTCCAGGACAAAGCATATGATCCATAGCTTTCTTTCTGTAGATTTTTTTCCTGTAATCTGGAAATATTCCTTTCAGAAATTGAGATGATCAGTTGTATGAATGATCTCTCTCAAGGGAGACTTCTGAAAATGCAGAGTATGTGCATTTTGCTTCCATTCTCTAATGTTAAATTCATTTAATGTTATCTGTCATAGTTCAGATGAAATACAAGAAACACAATTATTTGGAAAAAACACTGAACAAATGAAAGAAATCATATCCATACTGCTTGTTTCTTCCAGAGACTGGTAACATGCAATTCATTTCAACATACTATCATACTACTAGAAGGTATTGCCCTAATATTAAAATATATTAATAGAATAATGTATAGAATAAGACAAGGAAAAAGCAGTCATTACACCTGGCTGTGCAGTGTTCATCTGCATATCTTGAAATGTACAGGGACACTTCTCAAAAGGAGGATTGTTCTTCAGCCATTCCATGTGAAGCTTCAGTGACTCAACTGTGTTTGAAAGGTTAGGCTTAGAAAAATCAGGATTTATATGAATCTGTGCAGAGAAGCAGCAACTTTTGTGTCTCAGCATTTTGAACAACCTTCTGTATCTCTTATCTATCAAGTTTCTTTCCTCTGGTTTATGGAAATCTCTGTGCTGCAATGCCTGGCCATGGAGCACCTGGAGATTTGCACCGCGTACTGACATTAGCAGTCTGAACTGTACACTTCTTGGTCACGTTGAATTCTTTAATACTAGCAGTTGATTAAATCCCACTGCAGTGGGTCACTAAAGAAATTATTTTAATTTAAAATTGCTGATAGCCATACAATGAAAGAGATTATTGTCAGTCTCTGAAAAGTGTAAGGTAACAGTCTTGGTAGTAGGCACACATGTGTCTGTTTTACTAATAAACATACAGATACATTTGAGACCTAGATGATATATGTGATATTTCTGACATCTCATGTTTCCTGTAGATAAAGATGATCTGATTTGGATCCAGTAGCTAAAACACCCTAGTATACACCAAAACAGTACTTATGTCACGTTTAGTAAATGCTATAGATACTAATAGGCAAGCTGTCATTTATTTCCACAAATACAGAATACTACAAATTGCAGAGTGTGCGAAGAAATAAGGTACAACATGGGTTAAGTGCTGATGGTGACTCAGCTAATGGTAAATGTGTCTTCTGAGAAAGTGTCTCTGCAAAGGAATGCTGAGCTGCAAAGCATTTTGTATTATATTATGTCACTAGTAAATTGATAGTGCTAATAATGACTTAAACACATACTTCTAATTATGTATTTGTGTAGTATTAGTATTCAGCATGGGGATATTTATTGATTTACTTGTAACCACCACATGAAAGTATTTTGGATGACAAGGTAATATAAAATCTGGTGCTAGTGGTCTGGTAGATATAGGACTTGTATTTATTTACAAACTATACTGCATGTTCCACCTGACCATTACAACTTTCAAGCTGGCTATAACTCACACATTATCTGAAATTTAAGCTATTGGAGTCTTTGAATATCTTTGTTCATGAATCTCAACTTAAATATAAACTGAGCTTTTTATCGTCACTGAACTAGTTTTGTGGTAAAGTGGTGGTCTTAAAATAGACACCAGGAATGAAGTAGCAATAATTATTAATTTAACAGGTTGGTATTTAGAGTTTGTGGGTTTTGTTGTAGCTGCTTTTCACTGCAGTAACACTAAAAATAGCTGAGATCAAATGGAAAGGATGCTTTTGAACTAGCAGAAAGAATTTGTGCTATATTTTTATATATTTTTAATAGCAGCTTTTTCATTATTGTTATGTGTTCCATAGCTAATGATTTTTATACAAGTCTTCAGGAACAAATGTGCTTTTCCTGTTTGTACAATGAGCATTGCTTCACTCTTTTAATAGTTTACTAAATACCTTGTGTCTGGCATCCTGTTTCATGTGTCAGTCTAACTTCCAAACAGCTACTGTTCACAAATACATCAAAAATTAAAGTTTCCCATGGTGTTCTAAAATGTTTTCAAATGAATGTGCTTCAGTAGACATTATTGGAAATTTAGGAGATATTAAAACATTTTGTAATCTTACCATGCCGGCCTGTTTTAGGTTTTGAGCTGAGAGTAATTTAAGTCTCATAACTTTTCCTTGAACAAAAGTAACAAAAATTTCCAGTGGCAGTGCCTAACAGTGTGATGATGTATGGCAAGTTTTTCTGAGGAAGCAAAACCATGAATTGCTGAGATATATAGAGGGAAGTTACAGAGAGGGATATGTTGGAAGCTTTCTCCTCTACCAGAAGAATGTGCAAAAAATTAAACAGTGATGGTTTTTCACTGACTCAGTTTATCTGTGTTGTTTTAAACTTCCAAGTAATTAGCTTTTATGTACCCATCAAGGTGTTCAAGGTCTTTTCCTAGAGTCATTTATTTGTATTTATACTTTCTGTTTGCCAGTATTTTTTACATTATGGGAGGGTAAGTTGGTTGGTTGGTGATGTGACAGAGGAGGACAGGGAGAGATATATTATGTCACTGAATGCCCTGGTAGAAGAAATGGTGTGCCAGCAGCTTCAAGTGACTTGGCTTCCAAAATGGTGCTGTTGATGAAACTGGAAACTCAAGATGCAAACTAGAAACAAACGACTGACTTCAAACTTGGTATACTGATTTGTCCTGTCCTTGGACGTGTATACCAGTCAGATATGATGGACTTCAATGCAAATAGAATTACTTCCATCTCAGATGAAACCTTATGTAGAGAAGGCAAATCATCTTCAGAGATAACCGAGCTCAAAAGGTGTTTTTCACATTAAAAAATATCCGTGGTGATTTATTTTCTGAGCTAAAAGTTACAATCTTCAAGGTCCCTGTTTTCCTTTAAACAGTAGTTTGATTTGGGTTTTTTTTCATCAGCAGTGGTTGTTCCCTGCTCCTTCTGTTTCTTTAAATAAAAATTTGGACAATGAACAAAGTTTTTTTGCTATGGATTTCCTGATTTTTTTAGCTTGGGTTGGGAGGCTGCTTATTCTGTATTACATTTTCATTTTGATAGTAGGCAAGCCCATTGCTGCTGAAAATAGCTCAAATGTTCTTAGAAAAAAAAAGTCAGCCACTTAGACTCTTTCTCCTTTTCTTTTGCAGACTCTTGCATGTGAGTTAAATTAATTTCTTCAGAGAAACCTTCATAAAGGGCTAAATAAACAAGGTCTACATATACAGAAGTTTCTTACTTCCGCTGCATTTGAGACACAGCTAAACTAATTTGTCTGGTAAGTCATACTTTTCTAAAGAATTTGTCTTTCTTCCTGCCCTTATGACTTGCATTCTTTAGTTTCTAATTAGTGTTCAAAGTAACCCAGCTTCAGCTTGCTGGTAGTTCTGGTGCATTCTATATATGAAGTACAAAGAGTGATCTCCAAAGGCATCACTTTTGTGCTGCTCTTACAAACTTCAAAATAGTATCTGTAATTCTGTATAGTACTTTGGTATACGTGGGATATAATCTAGTACTTTGTTCTCAATTTGTTGTAATGAAAGCATTAAATGTTTTAAAACAAAAGTGGTGATTGTTCTGTCTTGGATTTACCTGTTTGAATGTTCCGTATTTAATGAATTAACTTAAAAATTTGTATTGCAAAGTATATTTGGTGTCAAGTCAGAGATTAAAAAGAAACTTTCCCGACAATTCATTCATGTCTCATCAATTGTTGGTTTAACCTTGTGTAGATAAAATAGGTTGATGTTATATAATACAATGCTTTATTTTTCTTGTTGATATGCCTCTTCATAGGACAGTAAGCATACTTACCAGTAGTCTTTAATTGATCGTATAATTCTGTAACAGTTCTATTAAAGGTATTTATGGCTTACAGTTTCTTTGGGTTTTGATTGTACAGCTTGAAACAATTTTTTCTCCTTTGATTATGAAGTAATAACTGAGTTTGACCCAAACAAATGAAAGTTTCTCCTCTACCTTCTATTTTCATTCTTTATTGCAATAAAATGAAGAAAATCTTGGAAAAACAAAAGATTTTTTTGCTCCGTGCTGAGGTTTTTCTAAGCAGTTGGCTGGCATTAGATGGCACCCTATATATACCCAGTCCATCTGATCACTTACGCTGCGATGCTTTGGCTTACCACAATTACTGTGTACTTACATGCTACATGCCCTAGTTCTGCACAGTTCATTTCACAGGCTTTGCTATAACCCTAACATCAGTTTATTTGAAAAACTGTATTAAAAACCCTTTGTCATATTTAAAATAAGTGTTATATTTAATGTAAAGCAATAGTTGTATGTTATATTTTCATAGAAAAAACAACCCACACGAAACAGATCAACACTCTTATATAAAAGCTGTTTGGAGGCTTTCCAATTCCTTTAAGTTTTAGTAAGAAGCTTTACATCTTATTTTTGGATAAAAAGAGAAAAAGTGAAATGGATTAATAGATTTCATAAAGAATATCTTACTTGTCTTACATGGATGGTTTTCATATAAAAGGAGTTTGTTACCTGAGAATTACTTTTCAAAAAGCTGAAGCTTCTGAAGGAACTTAAGACACTTCATAGGTCATGCTGCAGTTAACTGTGAGCAATTTGGAAATATGTGATCCCTTAACATGTCAAAAAACATAGCTGGAGGAGAAATTACATATAAATAGGCTGCATAATAGACAAAAATATGTACCAATTATTTTTTATTAAAAACAGTGCTTGAACTGTTCAGAGGGCCAATGATAGTCTCTTAATGGTAATTTTTTAATTTATGCAAGTTTGAATTTGCCATATACTTGGCGCTTAATTTTGGACTGATTAACAGAGCTGACATAGAGTAACTTGTATCTGGCATGCTAACACAACCCAAACTTTAGCTGAGTGAACTTGGCACAAAATACAACTTAAGAGAGGAAATCTCAGGAGAGCAGTGGAATTCCTTTAGTTGAGTAAGTATACCTCAGTATTCATGGGGAACAAATGGTAACATTTTATGCAAGTTTCTGCTTTTGACAGTGTGTCTTTGTTCCCTTCCCAAAAGGGGTGTCAAATTCATTGAAAAAAATAAACTTTCTTATTTCTATTTTTCATTTTACCTAATGATATGGTCCCAAGGAATCCATTAAATCTGGGATGGCCTAACACCGTTATTTGTAGCTCTTTTTGTATGTAGAAAAAGGGCTCAGTTACAACAGTTTTGGTTGCATAACTGTGTTCCCTCCTTACTGTCTTTGTGAGCTCAAATAGAGGGGTAGGAGGCAGGTGTATCTATAAGCATTTTATGATGGAATTGTTTTATCAAAGTGTCTCAGAAAATATTTTTTTTTTTGCCAGTATAAATGTTATCCAAATTATATATATTACTGAACTGTTACATTGAGAAAAAAGGATCTTGATAACATAGATTTCTTACCAAAAGTGTTGTGCTGAAAAAGACCTTAACTTACTATGCTGTTTAGTCATCATGTTGCTTCCACAGTATGGTCTTCAGTTCATGTACTGATGACAGTGGGGTTTTATGGGGACTATTCTGTATGGGATTTTCATCTATTATCTAAGTGTATCAGCAGATCATACTAATATGTTGAAACTGCATGGATTTAATATGTGACAATGCTGGAGAAGAAAAAGATGTTTTGAAAACTGGAGAGCAAGACCTGGTGATAGAGTAAAAGGCCATCATGTAGTCATTGCTTCCTTTTACTAACTGCAGACTGGGGTTATACCAAAATGGAGATTATGAGAATGTGTATTCATATGTGAGACCTGTGAGTTGTCTGCACTGGACTACCTGGCCATGTGGTATTCTCAGATGGCAATAGATAACTCTGGGAAAAGTTTGTGATGCAATTCTGTATGTAACCAGCTGCTTTAGAGGGTTGCAGTTTTTATGGCATCCTGGTTATCTCCTGTCTGCAGTACTGCAAAGTTGCAATGCCTCTTTGTTGGTCTTGGAGCTTAGGCTGTGCTTAACCTTTCGATTGATCCAAATGGAGCAGGAACTGGCAGGATTCCCAGCTTCTCGCAGTAGTTTCTGCTCATGATCATTAATCTGTGGTTGGGGGGAAAAGAGTAAAATTCATCCCTTTATTAATACTCAGATACAGCAATGAGCATCTTTTGTCAGAATTAATAATTTTAACTATAATTTCCAAGCTGTTGTTTGCTTAACTTTAAAAAAAAAAACCCTCTTTTTTAGATAAACATTTTCCATATTCTGCAACTTCAAATGTATTCATTTTCTGTCAAAAAAAATATAGTTGACAGTCAAAAGCAAGTACTTTTGCATATGAAATAATGAATAGTTTAATTTTCACTTCTGCTCCAAGCCCTGAGTTTTATTTGATTCTAACTTGCGTATAAGTGAAAAGTACTGATTTGGGAATAAAGTTGCATGGCAGAGAATTTCCCTTTTCAGCCACAGAACCACTAAATGGGTAAGGTTGGAAGGAAGCACAGTGAGATCATCTGGTCCAACCTCCCTCCACCTCTGTTCTTGTACTCTAAAGAGAAAAGCATACTTTAAAGCACTTCTCTTCCTAAGCAATCTAATAAATATACTTTAATCTGTTTTCAAGGTGGCTCACATAAGGTATTGTCTGTTTATACTTGTGTGTAAGACTACATTTGTCTCCATAATATTAGTGTCTTAAGGATTGGTATGTTTCCTTAGTGACTTATGTCCCTAAATGTTTAATATTGTTAGCATTAGTGCTGTTACAATGTGTAGTGCTAGGTCATCTTTACTGCTGGGCACAACTTGGGCACCTAGGCAGCTGGCACTCTTGAGACTGCTAATGACTTGTTTCTCAGAAAGGCTCTCTATAACAAAGTCATTGAGTACAATTGCATTTAGAAAGGATCTATCCTGGTGCAAAGGAGACTTTTAGCATGTATATCTTCCGTGGTCTGTGCAAAACCAACAGGTGACAAATGTAGCAGCAGCTCCATCTTTTTGAAGCTGAACATCTGAGCACCAAGCCCCTGTGTGAGCATAGGCTGTCAACTTCGAAAGTGTTTCTTGAGGCACCTGGGTAGGATTCACTTACTTGTGTGATTTATCTTAATAGATCTAAGCAAGCTAAGACATGAGGTGCAGCTGAATGCAGCAGAGCTGTATGTGTGACCTTGCATCTCTGAGGCCTCTGGACCTTCTGGAAGGCAGTGGATTTCTTTTCCAAAGCCAAAGAAAGTTGAAATTAGAGCAGAGATAAATACTTTATATATCTAATAATGTATTCTTGACTTGTTTAATTCCTGGAAGGGAAGGAAGCAGAGGAGGTGCAAACAGCAAGGTAAACTATGTTGCTCATTAAAGGGACAGTTGATTTGAAGGATGAGTCCTCTTAATAAGATTTAGTCTTTCAGAACAGTCAAGTTCTGACCAGTTGATGGAATTTTTCAAGAGTTTTCCTAGCCTTCAATATACAGAATTAACTAGTTAATCTTTCCACAGTGATGGTTAGTCAAATAAAGACACTTGGAAATTGTTGCCACACGTCTGTTGGATCTTCAAATTTGTAAATCACTTTTTTGGTTGCTATTTACCTTCTGGGTCCTGCACAGAGCTTTCCAGTGCTGAAAAGGGAAGCTGATGGCTTCCTTTATGTAAATAGAATAAGCATAAATCCACTGACCTGGAAATAATTGTATGGTTTCTTGCTTTGTAGCAGCCGACTGCATGGTGGTTTTCTAGCAAAACACTTAAGTGACAGGCGGCAGGTCAGCATGGTGTTGATCTGTCTTCCTGGGATCTAGGAAGTCTCATCCAAATTACTTAGAATGCTTAGATTTCTGTAGTGAGATGTGCCAAGTCTTTGGTTGTGAAACCAAATGATTGGTCAAGAAAATTTGCATTTTCCTAGAGAGATATTAACATACATGTATTAATAATGAGTGGGTAGAACAGCTGAAATCAACTCAGCTGAAGTCAACCAAGTGCTGACTTCTAATCAGAATTTGAACAAAACTATTCCATTTACTTCAGATTGAAAATAGTGTTATGTGATATAGGTAAGGAGTACACTTTTGTTAAATTTTCTGATCTTTATATTCTTTGGGTCCAGGTAGAATGATCAGCAATAGTGTGACAGTAATGCTCTAATATTTGCAGTCTGTTCTACTCTTAGCAATAATATTTAGGTGCTTGACCAAAACATTTTTTAGAGTTGGAGAGCTGTTTCCAGTTGAAATCTGGGCTCCTTTGAGGAAGTCGTTTACAGGCCAGCAAACACAACAGAGCAAGTTTGAAAGACCTTTGAGTCAGCTGGTTGAACTACTTATTACAAAATGTTTCCTCATTGAGTTTACTAACTTGTCTGTCAATTACCTGACAAACCAGAGTGGCCTGGGAAAAGGTTGTTCATATTCTTGAGGCTTTAAATGATTCATGTATGTTTCTGAGCCTGTTGAACTGTCACAAACAGCTGCTACGCTGCACTTTCAGAATTCTTGAGTATTCAGTGCTACAAGTTGTCTCTACCTATCTGTGCTAAAACTCCATACTGAGATTGCTAGCATAATGCTGCAAATCACTGTACTGCTGTGAGCAAGTGGAAATAAAGAAAACAAGCTCAAAGTTCAGTATAAGACCACTGAGTCTAGACCATGGTAGTTGGCTTGGCCCTTCAGATACAGCTGTGCTACTGACATGAACTGTAACATGTCAAACCTTAGGCCTTCAGTCAGTTTTTTGACAGCTATTTCATTCTATGTTGTTTTTGGCAAAGTGTCATTGCCTTTCCCACTGGTATCAATAAAAGTCACTATGTGATTATTTTCTGTACACCGTTTGATTGTTGTGTTCACACATGGTCTGCAATAACAGCAGTTTTGTCCATGTGAAGTCATTTAAATGCTTTAGTCCATTTGACACAGGCAATTCTCTGCTGGCAAAGTGATATCTCCTGAGATGAGACTTCAAGTGTTCCAGTCTGGCCTGGCCTCTTCTATGTTTGGAATGAGGAAGACATTTAAACTGCTCTATCTCTCTGTCACTACAGGCTCAGCCCAAGATATATTTATCAATTGACGCTAGGATGGTTTTGGTTTTGCACTTCATTCCAGACATTTTTTGTGGAACAAATACTGGTTGTTTATTTTAGCTGTTTTTCCTAGGCTACATATGAGGCATAATTACAATTTGAAATTCAAATGCATATTTGCAAGAGACGTGTTTGACTAGTTGTGACTAGGTAAAAATTCTCACTAGATTAGCGTTCAATTGGAAGATGTCCGGGTATAGTTAGAGTATAAAAAAATTAAGCTGATGTGTCATACCTCAAAATTTGCAGTATAAAAGACTTCCTTTTGAACTGGATGTGTTTGGGCTTTTGTAAATGGGCTTATTTCTGACCATAATGGCCTGCATGAGAATTATGTGATTTCTGAATTATATCAAAGATTTGGCTATGGATATAAATTTATGGGAAGGAAAAAAACAACAAGCTGTAACAACAACAACAAAAATCTTTTTGTCCATAAGAATGGGCTTAGCTTGACAATTCAGGCTGCTTATCAAATTTTATCTTTTTAGAATAGTTTTCCTTTGATGGCTAGGATAGATATAAAACTCACAAATAGTGGATTTTTTTGTTTTTCATGCCTTCTAGTGTACTTTGGAACGTAATGACCTTTGCTGAAAATAACTTGACTAGCTGGAGCCATAACAAGGCACAACTTTTTGAGTGCACGTGGTAAAGGCTCAGCTGTTTGGATGGTATTTATCATTCCACAGATAGGACAGCTAAAGAAAGAGAGGAAGTAGAAAATCAGTCATGAGGGTGAAATTTAAAACTAAAAAACCTTTCCTAAATTATTTTTTCTAACTAATGATGAATTGATTAATATTTTCACTATTAAAATATATTCACTCAAATTCATGTTGCGTTTTCTCATCTATATTGGAGGTGCATAGTGCAACTTTTATGCTTTGTTCTTTGTCTGTGCTCATGTGGAGGGGCTGTGGTGGATCAAACTGGATCTCCACATTTTCCAGTCTAGAGGTAAGTCAGAGTGCCCTGACTAAGCTGCTGACTTCATCATATGCTCTCAGCATTACTGGTGAATATTCAGTGATGGTTTCAGTCTTTGGATGGCAAGTACCTTGCTTTTTGCAATTCAACTGCAAGTGAGGACATGGTTATTGATCTTTTTATCCCTTAGAAGGTTTTCTTCACTTTTATATTTACTATGCCTGTAAGATTCCAGTAAAAATTTTTTCTTGGAACCAAGAAAAATATATTGCTGTAATGGAGAATTTTACCAGAAATGTTACTGCTAGCTTTTTTTTAATGTGGTAGATCACTGTTATGATACAGTCAACCATTGTGCTCATTAATTGCCAGGATGCAATTTCATTGCTTGAAAGGGTGGAGAACTTCATTAGCTTCACTAAGACCTTTGGTACAGTCATCTGTTTTTCTCTGCTGATGTTTTCTGCCTGTGAGCTTGAAAGCTTCAGAATGGCTTTTCAGAGCTGTGTCTTGGAGAACACTGGGGCACTACAAGCTGCTCTGCAGAGGCGAGGGAAAAGCTGTGGTATGGCAGCCTCTGCTGTGCCTCAGGATACAGGTGTATCCTCACACAAAACCTTGTAGCAACACCAATAGCAATTCCTAAAGATCCATCAGTAGGTGTAAAGGTGTTTGTTATGTGTGAGGAAAGCCTAATTAAAGGAAAGGAAGGAAACAGGAAGTTGTCTCAGTTTTTTTAATGGTGCAAATAGTTCAGTGATTGTCAGATGGACATTTAATTCTATATGAACACAAGCCCTAAGCCAGCTTCAGTCTTGACTGAGTTTACTTTTCTGAAATTAAGAGGGTTTTAGCCTTGTGGCTGAAGACAAGATATCATATCTGAAGGAATTTTTCAGATGCTTCAGGGATGCCTGGGTGAATAGAGATGCTGTTGCAAAGCACATTTTATAAGTGTAAGTTTTCAAGTGCTTGGTCCTTGCAGGTGCAGCATTCCCATTTTCTGCCTGGCCCTCTATTAGAAAATATTTGTTTTAAACAGGATTCCCTTTCACATTGACAGATGCTTAATACTGGGAATTAAAATTGTCCTTGTCAGGAATTAGTTCTGTTTAGACCAGGCAGCATACTTGAACTCACTCTGTTCTGCTTACTCTGCAACTAAGTTTCAAATTACCTTTTAAAGTAACATATTTCTTGTTACTGTATTTTAGTGAGTCAGAGTAGCTTTAATGCAGCAATGACACATTTTAAGTCAATACTAATGGTGAAAAAGATTTTTAAAACTTACTATTGTTTTGGGCTTTGTACTTTGCCCTTTTGATACAAAGCATAGTATTTGTAACAAATAGACATTCTCCTTTGGAAATGATATGTGGATTTTTCTTCTGAGCATGACTGAGTAATGTATTTTGTCCCTATTTATAATGTCAGAATTTAAGTACCTTTGTTCACCTTTGCAGCCATTTCTTAATCTCTTCCTTTTGCTTTTACATAGTAGTAGGAATATTATTGAAGTCAGTGTCTAGAGCAATGTAAAGATGCTATAGCTAAGAGCAGAATGTTTCTTACTGTTTGCTTGAAGCTGGAAGTTGCAGCGCATTATATTATCTTTAAAAATTAGAATATTCTGGCAGGAGGTGGTATAAGTAGAAATATTAAGGCAAACTGTCTTTCCAAATGATTCAGTGCTAGATCACTGTGTAATGCAACTGATCTGGTTAATCATTGGCTTCCTTAGCTTCCTTAGTGTTCTAACTCTTTGGAATTATGAAGTCCTTCTGGCCTAGACAGACGTACTAGTTTCACAGCTGATAAGGTCTCAGATAAACTTGTCTGACTAGGAGCTTGTTTTCAGTGGTACAATGAAGGACATTAAGCTAAAGACACTATATAGTGAACTTCTATCTTTGAACCAACGTGCATATGAAATCCATATGAACTGCAGGCCTACTATGCCCACATTTTCAAAATCATTTTAAAATCAATGTAACTTACCTAACTGAAAATTTATGTGCAAAAACAGGTGTTAGGTTTTGGTCTTAGCTGAAGGATTAGTTTTTATCTATCCCACATCAAGTGATCAGTAGACCTAACACAGGGGAAGCAGAAGTGACAGGGAAAGGAGATGCACCTTTCATTTGGTGAAGACAGGATCCCAGACTGAGCTGAACCAACTTTAGAACTGTGTAACTTGTCTTTGGTAGCCTTTGTAGGAAATGGGAAAAAATGACTGGTTTGTACACAACCTTCAAACATAACATACCCTAGTAGTTTCAGATCAGTGGTCTTACCTTTGAATGTACCATTGAGTAGACATGAGTGTTTATTGTAAGATTCCTCTGAGACGTGCAGTTTAACAGAATCTGCTTCCTGAGCAATAAAAGTTAGATTCTTGTAGCATTTTTAAATGAGTCATACCATTAACTTTTATAGCAGAAGATAAGGGTGGTATTAACAAATGATAACTCTAGCCTTCTTGTACCATTCCCATGACTGCTTTGATGTGTAAAGGAACAGTGCTGTCAAAGGGCCAGGCAGGTTCTGATATTTACCTGTCATTGCTTTCTGAAGAAAGCTTTGTTGGTCTCTTTCAATAGACAGGGATGCAACATCGGGAAATAAGCTGTCATCACTAAAAGTTAGCCTGAGTTACTTTGCCTTCATGCCACTGCATGGCCCACACACTCTTTTTTTTTTCCCTTTACCTCTGAAAGAACAGATGACTTGAAGATTCAAAGAGAAATTCATTACAGTGAGGGTGGAGAGGCACTGGAACAGGTTGCCAGAGAGGTTGTGGACACCCCATCCCTGGAGGTGTTCAAGACCAGACTGGATGGGGCTGTGAGTAACCTGGTGTAGTGGAAGGTTCCCAGCCCATGGAAATAAATGATCTTTAACATCAATTCCACCCCTAACCATTTTATGACTCTGTGAAAAAAATTTTAAAAGCCTGTTGCACGGCTATATTTTATTTTTCTCTTTTGCCAAAATTGTATTTAAATCTTCCTCTTTCCTCCATATTTTTCACTTAGGTTTCAAAAGTAGTCATTCTTAATGTTAACATTTATCAGTAAAAGTTGGTTTTGCACAGGGTAACTCTGCAGTACTTTGAATGCAGCTCCTTTCAGTGATTGGTTTATAACCTGATTTCATAAAAAGTTGTTACAGCAGTTAAGAAGGTGATGAACTCTAGCAGTCAGATAGGAGTGACTGAGAAGAAAAACACCACTGCAGTAGTTTTTGTGCCAAAACAAGTCCATTATTGAACTTTATTTTTTCTTCTGCTGGGAAGATTTTTTTTTCCCTCAAAGAAAGAACTGTACCTAAGGAAATATACAGTAACTTGGTTTTATATGGTGTGCATTTATTCCTTTGTTCTCTTCAGGTAGGATCTGTTTGGGTGTTGATGACCTGTACTTCTTGACCTACACAAAAATAAAATTGCCAGCACAACTCCTCTGTTTCAGTACATCCAGCACCAAAGCAGTCATGAGGTACAGGATTACAGACAGTCAATAAAACACACTGAAGTCGAGAAATCGCCTTAATAAACTATATCTTCCCACACTCTTGAGGTGCCCTATTTTTAATTCTCTATTTGTAAATTAGGAGTGATCAAAGTGATTGTGTTTAATATGAAGTGTCTTTCTTGAGCTGCTCAGGTGAACTCTGAGTGAACTAATGTGATGGAAGAAAACCTGGTCTAGACAGTCATCTTACATCAGTGCACTTGAAAAATTGGTAGACGTGGTAAGCAATGGGATATTCATCACAGCAGGGAGCAGATGATTGTCAGCTTTCCCACTCCCCAGAGCAGATATGAGTATCCATTTATGTGTCTGTCAAGGCAGCTGTACACTACCCCATATACTAGGTTATTTAAAAGGCTGCTGTTTAATCATAAATGTGACTGTTCTTATGCTGCCTCCTTAACAACAAAATTTTAGATGGATTTTGTATAAAATCCTGAATTAGTTATGCAAAAATAATCTTTAGCTGTATAGTTTCTTGATATGCAGCTCACTGATGCAATAGAGGGATACTTTCTTAAAATAAAAAAATCACCACCATGCCTTCTACCACTCTAAAAAGAAGAATGGGTTAAATATGATTTCAAAAACACAGAGATAGTAGTACATTTCAAACCCCAAATTAAATTCTACTATACAGCAAAAACTGGAGAACAAACAGATGTAAATTACTGTTTTGATAATTTTGCACTGGTGTTTTAAAAATCAAGAGTGTTCCCAGAATATAAAATATTCATAGCTTATATGGAATTTTTATAGCCTCTTACACAAATTGGGTGCATCTCAAGTTTTACTGTGCTTTGCCTTGTTCATTAAACATTAAAATGGCTTCATATATTGACTTCACACATCATCTTTAATGTCAGATACTGATAATCAGAACTTTTAAAACTTGTACTATGCATGTGGAATTTGCTTATTGATATCTATTGTAGTAGTTGCTGCATACTTAAATCCTGGGAACTTAGGAAACTTTGAATGCACTAAGTAGGAAATCTGTCAGGTTCTGCAAACAGGTGAAAGACTTCGCATGATGGCAGTGTTGATAATGTTATTATCATAACACAGTACTAATGATTGTATATTAGGAAAAAAATCTTTACAGAAAGGGTGGTCAGGCATTTGAACAGGCTGCCCAGAGAAATTTTAGAGCTACCATCCCTGGAAGTGCTCAAAAGATGTGTTGATGTGTCATTTGGGGTTGGGGTTTAGTGGTGAACACAGTGGTGCAAGGTTATGGTTGGACACAACAATCTCAGAGGTCTTTTCCAAACTTAATGATTATATGATCATAAGGCAAGGATTCTAAGGATTCTATGATTCTAAGATAAGGGAATTCTTCCACTGTTGTTCCTGCTTGCTCCTTGAGTTCTCCACAGGAGAGTATCCATGATCCACATGAGATCCTGATTTTATCCCATCAGGATCTCATGTGGATCTAGCAAGAGGGAATAGACTAGGATTTTGCTGTAGAATCTACCCATTAGTAGTTGTTTTGGAGGGGGTTTTTGTTTAGTGAAAACAAGGTTTAATTTTCAATTTTGGAGAGAAAAAAGAAAAAGTGGAACTCCGTAGCACAGACACCTTGTAAATGTCCTAGGGGAAAGACCTGTTTTTTATGTGTTCTGGCCTATAAACATTTAGACTATTTTCCAAGAGATGGTCTCAGCCATTCTCTTACTAGAACTATCACAAAATTAAATTTATTTTTTGATAGTTCCTGACTCTTAAAGGCTAAAAATTAATTACATTCCTCCCTTCTTCATACCGGTTTTGTAAGTACAACTAACTACTGTCATTACTTTTGTAATTTCAATATCTCATTTCATGTGTTAACTGCAGCAGCCCTACTGATGTTTTAATAGCTTCTACCTTATTAATTCCTTTTTGTTAGAAAATACCTTTTCAGATTTTTTCCATCTATTAGCAAAATACCTTCCTGTGCAAATTTAGGTGGTTGTGGTTTTGTTCTGAGCTCTTGTTCTTAAGAGAATTCGCAGTTCTGAAAGCTATGCTGTCTTAGATGTGTAGTGCTGCTGCAGTTGAGCTGCACAAAATAACCTTATTCCCTGTGCACAAGGAGGCAAATGTATCTGGATTCTCCTGTGCTATGGAAGCTGGCCTAATATTTATCTATGTCCAGCATTTCGCTCAGATGATTATTAGCACAAACAACAATGCACTCATTTAGATTATTACAAAAACAGTCTAGGAAACTGAAATAGAGAGGTAGATGGTGCATGAAATATTTTTTTACTGTCAGTTAGACAGGTAGAGGTGTTCAGGTGTTCTAAGGGAAAGACTTCAAATTCTCTTGCTGGAAATCTGGCAGTAATAAAGTGATACAGAAACTTGAAACCTGTTGTATTAACTCTTCGAAGAAATGTAAACTCTTCAAGAATGAGGTCATAATGCTAATGTGCATTCAGGCTTGGGGCAGATGCACAGTTGAGCTTCAAAAGCATTAAAGCTTATAACCCAAACCATGACAATGAGTAGAGATACTCCTTGGAAAGGGTTTGAGTCCTGTGAAGTAATATTTTTAAAATTATACACCTGAAATTCAGTATTTCACAGCAAGTCTCAGGTTGGAGCCACTGAACTTTAGGCTCTTCACCAGTGGGCCAGAATTGGGTTATATATGGAGTCAACAACAGCTCAGTCAGAAGGAAATTTGATCTGGAATAGGTGTAATCACTCCTTGAAAGTACTCGTATGGCTTGCTCAAGTAAATAGGAGGTCCAAAGGAAATTATTCAGTGTTAAGTAAATGCAGTGAATCTAGCCCTTTAGTCTCTCTTGCCATCTATTCTCACTTTATGCACAAGTGTTTCTGTGTCATGAAGTTTCACTTCTGTATTTCCTGAAAATTTCAACTTTGCTTAAATTTGAAGTATCTACCCAAAGCTTGAAAAGACATTCTAGTTGTCCCCAAATCAGAAAGTAGGTTAGCTCCAGGTATGGAAGATACAATATTTCATTTTAATTCCTTTTAAAATTGTTATTTTGAAGTTTTTAACTGCGTTGGCCTAAATAGATAATACTGTTAATACTGCTGAAATGTAGTGTTTCTGCAACTGCTAAATTGCATGCATTAAAATAAATTAGGATTCCTGCAGATGTCTGATGAAACAATTTAGAACATTTACTTTAAACTAGTTCTAAGCACCCACTCCTGCCAGTGATTTAGATTCTAATTTTCATTTATGAGCTCAGCTTGAGGGAGGAATGTTTGTCTCTGCTATTCTCCCTTGCTTGGCTGGAGGAAAACCTGTGAAATACACCCTCTTGAAAGAGACTGAGTTCCCAAAACTAAAAGTTTTCTTGGGCAGCATCAGAGTTCACAGAAGCATATGCTGCATTTCCCTTGGCATGACACAACTGTGGAGCATGGCTCAGGGAAACTTTTTATCAAGGTAAGCATGCAAATCCCTTCTGTGCCAAGGCCACCAATTAGTGCCAAATAAGGTGTCAGTTCTCTTTCTGATAACTAGTAAATAAGATGTGTACAGACAAATCCATTCCACACTTTGAAAAATTGTGAATACTTTTAAGTGAGGGAGGTATCAGTAATTGTTTGAAATGATAAGTTCTGAACCTGAGTGTGAGGTTCAAAATAACAACAGAGGAATTACTGTGAAATTAGCTTAATACATGACAGAATACTTTACTTGTTGGAATATATTTGACTTCAGGGTGCCAGAGCCATCCGTGGGAGATGTTCAAAATAGCATCTTACAATTTCTTTTGACAGAAGAAACATCTTTAGGCCTTGGAATTTTTTCCCCCACTACCTCCAGCAAGCATTACTGCCCATCCTGAGTCCTGTGTATGTGGCTTGATTCTTCCTTTGTCTTCCTAATGGTAACCTTCTTATGCCTAAGGGATAACAGATGAATTTTGACAAAGCTGGATCAAAGTTTTTAACTTAAAAATAAACAAACAAAAAAAAGTTATGGAATGTGCTGGTTTTAAAGAAAATTGAAAAATTATTTTTATGCTCAAGTAGAAGTGTTTCAAAGGAAAACCTCCCTAATATCCTGATAGAACAGAACACTGAAAATTGCAAGTGAACACAAATATAAACGTGCAAACTCCATCACTTCTTTCTAATTTAAAGAAAACAAACTGGAAAAACACCTTAAAATAACAAGCTATCTCTTCAGTTATAAATGTGTAATCAAGTATGGAATATGTTGAGGATTTATGTATAAATACTTAGATTTTCACTAGCTCTGGAGTGCTGAGTGACTTTTGGTTACCAGTTACAGTTTTTTGGTGACAGGAATGTATCTAATTTAGTCATCTGGGAAGCAACACAGTTTGAATAACCAACTTCCATTTTTTGGAATCTCTTGATAGAGAAAACACCTTTTTTCCATGTTCACTCATCTTTGAATAGAATTCACACCAGGTTCTTGGAATTTGCTTTTAAATCAAGTATTGTGCTAAAAAAAGTTGATCTGAAGCACCATCTCAGAAGCAGAAAAAATCATTAGGTTTAATTAGGATCAAATATTTGTTAAGCAGTGGTATGAATTGAGTCTATTCAGTAACAGAGAAATTGTTTGTGGGTAATTTGCTGTAGTAGTAATACATGAGGCATGCATGATTGAATAAATCTGCACAGAAATCTCTTTCGTTCTGGGTTGTTTTTCATTTGTAGCAGCAGTTTTATTTATATAGTATATGATCATTTTCAGATACCTGAATCAAAATTTATTTTAATAACTTAATATTTACTTACTCACTTACTGAATGATTGGTTAAGGTGCCTAAAGGTATTTTATTTCCTCATACATTCTTAAGTATCATTTCTCACCTGTAGCAAATGCAAGCATGGGAGAATTGGTGAGATGATGAGAAACCCATGAAGAGTTTGTGCAATGCATTTTTAGTGTCTGAGTATACTATTCTGTGATAATACAACAAAAAAGAAGCATCTATTAACCCAGGTATGAAAACTAAATAAGAATTATATCCCAGGCTTCTTGTACCACAGCCTGTTGGCTAAATTCTGGGCCTGTCAGTGAGATATATTTCTTGTTGATTTACTAGAAATCAGTCACTATTGTGAATAAAACTCCATTCTGTAGCTTCAAGGTGCAACCTTGAGTGTTTCCTGCAAACATTCTTACTAAGGGCCTTCTTACTGAGGTCTACAATTATGGTTTGGCTTCAGAGTTGTCTCATTTTGAAGCTACTGTGCTTTATTATATCTTTAGTAGAGACAAATATCTGAAATCAAGTGTAAATGCACAAGATGATATGTATAAGCTGAATGGAGGAAATGATTCAGCCAGCAGTGGTCTGCACTTATTTATCAGCCATATGACCTTCTCTAGATGGTTGCAAAAGCTTTACTTATGTTACAGGATTTCAGAAGGAAGAATTGCAATCAAGTTTTTGTTGAGTTCTAATTCTAGAATAGTGTATCAAGATTCATAACTGTAAGCAGCGATCATAGGGCAATCTGAATTCTTTTTAGAAAGAAATTTTTAAATTAGGGCTGACCTTTTCCAAAAACCAAGAAGCTCTTCTCAAAGGGAGTTGATTTCTGTGCTTAGTCTCTAAACCCCAAAGAAATTATCTTTGCAAACTAATGAAGATAAAATTAGGCATTGTAGCCTGTGGCACCTCCTTCAAAGCTTTAAATGCAAATGGAAAGGTTGGAATTAGGTCAGCCATTTTCTGGATATATTTTTCTAATAAAGCATAGTATATTACAGAAATTGTAGAAAGCAGTAGTTTCTGCCCCTGTAGAACAGTCAAGGAGCAGTGGAAGGAGAAGGTTGGTTGAGAGTGACCTCATGGCTTTGAGTGCAGCATGTTAATGGTATTTCAGTTCCAGTCTCTTAGCTGTCATTAAAAAAAAATGTGGTGGAGCAGTTTTATCCCTGAATAAAGTGATAAGTTAGAAAATGAGGCAGTCCACATGAAAGACACCAAAAGGCTGGGCTAAGATCTCTGGGTTAGATCTCTGTTTGTCCACAGCCCATACTGATGAATGGAGGTCCCAGCATTAGAGCATTAGCCAGCCCTGTTCAGCATTTAAGTGACAAGTAAGAAGAGACTGCAGTTTCTCAAGTTTAATGAAGGTATTACAAATAATGTAATTGCTGTCTTTTGGAGGGACCAATTCACAGAAACCCTTAGATCATCCTGACTGGGTAAGTGCTTTGTGCACTCTGTAACAGCAGCCAAGCTCTTTGCACTCAGATCCCCCAAGTGCATGGGGTCTGGCAACTGATTTAGCACAGGGACAGGCATACTATTTGCTGAAGGTGATTGTAAAGAAGCCTCAACAAAAATACTTGGCAGTGTTAAGCCACTGAGGATTCTTTCTTAATTGGGTGTTCCCAAACGTTCAAAAAAACCCAAACAAAGTTTTTGCATAGTGCTTTTTGTCATGTTATGTCAGATTCCTGAGTGCTTTCCAGTTAATTGTGTTAATTTTCTCCTACTGAGATGAGCTCAGTTGGTTAGAGAATGATGGTAACATCACCAAGGTTGTGGGTTCGATGCCCATATGGCCCATTCATTTAGGAGCTGGAGTCGATGATCCTTCTGGGTTTCTTCCAACTCAGAGTATATTGTAAACTTCTGTTAGTATCATGAGGATGTCCTCAGAACTAAGTCTGGTCAAAAAGGTACCTGCTAAAGAAAAAATGGATGTGGGAAGTTTTTTGGTGGCTGTTGAAGAAAAAGGTGTTTCCAAAAAGTGTTCTGTCACAGGATGGGAATGTTTTCATTAATAAAAATACTATCCTGCTTGGCAAACTCTACCTGAGATAATAGCAGATGTATACTTTGCAACTTTGCAGTGATGCCAGTCAAAACAGGGTTTGTGAGTTTCTCTAGGAGACAAAATAAGAAAATGCAGAAGCTTCATGAGTTCTGGTAGTTAAGCCAGAGATTTGTGTTTGGGGGTAGCATGTGGTTAATACAAACCAGCAGTTACTCCAAAGTAACTTGCCACCTCTTCCAAACCTAGGCAAATATTTCATGGTTCCTGGTGTCATACTCAGGATTTACTTTTACAGCCAAAAGGCTTATATGTGTACAGAAAGAGGAATTTATTGTTCGTCTGTCGATGTTTTAAGTTCAGGCCAGTATAAAGCCTGTTACTTTTTTTACTGGAAATGGCAAGGATTCCATTTACTGAGCTATTCTGGACCTGGCAAAAGAAGCATAGAAATTTGAAGTTTGCTTTGGCCTGCCTACCATCTTTGGTTTTGGGATGAAGGTGGTGCCTCAAATTTTAGAATTTCTTATGTGCATCTGGAATCTCCTCCTATTGGGGTTCTTGGCTGCCCAGTGCTATATACGACCAGGTTTACCTTCCATTTCATGTTTACCAGAGTTTGTCTAATAAGAGTTTTTCTGTGTCAGTTATGTTGGTTACCAGTTTTCTAATTTCTTCAAGTGAGCATTTGGTTATGAGGCCTCCAATTCTATCAGTGCTTTCGGCAACAGTTTATTTCTAATTAACCTTTCAATTTAAACTTACTCTCTTTATAGCCGAGTTGGAATTGCTCTGATCGGAGACATGGTCTCTGTTTAGGACAAAAATTCAGAAGGAAGTTTAGTTACAGACTTATACACTTATTATATGGCATCCTATAAATAGCTTTAATTGTATTGACCTTTAAAGAGAATGTGAGTAATCTTCACTTTTTATTAAGGATAAGAAAACCCCAAAATAGTGTCAGAAGAGTACTTTTAAGTAGAATTATATACAGGTAGATAACATTGAGACTTTTATTATGGTGAAAGAGCCCTTTAGTGGATAATAGTAATAAGTATTTGTTAACCGTTAAAAGAATATAAATTACATACTGGAACTGCACAGCCTGTCAAACAAATACTATATGCCTATTTAAAATTAAGAGGAAATAGTCTTTTCCACATTTGTGGAAATACTTTTCTGCCTTCTTTGTGGGAAGAGTATGCATTAAAGTTTCTGGAATTGCAGCTTTAGTACCAGAAAAATGTGAGAACTAAGACCTCTGTAAAACCAAAAGCAGATGTGTCAAGTTTTTCTGCAAGAACGTCTTTTCCATTAGAAATATGGACTTAACATCATGACTACCCAACAGCTGCTGTTTAAAATCTCCACTCTGAGGACAGCAGCTGAACCATTCACTCTGTAGACTGGATTGGAATAAGCATGTCTGATGAGCATCTGAGAATGATAGCTGGAAGGCAAAACTCATGACAGCTGGACCAGTGAATAAAGACACTGATGCTTAGTGCTGTGCAAAGACCAGACTGATAGGGAGCATGGATGTGTACAGATGACACAGGATGCATTTTCAAACATGGTCTATAATTATACGCACCATTTCATGTATGTGATACTAATTGCATTCATAATTTCTGGCATGCTGGTCCTCATGTTTACCCAACTGTGGAATTTACATGTGACTTTTCTTTGTGTATATGCAAATTTTATCACTTATTTTCCCATGCAATCATCTGAAAAAGAGTGATGACACACTGCGGTATGCCACTAGGGTGTACTCATCTGTGGGCTGAGTCAAGGCTGTCCCAAAATCATAGCCAACCCTTCAAGTGTGGAAAGGATATGTACTTTGTTTATGAAAGAAATTATGCAAAATATTTAGTACAATCAAATCATAATTTTTTTAATTATTGGGGTTTTTTCTGTTCTTTTGTATTCCAGAAATAGTATGTCAGATGCTGCATTGATTTAAAGCACATTGTTCATCTAGGTATTGGTGATGTTCTGTACAATTCAATGTGGCTAATGAAGCACTGCATGCTACCTTCGGGGCTATAACTATGGCTTGGCATAAAAATATGACCTTGACATTCTTTGAGCTGCACAATGAACCAGTCGATAGGAAATGACTTCAGTTTGTAATCCTGTGTTGTCACAGAGTGAACGCACATTATGTTCCCAAACACAAAGAGAAGTAAAAGCTGAAGAGCAAAGCAACTTAGCATTCTTAAAACCAAGTCCAAGTAAACTGTATATTTCCATTTCCTCTTGTACAAAATACCCTTTGTTGACAAGCTGTGCTTACACTGAGGTGATTGGACATTCTTTTCAAGTGGTTAATGGAACAGATGCAATGATATGCTAGATATTCTAATGAGACATTATTCTGGCAAGATGCAGTTCATTGAAAGGCCTTTTAACTTTGTGGGATAACTTCCTGATCATCTCAAAGGAGTTTGCTTCAAATTTGGGGGGGAAAAGCAACTTTGATGTTAAATATCGAGGCCTGCATCTGTCATGCTTATATTCGTAACTACAGTAAACAATGGGAGCAACTCTGGAGTAGTGCATTAACTTTTCATTTCCATCTTTCATGGGAAATTGCTCACTCATTGTAAAACTTTGAATCTGAAATAATCTTTTTCCAAGTTCAGTTCTGAGATACTCTTACAAATTATATGGGTAGTTTTAAAATAAAATGTATTGAACTTACTTAAGAATGCCTCTGTTCCTGGAATTACAAAGATTTAATGTATTAATTGTGATGGAGATACGTAATTTTAAATAAAATTCTTGATACCACACTACAGTTTATAGCTGAATTAACGTTAAATTCTTAGCAGTCAACAATTACATATTTCAAGAAGTTACAAACAATAGAATTTTTTTTAAAACCTTACCACCATTTATATGCCTCCCTTCAGTTTGTGTCAATGATTTTGATTCTTATCTCCTTTTCAAACTAGTAGAGCAGTAAAAAAAATTTAAAAATCCAGCCATTAGCTTTCCCTACGTGTTTCTTGTCCCTATTTTCAGAATTGGATGTGTACTTTGACCTTAGCTGTGCTGTTGAGATCATGGACCTTCTTACAATAATAGGTAATGTCTGTTGGGTTTGCTGCTGTATTTTTTTAAATTATTTTTATTTAATTTATTTTTTATTTCTCACTGCCTCCTGGGTATAAGCTTTAGGTCTGTACTTCTTCTTGGCAGATCTTGGCTTGAATTCTGCCCAGCTGGATGCACTTGAGGAGCTCAGGAATCACTGTAGAGCATGTTTAGGCTTCTGTCATTTTCCCAGAGTGCTACTGCAGCAGACCTCTACCAAGGCTCTTTTACTACCCTTTTTACATCCTGTTATGTGCACTGAAGCTCTTAAATGTTTCCTGATCTCAGTAGGGTGCAGAGGTAGCCCAAGAATATACCTAACATGCCAAAATGTCTGCAGGCCTGGCCTCTTCATCAGCTCTTTCCCCAGTCATCTTTTTGTCTTAGCGCTACATGTCTAGCATTGCCCTTTTCTAACTCTGTCTTCTCCAGTTAATGATTTCTTTTATTCTTTAGCAAATGCTTTACTCCTATTCCTCTTTATGAGATCACATTTTCTGAAAAAAAGCAGTGGAAAAAGAGTCTTACTCTTTTTTACCAGTTCATTAGGTGATTTATTACTTTGATATTATTCACCACATTATTCATCACTTTTATCTCTCAGCATTTTAGAGGCAAAGAGAGGTTAATCCTGGGGTTAACCATACCAGGAGATTTGAATGCTGTCAAATCAGGTGCTAGTGATTTTGTGTTGTTTCTGTTCTGGAAGATATGAAACATGTTAATTCATTCTGTACTGTAAAAGTGTCAAAAGCTTAGATCTCACAATTGTATCCAGAAATTTCCTGAAGGCAACTGGAGAGTTTTTGCTCCAATTCAATGGTACATGTGGCTTCTCTGTCTTCTGAACACCACATACATTGCAGTAGGTAAATTATGACCTTGGTCCTGATCTTTCGAGCAAGTCTGATGTTGGTATGCTGTGTGTAGATTTATTATACTGTTTATATGCACATTTCTTTTGTAAAATGTTTATAAATATTTTATATACTTGTAGTTGCAGGGTTCATGTAGAGGCAGTAGTCGTATAGTTTACAGTGAATATTGCATATAGTGAAACTGGTTTCATCTATATTTTTAAAGGAGTCCAAATTAAAAACTTCAAGATGAGATCTTGCTGTTATGAGTCCATGGAAACATCCAGTAGAGTTTGTTAATTCCCACACATTTTGGTGTTTCTGCTTTATGCAGGGAGGTGCATAATTTTTGCTTGCTTCCAGAAGTCATGCAGTGTGAGAAGATGAATGAGCTGTGGATTTTGATTGTTTTAGAAACACTTGTCCAAGTTCATAGCTTTGCCTTTGATGCTACAAACTTAATAGAGAATTTGGCTGGATGTTGAATATCTGCATCATCAGCCTTAACAAAAAATGTAAATGCAGAGAAAAAGGAGCACTACAGTTTAGCTGTGACGCATTTGCATGCTTTTTACCCTTAGACTGTTCTGACTGTTTAGGGTACAGAGACACTCTTCTCTGAAAGACACAGGACAAACTGCTTCCAAAATGTCATATAGCCAGGGTCCAAGTTGGAATTTACTTCAGTTTAGAAATTCAGACTCTTCTGTATTCCATAGGGAACCTAGATAGGACAGTGAGCTTGAAATCTGTGAAATTCCGTGAGGCCCAATTGAAGAAAAGTGTGTGTGCAATGAGGATCCAGATAACCCAAACAAGCAGTGCAGAATTGTGCTAGTTCTAGAACAGACAACACGTAAAGGTGGCACCATACCTGAGCTGGTAAGATGTACATGGGAAAATGTTGGACCCTTACTACTCTTAGGATTCAATTACCTTTTGTGCCATACTATGCTTTAGAAACCTGGGAGTCTGGAGTGACACCAGCTTGGGATCTTGAAGTGATGGCAGTTGAATGTTACACACTTAGAAAGCTGGATATGCTAAACGCAGCACTATGATTATTATATGTCTGGGTTCTTCAGATGGCTCGGTATCCCAGTCTAAAGGTTGTATCCTAATCCTGTGTTTCTGTATTTACATGCATGGCCTCCCTGGAAATTCTGCAAGAAATTGGATAGCAGGTGTTGGCACTCACACATACATCTCTTGTTAATGAGAATTTACTTCTGCATGCACTGTCTCATTAATGATAGCACTGTACCTCTGTTACTATTAGTAAAAGTTTTGTGAAGTATTTGTCTCTTTTCTCTTGTTGGCAATTGTGTTCTGACTTTGATTTTATTCAGCAAGAGTTTTGCATTGGTCTGTGTATTTGCTCCCCTTGGTTTCTCTCTCAAGCACATCTGCTATTCATGACATTCATTAGTTACAGAAAGCAGCACCAAAAGAAGATATATAAAAGCTCAAGGCACACCCCCTATTGTTTTAAAAGATGACACACAAGAAAATGCTCAGTTATTAACTTTATAGATATGCCTTCTTTGAATTAATAACTCTTTTTGGTTTCATTTCTCTTCTTTGAGCAGCTAGTGAAATACTTGTATGCAAAACAAAAATACTAAATATACAAATGAGCTTTGTTTATGTGCATTGTTCCCACAAATATATGATGCCTTCATCTTGTTCTCTCAAGGGTTGAGTTTTCCATCATCTATATTTTATTAGTCTTGTTACTTAACCCATGGAAGAGGGTAAAGGGGGGGGATGGGAAGGTGTCTGTTCTTGTAGCCATCAAGATGCTTTTTCCTCTCGTGAAATGTTTACTGCTAACATTTTGTGATTTGAAATAGCAGTCAACATACAGTTAATGGCATTGAAATGTATAATGAGCAATTCCTATATGTAAGAGAGGAAGGACAAATTAAGAGACTGGATTAAAGTGAATGTATCAACAAAATCTGGCATTTGGAATTTATCAAAGGCAGAGAATATGAAATCTTAGCAAGCAATGCCTGTTCAGCCCTAGGTTTTGTCACCTTGTCACTGATGATGTGAGTTTCTAGGTATTGCAGACACTTTGTGTGTGAAATAAGGTGGGGGGAGGTTCTGAAGAAATTTTTTTTTTTGTCAGTTCTTCGAGTGAGCCAGGCACCCTGATCTAGACCTCCTGTCTTCTTTTCCTATTACCATAAATACAACCTTCCATATACTCTATCGAGCAGAACTGAGGCGAAACCATGCAAACCAGTAACAAAGGGCTTTGTGCTGAAAAATATAGTAATAAAAGAGTCTACAAAACATTTGGCATAATTTTCCTTTATTTCTTTGTGTATGTCAAATGATCCATTTCTAGAATTACTACTAGTAGTTTGTTTGTCAGTGGAGAATAGCTATAAACACATAAATAATCTGGCTTTAGAAACCATTTATTAGGCCGTGTCTTGTGTCACATGTTTAATAGCATTAAAATAAATCACTAATTTTTTAATGCGTAACATTTTTTTACTCTGAGAGAAAGAGTGTCAAATCCTTCTGAATCCAGAGGTGAATAGACTTGGTTTAGGTTTTTGAGTTGCTCAATTTTGCATTAGCTGCAGTTTTTTCAATATTAACATAATTTAATCTTTACCGTAAGGCATGATCAGTAATGCAATATCGAATGGTAACTGTCAGCTTCTTAAATTCTTTATATTAGTATTCAACTTGACAGCTAATTTGCAAGTTCCCTCCCCCCACCGCATGTGATGCCACAATTTTTAGTATGGATGAGTCCTCTGACTCCAGCTGGAAATGCAGATTTAATGTGGCATGATCAGGATTCTTTTACATCAGTATATTAGAGGCCAAAGATATACATGACTTCACATTTAATGCAAACAGGAAAAACAGAGAAAAGAAGCAAAAGACAAATAGTCCCATGGTTTCCACTGGAAATCTGTCAGTATGACCAATCGGGTAGGTACCGAAATCTGACTTTATAGGTTCTCACCTAATAGGGCTGCCCTTTTGCAACCACATACCAGACCAGAAGGCTTTGGATGCTTTTACTATATAAAGATATGTTCACGTCAAGGAGTTTGACTGACAGTTTTGTAAACTGAAGTATTGTTTATTCTTAGAAAAGAAACAACGTCTCGTGTCTAGATATGGAAAAAATATTTGGAGTGGACATTTTTGGAATGAATTAAAGAAAAGAAATAGTCTATAAAAAGTTTGACAAAGCAGAAAGTATAAAAATATCCCTGAACTTGCTGCGTTGCAAAACTTCAGAGTTAAAGCTGCTTTTCCAGTTCTTACAGTAGCCAAAAAATTGTTTAGGCTGCTTTTCATATAAGCTAACTGAGCTCAGTTAACTGTGTGCAAGAAGAAAATATATGCTTTCTAATACACAAAATCAGTGCTAAAAATCTGTTTCATGCAAGGGTTGTTTTTTGGGGTTTTTTTTTCTGAGGCCTAAATCTAGCAGACTTCTACAGTTATGGTTAATTGTAACTTGGGAATAATCCCATCCTATTAAAGAAAAGCCTGTTTTTATATCTCAGAGACTATGGATTCAATGAGCATATATTAAGGACTTTGTATCAGAGCCCTAATATTTTTAAATGGGAAAGCTAAAAGTGGAAACCTGTTACAGACCTGGTATTAGCCATAATTACAGCTTCAGATATTCGAATCAGAAAGCTTAATTTCTCCACAATATGCACAGATCTGTCTACTAAATACACCATGGTAATGTCTGTAACGGGGAATACATCAACACTGTTGTCATTAGAAAAGGAAATTATCTGATTGCAGTAGTTTGCCTTGATTTTCTTCATTTCTCTTGCAGACTGTCTCATGCAAGAAAACTCTTGAATCACAAAGAATAATGATATCATTCAAGGCTAAAATTGATAAGTAGGCAGTTCTTGGGCTGCTGATTCTGTTTAACATGCTGGGAGCAGAGCTCACCCTTGGCCTTCCCTTTCTGTGCGCAAATTCCACATATTGTGCCTGAACAATTGGCTGCTATAGTGGGACCACAAAATGCCAAACAGAAGGTGTGCAAAGCCCAAGACAGTCCTGTGTTGCTCTTGCTTCACAGCTGATGCATCCTCAGTGCTGTAGTAATACTGGAATGTTGTGGCTTCATAATCTATCATAGCAGCATGATACAGTATTAGTACAAAGCCTTGAAGCTAGTGTCCTCATTTGAGAACCTGTGAAAATCTAAGGATATTTTTGGACCTTTGCATCCTTCAGATATGGTTTATGAGGTGTGTAACAGCCTCATCTGTCATAAGACAGCAGAGGAAAGTTGCTTCAAGCTTTCCTATCATCCAGCTCTCGAAGTACCCTCTTTGTGTACCTATCCTATTAGGGAAAGTTGGATTTTCAGCAAAGATGACTGTAGATAGAGCACTAAGATCAGCTGAGGCTTCCATGCCTTTGAGAGAAGATAAGCTGCCTGAGCCATGCAGGCTGTAGGCAAGGCAGGAGCAGTGTGTTGTTGCCTTTCCCTTCAGCTCACCTCTCCTTGGCCAGTGTGTCAGGAAGCATTGCACTGCTTGGTCACTATTTGCTCCTGGAAAATGTCTGATGAGGCCCTTGCATGCCACAAAACAAAAAAGGTCTGGAAATTGCTACAACAGTTGTAAATTATTACATTCTTTGAGGCAAGGTCAGGTGTCAGTGCATAGTTTGTGTAGTGCTTGGAATTTAATACCTTTCCTGTGATTCAGTATTTATTCTGGGAAGGAAAGCAAATTAAAAAACAAGCATACATGCCTTATCATGGCCACTAATCTTGCTTCTGGTGCCTTGTGGCCTTCCCCAATATTGATTTAGTTTCTTCTTTAATGAGAAAGTAAAAATTTTAAACGTGCTTCCCTGCTTTTTATTTTAAATGAACTTTTAATATTGTGTGGAATTCATTCTGATACACTTTTCTCATGTATGATCGGCACATTTCCTCTTAGTGCAAGTGGGATGAAAAGATTTTAATGAACAGGCTTAATGAATCTCATGAAACAATTGTTTACATACAAAAAGCTATTTTCACATGTGTGGGCTGGGGATGTTTCTAAATAGGACCCACAGTCATCTAATTAGATACACATGGTATTAGTAGGTATTTGTACTCACAGGACTAGTCCAAGGACAAGGGATCCCTGCTGAAAATTTTCCATTAAAAAGATAATTGCATAGCACAAGATCTTTCTAAAAAGACTGCCTAAATTTTCTCTTGTTTTTAATTAGGTGCTGAGATTTAGATCTAAATAGACTGTAAATAGAAAAAGGATTTACTTTCGTGGGTAGTAGAACTAATCATGCCAGCAGTGACTATGGAATTGTGAAAGATTCAAAACAGAGTGTTTTGCTTATAGTTTTATGATCTGATGATCCTGGTATGATTGAGGGTTTAGTGTATACACTGATGAATTATTTCATATTTTGTATGCAATATGACAGACTACATCTGGTTAGTTAAATAACTACAGTACCTAGTTGTGTACTACCAGTACCAGGAGGGTACAAATGCTATTTTTTCTTAGAATGAGATTTCTAGGAGTTTTTATTCTCCACCATCACCCTAATGGGTTCAGCTGTGTGAAAAGTTGCTGAGGGGAGAGAGCACTGTCCACTCTGGTATGGCTCTTAACAGGAAATGATCAAAAATAGAGCCTGTTTATGTGTTAGGTGTGAGTAATGTGCTGTATTTAAACATGAAATTAAGAAACATGTAAAAAACCCAGCACAGACTAAATATCAGTTACTGTGATAAATGCTGTTAAATTAATTAAACAGTTGTTTTCACTGGTAACATCAGTGGGAGTTGCTGAAACTGGATAAAGAGGAGTTTGCAAATTTTCAGTCAGAATTGGGGAGCAACCAACAGAGTGATTACTGGGGTACTTTTACCATGAATTTTAGGTGGAACCTAAAGGAAGTATGATAAATTTCAGCTAACTCGGGGGGCGTAGTGTAGGGGCTATAGGCTACATTGAAATAATCTGTTATCTTAGCATGAAGAAGGAAGAGATGTAAGGTCTTAGCTGTAGCCTAGTTATGAAGGGAAGGATAATGTGCACAGGTGAAAGTGTTCTGTTACAAATCTTACATGTTGTGAGATGATAATGGCAACACATAATAATATCATGAAGAAGAAGGAAATTTTAAAGAATGGTGTGAAATATGTTTGGGCTCTTTACATTTTCTTTCTGCTCATTTCAGCTTATTGAAATAATTTTTATCTCTTAATGGGCACCTCCACATTGAGGAATGACAATAGATCTCACAGTATGTTCAGCAGAACTGTAGGATGGAAACTAAATCTGCTTCTCAAGGTCCTAGCAAGGGCTGGAAGAGAAAAACAAAATATGTGTCTTGCAGTATTGTAGAGGTTCTCAGTCAAATGGTTATTGCAGATTGGAGCTAGCAAAGATATGTTATTCTCCCATCTCTGGCCCATACAAGAATGGCAAGTTACAGACATAGTACTGTTTCCCTTGGGCTGGGTTTGGAGATTTACAAGGAGAGTGCCTGTGCCTGAGAAATCCTGGTCCTTTCACAGGGATCAGCTGACAGCTGATGATTCTTGCCACACGCATATTCCTGCACATAGGTCAGTGCACTCATGTCAAGCATGAGTTTGTGCTTGTTATGGAGATTAATTCAGAAGACAGTGCAGAAATAAAACAAAACTTTTGAGCATTACTGATAGTCTTCTGTGCTGTGTTTGCAGTTGCACAAGGTTTTATTAATGTTATAAATTCACAGGGACTGCTGTTTCAAGATCTGTAATTAGCTAAAGATGCAGATAGCCACACAATTGCATGTTCTAAAGGTGCCTGTCTTTCTAGCTGCCATTCACACCAATTTTCATGAGCTTTAGAAAATCCTAGGAGGGTATTTGTGTAACCCTTATGCCACAAGAAGCAAATTAATATACATATGTATAATCTTTTTCTTCTTGGAATGCAGGTCCTTGCAATGGTTGGCTCTTCCACCAGTTTTTAGATAGCAAAGTACAGCTTTAAAAACAAAGATGTCAGGAAGATTTGGGATGGCCTTTGGATGTTATTTTTTCTCAGAAAAGTCATAGTTACAACAGAAGAACACAAATGTAAAGACTCAACACAGCAGCAGCAAATAGGTCCCATAGAAAACCCAAATTAGATCAAATATTGATGAGAAAACTGATCCCAGCTGGAGGGGTGCAAAAGTAGTTAAAGCATTGCAGCGGGATGCAGTGGAGTTAAGGCACTGGACAATTCTACTGAGGGAGAGGAAAAATAGGTAAACTACCTATTTCTGTCTTTGAGGCTTTCTAATGTATGTGTTAACCTCTGCTCTGTTAGGTTGTCCCATAGTCTTAATTGGAACTTTGTTTTAGCAGGTTGGAAACATGTTACACACCTGCCATTAAAAACAGGCTCTTCTAAAAGAGAGACAAAATTTGCTTCATAATTAATAAGTGCTTTTGATGTGTTTATGGAATAAAAAAAAATTCAGGCCTACGCTTTAGCCATGTTTTGCCTTGATTCCAGCCTTGTATCCATTTTCAGCTACCAGTTTGTGGTTGGGTGATGGGTTTTTTTCACTACTTATATTAAGAAACTGATAAAGTAGTCACTACAAAAAATCAACCAAGCTTCTTTCATCACAAATGCCTGAGGAAGATGTATAGTGAAAAGTTAGCTAAGAGAGTTGTCATATCCCTGACCATTTGCTCTCTGTGTTACTACTTGTGTTGTGAGTTGTTTGCATTACGTGATAGATTTGGCAGGTAATAAATTAGCTATAGCTGTTCAACATGAGTCTCAAAAGCTATTTACCAATGTGTTAGCATGGCCAATGCATTTATATTTCTTTACAGGGGAAAATGAGAATCCTTTTGAATTTACGCGGAATAATGGATCCATTATGTGTATATGTCTGTATGACCTTTCTGCTAAAAAGGCTAAAATATAAAATTCCTATAATGCTCCAACTTGTCAAGGTGGCAGAGGCCAGAAATAATTTATCAGAAAGTTAGTCTGTAATCAGAGATCTTGAGTCTTTTGTGTCATGGTTTTTCATTCACACCTCTTTAGGAACTTTCGTTGGCTAATGCAAAAACAGCTCAGAAAAGATCACCATTTTACCAGTTTGAAGTAAACTTAAGCTTGTGCCAAAAATGAGCTTGTGCATAATAAAATTGTGTCAACACACTATAAAGAGAACGCAGTACAGTTTATTGTAGATTAAACATGGACATTTATATGCTAAAGCTGAGCTACAGAAAATGTGATTCTCCCTTACCTCTGCAATGTTCCCTCACTTTACTGCTGATACACAATGCACAGTTGTTCAGGATACTCTAGGGAATGGCTAAACGCCATTCTTCTTCCCACACTTGTTTATTTCTGACTGTCATTTTCTTGGTGAGATCATCAAGGTCATTTTATGTCATTTCCTCCTCTCCTGCCATTTGTTGGGTTTTTTAGTTGATTTATTTTTTTTCTTTGTTTTGTTTTGGTTTGGCTTTTTAATGCAAGGCAAAAGAGCCCCCGTTTTCAACACTGCATATTTTTTCTTGATATGCAAAATAACGGCATTCAGACCCAAAACTCTGGAACTTCCTGAGTTCAGATGGGCTATCCACTTCTTATTTCCAAAGCACAAAGATAGAATGTGTGGAGGAGTTAAAATGTGGCTGCAGACCCAACCTGTAAATACCCTTGACATACTTGTGACACTCCTGCTAGTGTGGTTCCTGTGCAGGTGGCTGTCATTGCTCTAAAGTCATGCCATCCACTTCTGTTCCCCTGTGGAGATTCACAGGTCCTATTTTGCAGAGCTGCATCTTGGACTTTTACATGCTGCCAGGATTTATTTTGTCCCTGGTGCAGGACATTGTTGAATTTCATGAGTTTCATATCTGCCTGCTCCTCCAGCATTTGACAGGTCCCTCCATTGTAACAACAACTTCCCAAGTCTGGTGATCTCCATGAACTTGAATTTGCTTGGGTACTATTCACCCATAAAAGAACAGTTTTTTAACTTTTGTTCACTACTTTAATAAGGAGCCGAACTTGCAAGTCTGGTAACCTGTATCTTTGTGCCAAATATATGTGAAATTCCGTAAAGTTCAATACAAAAATTCCTGGCAGGCATGTTTTTCTTACTCCCTTGACAAATACTTTTGTTTCATTTGTTTAACAAAATGACACTGCCAGATTCACATTGATTCTTTGTTCTCACATTGAGAAAGGAGTCCAGGTACCCTGAGGTGCAGTTCAGTACCTAAAACCATATGGTTAATTTACTCAGAGATCCTTTACAGATGATTTGTTTAAAGGAAGCCTTACCAGTCTAAGATAGCAAAAAGTTCATTAGCATGTGCTCCACAGTGTCCCTTGTGGCTACTGTGAGTTAGTTCATGTCTCAAAATTGCCACATTTTGCTCCCGAAAAGAATTTTCCAGGCTCCTCTCAAATGCCTTCTAAAACGACTCATGAAAAGCAGCGCAGAGAAAATTATTCTTACAAAACCACTGCCTGCTTTCTCTGTTATTAAACTCTTCCCATGTCTGTCTGCCTGGAAGCAACAACAGAAGCGGCAAAGATGGGTCAAACACGCGATGGAGCAGCACGGCTCAGCTAGTGGGACGCTGGGACTGCTCTGACCTCTGAGTGACTTGCTAACTCTGCATCCAGTGGAAGCTCAAAACAATTAGAGCCCGTCCAGCTACACCCACATTTGTTTCCTGCTGTCATACTTCAAGGAAGTCTGCTCTGTGTGGGACAGGGGTGTGTGAAATGTTCTACAGCAGCCAAACAGTAGCGGCTGAGAACAACACAGCTTATTGGTGTTAATGTCCATCATCTTCATGGGTGAGCCATGCATGCAAAACTCTGAAATAAAATAGTTACTAAACATAGTTAGCTGAGACATGTTGGAGTGTGGCAGTGCACTATAATTTAGGTTTATATTCACTTAGCCTAGCATTCTTAGAGAAAAGCAAGTGGTTTGATAACCTTCTAGACACAGTGGGGATGAAGTCCTGTGGTGAATAACTTCTCATAACAAAAGTTTCACAATTATCCGTTTAGTAAAGGTAGGACCGCTTTTCTGTGAATCTCAACATCTCAAGTTTCTAGCTTGGTAGATAATGTGTGACTTTTTGACAGCAACTTTCTTGAATAGCATATATCATATATAGTAAAAAAATTCTCACAGATGAGAAATTAAGATCAGTGGAGAGGAGGGCTCTTCATCCTCCCATGTCTTAGAACAAGACTTGAAAAAAAAAAAGGTGCTTTTTACTGGTGTATGTGGTGATATTTATGTAACAGGTGACAACATCAATCTTGGGTACTTCAGCAAAATAATGTTTGTACTGGTGAAGTCCTCAAGACCTGGTTGAAATAAGCTGTTAATGGTTAACCCTTAAAGGAAGTAATTTATATTTTAAACATTAAGGTGAAGTTCTTAGCACAAGCCACTATGATCAGGTTTTCATAGAAGTTGATGGAGTACAGCAATGAAGGAATCTTGCTCATTTTCTTCAAGTACCTATTTCTATAACAGTGTTTACTGTGGCTCTTTTAGAATATAAATCTTTAGTTGTGTAATTATATATTTCATGGGGAAAACAGAGTGACAGGTTTTGTTCCTTTGAGGTGGCATAAACAAAAATGTTTTGCCTCTGAATCAGGCTGTCTTAATGCTGTGAAGTCAGGAAGTCATTAGATGTCCTTGGTGGTATGGAAATAGGACTTCTGTAATGGAAAAAGATTAAACCAGCGTAAGAAATTTTTATGGTTTTGATAATCATTAATATGTACAATGAATTTTGTTCTTATAAACTATATTAAAAACTGAAGTGATGCATAGGGGAGAAACGGTGACAGAATTACTTTTTGATAGTGGTTGATAGTCACACCATTTTTGACAAAGGTCATTTGAATTTCATAAGGTGAAACTTTGGAGACTCTTGCATAGAAATTACTAAATAACTTATTCTAAATCACTGAGCGTTATCTGTGTATGAGAATATAGGACAAATGCTGGTCCCTTGTATCTGTCACAAAACAAAATTGTGAATTATCTGAAATAAAAATGCCCAAAAATTACTTTAGAGCCACTGAACAGATTTGATTTGTGGCTCTTCTACAAGCAAGTCCTCATATGGCAGCATTCAAAATGTCACATGTACATTCTGTATCTGCTAGATGCAGAAAGATAAAACTTTTGTATTGCAATAGTTGTTCTGTCCCCTTCTATTTGTTGTATGGTAATACAGCAATATATATTATTGTCCACTGATGTTGACAGGCCACTACAAATTGTGATTTATTGAACATTAAATGCAGCCATGTAGTGCTTACTTGTGGGTGACTTATTAACACGTAGTAGTACTTTGTATTTAAATAGTCTGTAAATTTAAAAAAAAAAAAAAACAAGCCAGAAAGCCTGTATTATGTTTGATGTCATAAGTGGTGGAAGAAATTCCATAGTCTGTAATGTCTGTTCACATAGAGCTTTCTTGTATGAAACAGTTTTTTAGTAAATGTGAGGTAATTAAGGGGTTGGATCCTAAACTAGAGTAAAAGCCACCATTGACCTCAGTTGAACTGCACCGGTTTATAACAGCTGAGGAAATAGCAGGAAGTATTTGCATTCTTCACTATTTCTAAGACTGGAGGATAGAGCAAAGAGCTGTGACCAGAGGGCAAACAGAAAAAATTATGGAGTGTTAACAGAAAATTTTAGTTCTAAGTAGGACTCTATTTATTGTGAGCATTATGCAAATAGGCATTTGTTAACTCTGATGACTCACTTTTTGCTTTCAGTTCATTTAAATAGTGATTTGGTATCATTTAAATGAAGCTGATACCCTATTCTTGTGCAAAACTTTAGAGGTCATCAAGTTTAAGCACAGTTTCCTTCCTTTTTGCAGAGAAGTAGAGGACTTGTTGCTGCATGCTTATTCCAAGTGCAAGCTTTCTTCTTGGAGGGGTATAACATGCAGCATTTAGTTCTATATGCTTATGGAAACGAAGAGGCTTTATGCATGCATGGGCAGCTTCTGCACAAATCTAGGTATTTGGAATATTTTTGCCTGATACCCACTAGAAATAGGGTACATAAGAGCAGCCTTCTGCAGCCACTGAATTGTGATGGAGGATATGACTGATGTATGTATTCGTGTCTTTCTTGCTCATAAGTCAGGTCATAGCTTCATCTGGTACCACTGTTTCTAAAATCTATTAAATTGAAGCAATTCATCCAGTCTCTAAAAATGCTGGCTAGAGCGGAAGGATGGATTATATTTGCCAACCAGCACAGAGGCCATGAGAGACAATGGAATATTCAATATAAAATAGGAATGCCAAGGACACAAGGGAACAGTTAATCATTTTTGAAACCTACAGTTCTGGTTCACTTAATATTCAGAAGCATTTGCTGTTTCAGAGTTTCTGCACTTCATAAAAATTCAGTGGTTTTTGGATAGCATGGCCTTCATTACTGATTCACTGCTGATGTGTTCATAGGGCCTTATCTTCTGCTCTTAATTTTTGTTTATGCTGATGTCACTCAGCTGAAGACAGTGTGGCACAGTCCTGCACTAGTGCACAGATACAGCTTATATCTTTCCTTAGACATCCACAGAGCGTGTAATCACATCTGCTACCATGTCTAGTAATACAGTTTTTGATACAGTTATTCTCCCAGTAGGAAAGCCTGCAATTTTCAAACAAAAATAATATTCAAGAACACGCTATTGCTAGACACTCATTTACCACCATAAGAACTGTTCAAACAATTGCAAAGTGGTTTTTTCTCTTTATTTGGTGCATATTCCACTGGCTTTGATAAGATGGAATAAATGTTTTAAAATACAAAGACTTCACACCACAGTAAGTATTTGATGCAGCCCTGTTGTTTGCTTTTACTAATGCATCAAATTTGATGTCTGTTGTCAAAGCAAACGACGAATGCATGTCATGGTTTACCCCCAGGCAGCAGCCAAGCCCCAATGCAGACACTCAGTCACTCCTCCACCACCAGCAGAACTGGGGGGAGAATTGGAATGGTAAAAGGCAGAAAACTTGTGGGTTGAGATAAAGGCAGTTTAATGGGGAAAGCAAAAGCCACACACTCAAGCAAAGCAAAAGAAGGAATGAATTCACTGCTTCCCATGGGCAGGCAGGTGTTCAGCCATCTCCAGGAGAGCAGAGCTCCATCACAGGTTATGGTGACTTGGGAAGACAGAACCATAGAGTGACAGTGTTGATTTTCAAAATGCTCACTGTTTTGCAGTGTTAGCATTGGCTTACCATGTGATGAAAAAATTTCTAACAGGAATGATTTATCTGTTGTACAGTCTTTCATTGCGGTGGTTGTGTTGAGACAGCCAGTTTTGTAACGTAGTGAGCACATGTGTTCTTTAATAAGAAATAATAAAATAATTATACTGAAAAAACAGTGTGAAAGACTTTAAAATGTGTTGGAAAGTACATATAAAGCATACATCTCTTACCTGACCGACTTAATGACTTAGGTTACTGTTCTATATCAAAAAACACTGAATTCAAAACAATGTATCGCAGGGAGAAGTGGTATAGAAGGTTTTCAAAGAGAAAGTAAGAGCAGGAGAGCATGAAGTAGCTGGATTGAAGGAAGTATAAATTATTCTAAATAAGACCAGAATTTATATATTATACCTATATAGCAGAAAGGAGTAGGAGAAAAACATGACCCTTATCTTCACTTAAATCTGTAGTTTTCCTTGTGGTTTCTTTAAGGTAACTAACACTGCATTAAAATATGCTTGAAGGCAAGGCACAGTTGCTGTGTCAGTAGTTAAACTGAGGTGAATCATAGGGCAGAGCTACAGAGCTGAGTGGAGTTGCATGGCAAACTGTTACTTTGCTTTACAGAAATTGTTTTGAAATTACAGGAAGTATTCCAGACTTTCTAAGCAACTCCAAACCTGAATGTCAATGTCAAATTTCTGAGTGGAAAGACCCGATTAAGATAATTTTTTGAAACACTTAGTTTGTGTTGCTCTTCTGAGACAATTTACAGTAAACTAACATATGTCTAAAGAAAAGCTTCGACTAGCCAAAAAATCAAACGTAATTTGAAAACAAACAAACAAAGTCAAAACAGGACCTCTTAACAATTTTGCAACTTGTGCACCATTTTCCAGAATTACTACTCATTTCTACAAACAATTTTCTATGAAAAAGTATTTTTCTACAAAATGTTGGTTTTGGATGATAATTACAACTTCATCAAGTTTACAAGGGAGATACCCATAGTGTTGATTACAGTAATCCTATAAAGAATTGTACATTCTTCAGCAACAGAGGTGATGTTTAAGAATGGGAATTTCAGTGTGAGAGGGAGATTTCCAAGAGGTAAGACAGAATGGGATGAAATTACAGCCAAAATACCAGAAAGCAGAGAGATGTTCACAGCCACACCTTTGAAATGAAAAGACTTTATTTAGGAACTTCTGAACTTACGCCATTGATAATACTTAGAGGAAGTGGAGAGGAGTAAAAATTATCTCAGATCACCTTCAGAAATGAGGATAGGATGCCAGGAAAGTGAGACAGAGTGTGTTTGGAGACACAGGTGAAAACTCAATGTGAAAAGGGTTATAGTACTGAAAGAAGGGAAGTAGAGAATTTCAGTGAGAGTGTAGAATAGAAAGAAAAAACTGGAAAATCACCAGCAACAATACAGGTCATTTATTCTCTAAAATCGTTTGTTTCTCAAGAAGTAGGTAATTTTTAATTATTTAAAATAAAAATCAGAACACTAATCTGTCTTGGTCAAAAATTTCCTTTCAAAGGCAAATTGATTCCTACATACATTCCTTTGTTTCTGCATGGACTTTCAGAATTAGCTAGTTTTTTTGATTGGAAGTACTCTGATACCATTTCATTTAGATGGGAGAAAGAGCATCTTAGTACTTCAAATGTTACTGATCTTCAGGGGAAGTACTTACATCTCCTGGGACCAATTAAAGGTGATAGCTTTGTGGAGATACATTTTTCAAAATCATTCCTTCTTTTAGGCATGTGGTTTCCTGTATGCTGTATTTTGTAAGCAGCACCAGCAACTGTTGTAAGGAATGAAAAGGCAATTGTGTTTTCAGTTCATTAACTTTATGAATTTGACAGCTTTTCGCAGATAGCCATTTCATGACTTCAGGAAATTTCAAGACTAGTTAGCATACCTTCTTTATTGGAGGAGAAAGATGTGTGTTTAAAAATGCAGTGTGAGTTCAGACCTTCTTTCCTTTCCTTCAGAAAGTTCAGGTGAAATAAATATCAATAATTTGAGTCACTCTAAATTTCTAAAATCTGATTTATTGTTGGTCCTTTAAATGTTGAATCCATTAAAAATGGTGAAGCTTACTTCTCTACCCGTCTGCCTTACAGTGCTGTGTTACTGTTTCATGTGACTATGCACTTTTGGATTTGAATAATAGTGAAATAACAAGTTCTAAATAATACTGCTATAAGCCAGACTATTAAATATAAAAATCCTTTGGAAGCTAGTATTGATGAATTCCACAGTTGCCATACTTTCATGCATACAGTCCCATGATTTTTAAAAGATGTTTAAAATATTACTAATCTCCTATATAGGACCACAATTTGTAAGATAATTAAAATATACCAGTTACCACTGCAGATCTTGGCCTTACTCTTCTGTCTGCAGAAATATCTGGAAATGGTAACTTTAAAGATGCTGTACTCCATGGTGAGGATTGCTGGGCTGCTGCCCCATAGCTTACAAGTAACTTCTGAGTGATGAGAAACATCCCAGAAAGCTGCTGAAGAAATCAAGAACTGACAGAGCACCCTGACACATCTTGACAAAAATCTTGTGAGTTTTCATATGGCTAAGCTGAAAGCAGAAGGTGACAGATTGCCATGACAGTATTGAAACATACACTGTTCCCGTTACTATTCAGTATGAGGTCTGAATCCTGTTTAAAACTAGATTTTCACACAGTGGTGAGTGAAAGCAACACAAAGGTAACAGCCTTACCCATGTTTCCCAGTATGTCTAGTTTTTTGATAGTTAGATGTGTTTAGAGTTAAATTTCCATTTTTCAAACTATTTTAAATAGCTCTTCAGAGAAAAAAATTACGGTGACTTGTTATGCCGCTTATCAGTGTAGTGTATTAATTAAAATCATAGAACGTCATTTACCTTAATGATATTTTCTTCATCTGAACACTCCTAAACAAAATCAGCATGCCTCTGTGTTAACTTGCACACATTCATGTGAAATACTTGTGCTGGGGTTGAAGCCTGGGTCTTTGTCACGTGCATGTCGGCTGGCATGCAGTTGAAATCAGTTGTGCTCTACATAGCAGGAGAATTTAATGAACAAGTAACAGTGGCTTTTGAAATGACACACTGCTGCAGTGCACTGTATGGTAGGTGGCTGTAGTTATAAAACTATAATTAAGTGTGTGGGAACCGAGAACATCTGCTAAGGGAATGGCACTTACCGTTGCCAATTTAAAATAAATAAATAAATATGCCTAGTGCTGTAAAACTGCCAATAAGATACTGGGTACACCAGATTAAGCTGAGGTCATAATTTTAATAATTATATTAAGTAATCTGGGGGGTAGTACGTGAAGGAAAAGAGTCTGTCATGATGCATTATGTCATCTATCCTCTTTTTGTTATTCACACCACACTTGATGAGGTTGAACAGCTGGTATTACAGCAAGGCATGTAACTGATCCATGTGTTTTCCTGAAACAGATACCATCCATGTGCAGGCACTCCATGACTTAGTTGAGTGACGCTTACCAAGCAGAACAATGAGCTCTAAATAGCACTTGTGGTGGCGTCAGAGCTGGGGCTGCTGCAGGTACCTTTGAGCTAATCTGATAACCTCCATGTAACACTGCATTTGGAACCAGAGCTAAACCTGCTCAGTCCTGCTGGCATCAGTGCTCCTGGGAATGTATCCTTGGCAAAATGTCACTGAGTGGTTAGAAAGCAAGCCAGGCTTTATATTCTATCCTATATCGTTGTAATAATAAGTCTTGTTATTACAAAAAAAAAGTCTTGTCTTAAGACTCTAAAATATTGAATCATTTAGTTTAGAACTGCACTATTAGCCTTTGTTAACTAGCTGGAGCAGACTGATTATCTGTTGGACTATTATCATAATTTCCTGGTTTGAGATCCTGTATCAAATTTCTTGTCAAAAGCTAGAGGTCATGATTCTACAATATAATGATTTTGGTTACATTAAAAAATCTGGTCATCTATAGTTTAGCTAAGTTTGTACTCACTGGGTGGAATACAGTGACAAACTTTAATACAGCTTTGATAAGAATGTGACTTTTCCCTCACATTACAAAAATTCACCACAAAAAAAGCTGTTTGCAGGTGCTCAGTAGAGATTTGGCAAGAGCAGAATCTGAAAATCTATGTCCATTGCCCATGAATGGAAAATTAGAATTGAGTACTTGAATGCTTCTAAGTGCCAGGGCTAGTATAGGGAATGAGTGGGACTATTCATGTAGTTGGTACTGCAATGAATGCTAGAGCAATCTGAAAATGAGGTGCTGGTGTTTGCTATGCTTTCAGACCCACTACAGACCAATCTTTGCAGAGGAAAAGAGGGAATAAGAGCAGTAGACTGTGACAAATTGCCTTTGGCAGGGGAAGGAGGACTTCGGAGCATAGTGGCAACAAAACTGGGAATTAGTGAGTTAGAGAGATAAGACTGGCTAGGAAGGGATCTGGGGCTGAGAACTTGAAAGATGGAGGTTTGTCTAATGGCTCTAGAAAAGTGATTTGTGTATCCCTGTGGTGCCAGATAATGACACCAGTATTTCCCTTTCCTTCCAAATGAATGAAAATCTAGGAGGTGACATGACAAAGAATTACCTTAGCATTGCAAAGGCTGCAGTAGGAAATGTCAGCTAATGCTACCTCTCCTGCTTCAGCTTGTTCCCTCTGTGTAAATATAGTTATTGCAATAGTTTTATAACCACTTGTTTCTGCAGATCTGTGGCCTCATCCAGAACACAAACTGCATCTCCTCATTTGATGTGGGAGTAGGTTTACATAAGGAATGGAGTCAGTAGTAGACTCTTTAGGCAGCTTCCTCCATTTGCTGACATAGTTTGCTTTGGTAGCAGGGAATTGAGAGAGTGAAAACTCGTCCTGGGTTGTGCCCCTGACTCTTCGTTCCTGTGATAGTGAGCCTTGTACATTATTGTGAAAGAGCAGGGAAAGCTCTTACCTGTGGGTGGCTGCCAGGTAGATTTCATTGCACTGCTTAGCCACGCCAGTTTCAATCAGGTTTCTTGTGTGCTCGTTTATTTTCTTTCCAGCTGTTCTGTCAAATACTTTTTTCCCCTGATTTAAAAGTTTTTTTTTTCATTCAACATTTCTGTGAAGACTGAACCTTTCTGTATGCCGTCTGCTAATTGTTCCAATACCATTCTGCTGTTGGTATTAGCAGTTTTAGCTTTAGTTGGTTTCTGATTTGCTCTAGAACCAGTAAAGGATGTGCTCATTAGCCGAAATCTCAAATGTGCTGGTGAAGAATAAGAAATTGAGAGGGAGAAAGGTAAGCATACAATCTAAAAATTAACAAATCTAAAAATTAATTGAATTAAATTAAATGCGTAGAACTTTTGAAATTCAGCTAGCAGTTACAGGTAGTTAGTATTAAAACTTCTTATTTACATGAGTTAACTATGCTCCCAAATATAATGGTTGGTAGTTCTTTCTTTGGATGTTTATTTTAGGAAGAATAGTGGCTTTTTTGCTGTTGTTGTATATAGCATTGAGGCATGTTGGATTTCATGAGGTCTGATATCAACTGAAAGTACAGTGCACATACTCATATTGTAAACAGTAGTCTGTAAACAGACATTATTTTGATATTTGTTATATGCAGGAGGGAAGCTGTATGAAATAAAAATTGGCGATTGTGTCCCTTGGGAAAAGGCAAAATACAGCATCAGCAAAACATTCAAATTCAGGCTTGCAAGGCTGATTATTCTGGTTTTCCTGTGTTGTACATAAGGAGTTTTCTTTTGTTTTGAGAGCACATAGTATTGCTGCTGTTAAGTATCTTTTTTCCTGCAAATAGTTAAGTCTCTAATGGGACTGCACTTACGCAAAGCAGTGCTAGAATTCTTGAGAAATGGCAAAATATGCTAGGAGTTAATAAGGTAAACAGCATGGTATAAGGCAGGCTTTATAGCAGGGATAGAAGTTCATAGCATCTGACTTGCTTTGACACATCTCACTGATGAGTCATTTAGGTATTGAGGCATTATGATATAAATCAGCATGAGGATTGAAAGGCCAAAGTCGTTCTTGTGCAGCAGAACTGAAGAAACCATATGTCTGTTCAGATGAACAGTGAATAAATCTACTCTAGCTTTTGTTTCACAACTCCTTAATTTAAACTGAAATCTTACAATCTTTCCCCATTTTATTGCTCTTTAGTTCTTGTCATTTTGAGTTCACAGAGTAGATCCGCAGATGTACCAACAAACCTAAACTGGAGGATGTGGCTCAAGGAAGGAGCCTGACATGCTTCCTCTGCTGGGAGGTCACTGAAGTAGGTGTGTCAGTAGTATTCTGGTCTGTGGGGCCAGAGTAGAGCTGATCTGAAGTCAAGCCCCTATGTGAATGACAGGCTTTGACACTTACCCTTTTGCTGGAGGAAGTTATTTCTATTTGCTAATGCTGAAACACCCTTTGGATTTGAATCACACCAAGGCTGTTCAGTGAGTTCCAATTATATTAGTCATCAGTCCATGCAGAGCTTGGAATGAATACAGTGGGAAAAGCTTGGGGTCAACTCTTCACGTTTTTAGACAGCAGAAATGTTTTGGTTGTTTCTGTTGTCCTCCTCCTGTCTAGGAAGGCAAATTAAACCGGGTGCAGTGTGGGAGGGGGTTTTGTGGCTAGGATTATAAGGTCTGTGAATTTACCACACATAGCTCCTAAGCCTTCCTGTTTGAATTCACTTACATATTATAATGCTTGACTCTATTGCCCACTTGGCTTTGGTCAGGTCTGTATTCTCTGTGAGAATTCCTTATGGAACTTGTAAGCCTTCAATGTTTCCAAGACCTCTGCATCTCACTCAAACTTAGCCAAAGTTGGCCACAAGTTTTAAGTACTCAGTAGGGATACTGAAAGTTTTCAGGAAAAATCCCTTCAAATTACTATTTTAGAAAATAATAAAGAATAAAATATTTCACTTTCAATCTTCTTACTTAGTCTTTTAAGTTATAGGTATTCTTCCTATTTTTATGCACATGTTACAAAAAGTTTAAAGCAAAATGTTGCTGCTTCTTCAGACTACTTAAAATATATTAAGGAGTCTTATATCACCTCACACATTGGTCCAACTCTGTTAGCTATATGTAACATTACGCAGTAGTTCAGGAAAGCATATTTTTATATTTAAGACAAAACCAACAGAGGAAAAGAGAAATGGATTTTTTTTTCATGAATTAACACTATTCCCAGTGATTCTATTGGGAGTGATATTGACTCATCGGGGGGAAAAAAGCCCTATTTGATGGAATTCTGTTTAGGTGGAAATTTATGCGTGCTTATCTGAAATTGATACATATTACATGCATAATAGAAAAAAAGCAGGAATGCATTTTTTGTCATACTATGTAGAAATGCAAAATTAGACAATACTTGAAGTATTCAAGTGACCAGTGATTTGCAAAGTTCTGGAAATGAGTGATGAAACTAAAACTTTCTTATGTTCCTGATAACTTAGGTTTTTACTGTAATCTAAAGAACCCAGATTTAACCCTCCAATGGTGAATTTTTAACAGGAACATAGTTCTAATGATATTTATTTGTCTTGAGAAAAATGGAGAAATAGCTTAATATTTTGGGAATATTTGGATCTTCTTAGAAGTGAAACTTTAAAATAAAATTTTAAAGAACGTCTAAAAGATTTGACCGGTGAATTCTGGGTACCATTGTTTAAGAATTGTATTTACTAGAAGACAGATACCTCATCATGATTAAATGATTGGCACTTTCTAACCAGGCTTTTCTGTCAGTAGTTTCTACCTTTCCAAAGACAGATCTGGAAAGCTGGTGTATTGCCAGTGCTCTGTATTTCCTTTCCATTAGGGAGAAAATTTTGCTGGCTGTGTTTACCAAAGTACTAAGCTAAGAGTCCCAGTGACCACTATGTTCTGGGGTTTCAGATGCTGAGCTCTCTTCCCATATATCTTTGCCCAAGCAGAGCTGAATTGCTACACATCCCGAAAGAAGTAATACGTAAATTAATGCCTTAATGGATATTTCCCACATAGGCTCTGGATACTTCTCAGGGGCTCATTGTGTCACTCATTGACACTCATCTGTGTCATCTGAGTTTACATGACAAGGGAACTTCCAGAAGTGCTAAGAACATGCAGAATGCCTTTTACACACTCTGTCTTACGGTGGAATCTTTTGTCATTATGTCTGTGCACACCAATCCACTTGATCCATTTGAACAAACACAGTTCTTGTAAAACAACAGCAAAGGCAGAAGACAAAAGCAGGGAACAAAAATAACCACCACTAAAGGCTAGAAATTTACAGTTTTGTATGATTAAAAACAGTAGTAGGTCCCTGGACAAAGGGTAGGAAATGTGGATTGGAGTCAGCAAGTTAATGGAACTTTTCATCTAACCTTTAGTCAGTTAATGGAACTTCTTCTCCTTTTTTATTTATATTTAAGTAATGAAAGTAATGAAAAAAATCACAAACACCACAAGCATGACTGGGATTATTAATAAAATTTTCTCTAGCGGTAGAGGAGGACATGCAGAATATGAGCAGCAGTTTGTCCTCCTCATTCCTTTTGCAGCTGTAAAAATAACCAGTAAAATGTACAGAATGTTGTCGACTTGAATAACTTTCTTGGTATCCTCCTATATTTGCAGTATCATTTTAGGAAAATGTTCTGAAGCATCTGAGAAGTATTTTGAGATGACAGCAAATACCTATTTAGAACCAAGTGCAGAAATTTTATTTGTTTTTCGGTACATAGCAAGTCAAAATAAGTGTGTAGTAAAAACCATGCTACAAACAGGCAAAATTTTAAGATTCATGTGTTTTCTCTAGAGAGAGACTTAAGTTGATACCAATTTAAATACAAGTGTTGGAACTTTTTCTACTGATACAATGTGCAAGAACAAAGATTGCTGTTAGAAACCTACAGTTTACAAACATGTAGTCTTTGCTTTTCCTATCAGACAATTAGTTAATTTTCTCTGTTTAATGAGGAAACATGGGAAAGGAAGGTACCAGTTTCTCTTAATCTTGCATTTAAAGCATTCTCGGAAAAATTACATCAGGAAAAGTCTCTGGAAAGAAGTTCCTGTGTCATCAGATTTAATCCCCTGTCTTCAGACAGTAACATTTTTCACATACACTTGTCAAATTCAGAATCCTAAGTCTGACCACAGCACTCCTGACAAGTGCTTCAGACCTTAATGATTGTCATGAATAGCAATTACCTTACGATTTTCAACCTACATTTAAGATACATAATTAGTTCCTCCACTTACATCCAATCCCTAGATGTGCTTATAGAGAATGATCAGTCATAGACTACTGTGATGGATTCTTCTGTATCTGATACTCATTGAACATTTGTATGTGGGAACTAGAGCTATTTGTGATTTTCCAGCACAAAATCTTAGCAGTGCATTGAGGAACAATGTTAGTATTGTATTTGCTGAGGAAATAGGCTCAAATATATGACATGCTGTAAGTTAGATGTCAACCTAAGATAGTTTGTAATACTGCAGATGATCCGGGAAATAGAGCTTTTGTATGTAGAAATTTCCCTGGTCACACACTTACTGCTGCTGAAGTACAATATGAGTTATTTATTGTGTTCCAGTAGAAGTTTATGTCCATGTACAAATTATTCTGCCATCCCAATTGTTTAATGACCCGATCAGTACATTTGCAGCTAATGTGCATGAGTAACATGTACGATGACACTGTATTTAGAGTGATGATGTCTTCCCAATCCTGTAAGAAAAGCTTAAAATTACAAGAACTATTATGTCAATTGTCTGCCTATGTTTTTCTCTTTGATTATCTATCTGAAAACAATTAGAACTGGAGTTCTAACCTGTTCAGATCCGTAAAGGTGAAGCAGTTTGGTCTGGGGCAAACAGTATTTATGCTTATGTTTAATATTAAGCATAGAAATAGTTCTATGGGGCCTTCATAAAGCATATGCTTAAGCATATGCTCAGCGTATTCCTTGCTGTGTTAGATCTTAGTAAAGATGCCCTGCCCTTTTGTTGACTTCTTGTTGCTTGTTAATAAAATTGAAACATGAGGGAATCATTTTCATTATAAACATCATCTACCTATGCTCCATCAAACACTTTTTCATACAGTCAATATATTTGCATATAAGCTTTCTACCTGCTTAAAGGCTCAGCAGGAGAGACATCTTCTACCAAGGCAGCTTCAGGACAGTTGTTTCTTTGTGTGAATGTTGTTGTCGCAAGCTAACATTTTGGGGTTTATCAAGTTTTCATTGCATTCTCATTGCTGTAGTTGTCCACCTAATAGTAAACATCTGAATTTCTTTTAAAAAGTAAGAGAAATAAAATAGTCAGCTTCACTGTACTTTCAGAACTAATGCTTCATACTTTTTTTACCCTCTTTCACTGAATGTATGAGTTAGCATATAAACTATAATGACCTATTGCAGAGCAGGAATGCTCTGCAGAGTCTTAATGATATGTGTTGAAAAAATATACTGCCACATGAGAAATAGAATCCTGCCCAGTAATAAATACGTGTTTGTAGATCACCTGCAATGTTTAAGCTGACTGAATAAACAATTCTTACAGTAAACTCACCCACTGATTTGGTTACTTAATTTTGCGGATATTTTCTCAAGTAGATTACTCTCTCTAGCTCACGCTGTGAAACTGGCAAACATCATTAATGAAAGTCTGACACTCCTTCTCATGCAAGTCAGGAAAGAGTCCTGTCCTCTCCAAGTATCTAGGCACTGCTCTCTACCTAAGAAAATGAAAATCTGTAATTTTCCAGCCAGACACACAAATCTATCCTGCTGTTGATCCATCTGTACTCTGTGTTGTAAATCAACTGCTCCTCACACCAAAGGTCCTTGGAGTAGAATTCATTACAAAGGCTGGTAACTATAAGAGCACATACTAGAATTAGATTTAGAATTAAAATAAATACTCTACCAGAAAATTACATTTTAAACCTGCTTTTTATAATATCTTTTGTGAAATGGCAGGAAATAAATAACAGGTAACATAGAATCACAGAACAGGTAAGGTTGAAAGTGACCACAGTGGGTCACCTGGTCCAACCTTCCTGCTCAAGCAGGGTCTTCTGAGAGCACAAGGCATACAATTGTGTCTGTGTGTTTCTCCTGCCTTAATGGCTGTAGGTGCTTGAAGATCTAATCAAGAATGGAATTAAACTCGTAACAGTAAAGTCATCCATCTTGATTCATGAATAAACTGAGGGTGGGGAAACCTTCCTTGACTTCTCACTAACCCTTTTTATAGCTCCAGTATGAATGTGGAACAGAAGGGGTAACAGAATGTTTTCCTTCAGCACCCCACACTTCAGGACTTACCGGGAACAGAAGTAATCACAAGTAGATATCAGGGTCTCTTGGAGAAAATAGACCAGATGTCAGTGAGATTCCCACGAGTCTTTTCAGTAACTTCTTGCAATGCAAAGACTTTATGAGCTAAGTTAATCATTGTAATATTATCAAGGATATGTATTTCATGAAACTAAATGCCGCAGTGGTAGCTGCAGTTGTATGCAACCCAACAGATCCATTTTTGTGCATTTGCACAGTCATTCATTTCCTGCTGCATTACCTCTATGAAGCTAACTATAGAAGAATGGCATAAAGATTAATCCTGGATTTCCCTCCGCAAAAGTTAGGCATGCTACTGAGTATCATCTGCTTCAGGACACCTGGCAGCTAGCATCCCTACTGTGCTTAAACTTAATGTCCTTTTACTTCGGAATCAAAGATCAGGTGTGAGCTGAGTGGAAGGCTTGCCTGATCGAGGTGACTGATTTTGAAAACTCATGCATTGCAGTGGTGCTTTGTGTTTGCACAATCCTTGCAGGCCTTCCTTCTGTCACAGCATTAGGTGTCTGAGAGCTGAGTCCCTTAGCTGATCGTTGGGCATACGTTTTGGCAGTGGAGTGTCTGTTGCTTCCAGTGGAATTCATCTTGCCTCTGTCAGGGGCAAACCCATTCCCAAAAAACAATTTTTAGGAGGAAATCAAGAAGGAACAGCATTACAAAACAAAACCAGCCCTTTGCTCCCAAGCTTCTTGAAGCAAGGATCTTACAGACTGATAGAAACTATGTTGAATAAAATCATTTCAGGCACATGGCTTTTAATTTCATTGCATTCATTTGGCTTCTACCCCAGTATCATTAAGTATTTGAATGGTGCTTTAGCTCCTTAGAAGCAGAGAATTCAAAATAATTTTACTATTAAATGCAAGGCCTGCTGTTTCCATGCATGAGATTTGGATTGCCTTATTTACATGCATATCTTTTAGGTATTCAAGACTAAGTTGTTCTTCAGCCAAATTAGATTAATGTGGCAACATTAGTGATTTGTATGAGATCCCTCAGTGAGTGTCAGCAGTGGAGCCTAAACTCAGATAGAAATTCTTAGGAGGACAAAGCTGTAGTGCTAAAACTGAGTTTTGTCTGCTAAAACTTGAGTAGGAGCTAAGCATGCTTTGGGTAAATATATCGAAGCCACCTGCTAGAAATCATTTTAGCTCTGCAATGTTCCAAGAGTCCTGTACTTGTTGGGTCTGAAAATAAAATATCATGTTGCATGTCATAGCTTGTATGTGGTACCATCAGCAGTTCTGTTCCAAGCTAAAAGAAGGCTTGGAAATGGTGTCTCCTCTAGCAGCCTGAAAATGCAGGGGCAATTTGAGGCTGTAAGAATGTTCTGTAGCAGTTAAAGAAATACAAAATTTCAGTCAGAGACCATGTATTAAAAATTAAACAAAAAATAGAATTAGTCTTACTTTTAAAGATGTTTTAGAAATTCTCAGAGGTAGTTGGCTGATAGCTGCAGCATAGAAATCATATAATAAAACTTCCATCCACTGCCAATTACCTATTTTCATAGTTCTCAAGAAGTTTAACATGCATTTTTTTGTCACAAAACTGAATAATAGCAGCGGAGTTCAGATAGTTTCTGAAAAGCAGTCATTTTTTCAAGCAGTGGAATGTCTGGCCTTGTTATGAATACAAGAGAACACAGCAGTATGCATGTTACCTCAGAGGTACAGTTAATTCAGGGTCCCTAGAACTAGAACTGGAATTCTGTTTTGATATTTTGTGTACTTGTATTAATTAGTACCTTGAGTCTCTGGTCATAAAAACAGTCCCTCATGCATACCTTCCAACTTGTTCCAATATAGCCAGGCAGTTTATATTTTTAATTTATTTCTTGAAGTTGTATTACATTACTAAATCTGATTTTTCCCTTTGTTTTATCCTAGACTTGATGTGGGAACAGTGCAGTGGGAGAATGACTTTTTTTAGCTCTCGGTATTTTGGCTTCTTGTGTGTCTGCCCTTTTGCTAAAGTAAATTATAGTGGACAGTGTATATGTCCTGGCAGTAGGTGGAAAATAGTGTCTGCTTTGTCCCGTGATATCAGTAGGTTAAAGTTGGCCATTAATATAGGATGTTACACATTTTCTGCAATTGTAGTTTGGTTTGTTGCTCTTTACTATTTACGATACTTTTACTTCTGTGTAAGTATTGTATCGAGTTGGGATATCGAAATAGGTTCAAACTTTGTGTGCACTTTACATTATTTTGGTGCAAATTATTACCTTTAAAAAGTGCGTTGGTGTATAGTGACTTGATTCACTACCTAATGATTCCATTAGGAGTTTTGATAAGGATTCCTCTGGATGCCAAGTCCCAGTTCTGTATGTAGAAATACACCAAGCAACATTAAGAATGTCAGTGTTGTCTGTGGAGACATATTGAATTACTGGATGAAAACAACCACATCTGCTTATAAATCATTGAAAAAGACTTGGTAACTTGGGCTGCTTAGAAAATATTTGGAGAGGCCTACCCTTTACATCTTTTAGTTTACACAAAGGAGTGAATAGACCTTATAAGCCGCTTTTAAAAATATTTCCACATTCCTCTATGGAAAATAATTTTAGTTTATAGCTTCAAGTCCAAAAGTTAATCACTAGTTTTTTTATCCCAGAGCAAATATTTACAACAGAGTTACTAAACACTGGAAAATAGGGTGACTTATAATGGAAGTCGCAGCTCATCTTTAACTGTGGAAGGACAAGCCGTACCAATTTAATTAAAGCACTGTTAAAATAGGACTGCCATTTGTATCACAGTGATTCTCCACCCCTCCAAAAAGCCCTGCTGCCATTTTGTAGCACACATTCTTGTCCCGTGCAAATTAATACATCGTTTTATTTTCCACAGGAAATCTGAAGACTTTTATAGCAAATCCTCCAGTGTCAAAATGAACACAGGTATGCTGCATCTGTGAGATTTTTTTTTGTGTTATTTTGTGAGAAGATCCCAAATATTCTAGAATTTTCATTAACAAATCGTACTTTAGCTGGTGCTGAACTCAAATTAAGCAAGATATTTTAATAGTATGCCTGCTTTTGTGCATTTGTATTCCATATATAAAATTTACATACATATTTTTCTATGTATGGATATATATGGATACACAAAATAAGCGCATGTTTAGCCTTCTGTGCATTATTTAATAGTATCAGTTTTGTGCGTGTGTATGTTTTATGTGGAAATACTCAGTTTGAGGATATAACAGTGGCAGAGAAGTGTTATTAAAGCATCACATTTTCTTAAGAAAATGCACATGCTTTAAAAATCCTTTATTCCCTTTCTGCCCTGTCACTAAGTTAAGGGGCATATAAACACTGCCCTGTATCATTATCTGCCTTTGCATACCAGCTGAGGATAAATTGTACTTATGGTGCTTTGAATTTTCTCTCCAGTGGCTCTGACAGATATATTGACCAAATTCAGTACTCTGTAGAAAGTTATCTTCATGCTCTATGACAGCATACTAATATTTGCAACTGGACTTCTGAAGCCAATAGATAGTGCTGCTGTTTGTGCTTGAAGAGGGAATAGGCCTCTTGAAAGCAGACTGCTGAAATCCTGGCCTCACGCCTATCAGGGGTAAATTTTCTGTGGCAGTCTGCTCTTTAGACTCCATAGGTGAGCTGTCTGCTTTGCAGATTAACTGTGGCGCAAGGATAGACATATCCATCCTTTCCAAACCAGTGGCTTTATCACTGACCACAGTGCTTCACCGTGACACCTGATATGATATGTGGGACCTGAGGACCAGAACTACCTTTGAAGTCTGAATTTCAGCAGCATGCTCTAAATCAAAGGGATTAGCTTTTCCATGGTGTAGGTGCCATTATCTAGATCGCTGTATTAAACAGGCTTCATGGCTTCCTGTTGTCTCAGACAACTGGAACTCAGTAGGACCAATTTTTTTAACTTATTTTTTAATACAAAGTTAACATATATTGTCTCACTTGAAACCACTACATTTGTAAATAGAATAAGCAGGAGAAATTAATTTTCTCATTTAAGTGTGTACTTTTGTTCTCCAAAGTTTTGGTTGTTCTTAATTTTTTTTCAAATGTTAACCAGGGTAATATTTTTCATTTATAAAAATACTGTTTGAAATTTGTCCCGTCCTCTTGCATTTTTAGTGAAGATCTCTTTCCTAAGCATGTCAGTCTGTATAATTAAGGTAGTACTGAAATATGGCTTGCTTCACAGAACTGTAATTTCAGAAGTAACTTGGCTAATCATCATACTATAATTACATTGTGCATTGCCATCATATGAGTTAAAATCATATGATAGAGGTAATTTTATATCTTCTACTTCAAAAATGTAAATAAGGAGGTAAATTGCTGGTTTGTGCTCCTGCAGTTCTGCAGTATGACTTTGTTCAATGTTGTACTAAGATATTTCATGTTAAGTTATGAATTCTCAAGAGAAAAGACATAAGACTCAGATAATCTGCAGCTGAATTACTTCTCTTGGGGATTGGGAGTCTTCTGATCACACAGGAGCCTAGAAAACAGACTTTAAAGACCTGAACACGCCTGAAATCCTCTCCAGTTACTTGAAGATATCATGATTTTAGGTTGTCCTCATCACTTGGACAGTGAAAAACTTTTTTTCATCTTCTGTATGCTTGATATTAATGTGCATGTTATGAGCTGCACTAAAAGAAGGTATTGACAGAAAATGTGGCATTTCTTATCAGTTCTATTGATGTAGATTGTTTTCTGACTGTTAAAAAAAATTAAAACCTGTGAGTAGGGTGTAAAAGTGGACATATTGCACTTATACCTGCACCTATCTAAAGCATTACTTCGTTAAGAAAGAGAATTACTCAGGTGGAAGCTGTTCTGAATGGTGTTCTGGTCTAGCTCTTTCTTTTTTTCCTTTTTTTTTTCCTTTTTTCTTTCTCCACTGTGCTGTCTTTGAACATGAGTGCTACAGCTTTGGTTTGGGGTTGGTGGGTTTTTTATTTCACTGTTTTATAACAGGAATCTGTGCATGGTACAACTGGAAGTTATCAGATACTATTGATTTCCCACTAGTTTGTTTTAAAAATGTGCATGTCATTAATGACTCCTGTAGATAAAAGAGCTCTCCAGTTTAATGCCCATAACTGGTGGAGGGGCAGCACTGGTGTATATGCAGCTTTAAAAATAAAAAGTAAATCTACTGCTTAGAGTGGGCTCCTGTAATCCAGTGTTCCCTGTGGCTGCAGACTTGGCAGTCTGTCTTAGCAAACCCTCCGGAAGATATTTTTGTCTACAGAGAAAATGTTTTGAAGAGCTTTGGTTAGCAATACTCTACCATATATGGGAGGGATTTTTTAGCATTTGATGTTAATTCACATTATTCAGCAGCATAAGGCAATGAAACATCTTTGTGAAAGCAGAGAAATAGAGGTAGGATAGAGAGGAGGTTTTCAGAAGTATCAAGGGTACTTTGGCTCATGCTTCCTTTTGGAGTTCAAATGGTGTCATAATTTTAAAATAGTAGCCTCATAGAATGTGTGTGTTTTTAAATTCAGACTAAGCAATCATCAACAGAATAATATTTCAAACTATTTATAGGGGGTTTCTTCAACAAGTCTTCAGGTGTTTTACAGATTGATGAGCATCATTAACTTGAATTAACTGGCAGAAAACATGAGCTGTCCATGAAGCTTATATCAGAGTAAAACACAGGATAAATGTACTTATTGTTCATTACACATACGTGCATGCGTAACTCATGTCAGGGGAGAGGTAATTGCATTGAGGAATAATAAATGGATAGAAGTTAATAGTTCAAGCAGATTCTTAGTGCTCATCTATAAATGTTTTGGCTGAATTTCACACAGATCATTCTTGATAAATGCATCTAATTTTAAAGTTATTAAACAAGTTAGCTGTTTGCATTAGATGAAGCACATAAAGAGCAGCCAAGAGTGAAAAGTATGCAGTTCTGGAAGTCTGCAAATATTTTGTATTTGTTAAAATTATTAATGGAAGTCATTAATAAGAGAGTATTCTCTTAAATTTTGTCTGGGAGACAAGAACATGATTTTTTGGGTATATGTGGTATATACATGTGTCTGCTGGAAATGTATTTCCAGTCTCCCTCCTGGTTGGACGTGGGGACATAGTGAGGCAGCAGCTTTGACTGTCTTGGCCAGTTGGATCCAGCGCTGTGTATTTGCCTCAGAAGGTCAGAATGCAAGTAAGGAGTACAGAATACAAGTAAGAACTCTCTGTGCAGACAAAAGGAAAAATTATACAGTTCACAAGTATAGTGGATAGAATAAAAATCAGCAAACATTATGTTTGGATGCCATTTTTCTTTTCTTTAATAAGCTGTAAGATCTTATTAAAAATTTCTTGCCCGAGGCTGCTCTCTCTCAGCTCTTCACACAAGGTCACCATCCTTTCATCTTTGCCACCTTTGTTTATGCCACTGCTTTTACTGACTCTCTGAAGTAGTCTTTGCAAGAAACCCTGCCCATGTTCTTAAATGAAATGGTGGTGTTTTGGAGCAGGAGACTATTTGTCAAATACAGACACAGCTCACTTAGGGTGATGCTGTCTCTAGTGGGAGCAGCTATTGGGAATATGTATTTAGGGGAAAGGGTTAAATGTGGAATAAGAATTAAGAGAGGGAGAGAAAAAGAAACTGCAATTGCATTTTAGGCAGCTGTTTTGATTGTGAGTTATTGCCCAACTTCATATTCTAGCATTGCCTGCAGACTTTCAGCTGCTTCGGCTCTCCATTGCTTCAATGTTAAAGAAGTACCTAGTAAGACAGGACTAATTCCTGAAGTATTTTTCAGGTCAAAGGAATTGTGAATGTCTATATACATATTTGCCCACATGTTTCTTGATATATGGAAACATTTTGTATAGATTGTTTCACATATCCTCATTTGTTCCTTAGGTAACAGCTGTGCAATATTAATTGTTGTAGTTTGTAAGTAAAATGAACAGTTCATCAATTCAGTCTCCCTTATTATTTCTTAATACTCTTTACTCCAGACTTAGAGCTTTATAGTTTCCTTGGACCTCATGAAAATGGGTGAAAATAGCTCGTATTTGCTGGAAATTCCATGTAGCTATGAAAAAAGGAATCCAGGCTGGAGTAAACCTCTCCAAGTTAACTGTGTAAGGCTCTGCAGATAAGGGAAGCAGTTTGTAAACTGCTTCTGCTGAGGCAGCGTGCAGGTTCTTCTGGTTCTTATTCAGATACAATGGCCTTGATTTAATGGGAGCCTGGCCTGAACATAGAGGGGAAGATGGAATCCATCATGCAAAAATATATGCTTGCCCACATACGTTCATATTCTACTAGAAATTTTTGCACAACTCAGTATCACAAATGTGAGGTTGTGTCTTGAGTGCTAATTGGTCCTCATTATTTTGTACTGATACTGATAATGCAGGTACAGACTTGTGAAATATATTTATTATACATAGGGGTAAATATTGTATATAATAAGGTACAACATCTGTTTTGTTTGTCTTGTATGAAGCCAAAATACTTTGCTAGATTATGGGTCCACTAAGTATAAAACTCTGACTCAATTCAGTTACATTAAAATCTAAATTGAAGCAGAATTTCCTGATGTTAAAATAATTAAATATTTGTAGTCAGTTTCTTGTTGCCTTCACTTTCTCTGTCATGAAATTCAAGAAGGCAGCTCCTGAAAAATTACAAATAAAGTATCACTTTGTTTGAGTAAAAGCTGTGACAGTATAACAATATTTTTCCCTGTTAGCTTAAAGTAAATGTAGTATTCTTTCAAAGTCTGCCAATATTCAGATTAGAACAGAACCTCAGTATCAACACATCATCAAATCTTGTTGGAATTACCTCTGATGTATGTCAATGGTGGGGAAAAGGAATACAAGAATGGAAAATGTAATTTTCACTGCCGTTGCCATTCTATATTTATGTAAGCAAACTAAAACAAATGTGCAGGTTTGATAGCCATTGCCTTTGTTTCACAGGTACAATGCCAATAATTAATGGCAGGTAATGTGTTGCATTCAACTACTGCTGGCTGAAATAATTTGGCCATTTGCCTTGAGCCTTGGAATTGGCAATGAGTCTTTGGTACCACTTACATCTGAGGCAGTGGCTCTAATGTTTGCCAATGTTAACTACTTAATGCATATCCTGCAGGACCTGTGGCCAGGGGAGTACTGGAATATTGGAATATTGAAATAGCAGGGGAATATTGGAATGAGCAGAGAAATACCAGGAGCTCATTTCTCTTGCAGATGTGGGTAAAGATGACTGTGGCTCAAATTACTGCTCTCATAGGAAATACTTCCTGCAAATAGGTTTCAGTCTTCATTAAGACCTTAATTGTATAAAACTCCCTCTCATAGGTCACAGAAATAAAAGAGGCCTTTATCATACTTGTAGTCTGTGAATTCATTGAGGCACTGAATGAAATTTCAGCAGCCTCAAAGATTGTAATTAGTTATAATAGTGAAGAGCAGAAAAATATTCTGGTTAAATATAATTGGGAAGAATATTTGTTAACTTTCTTTTACAACTATACTAGAGTTGCAAAAAAGCTAAGTTGTAGGAAAGCTGTCTTATAATAATAAGAGGGTATTTATAGAACGCAATGGCAGCTCCAGGGAGAAAGGAGTAGAATAAAGAAAGAAAGGAGTTGGGCAAGATCCAGAAGGAAGGTTTCTTTCTATACCTCATTTTTTGAAATTATTTTAGATTTCTAGTCATTCCCTCAGAATGGTATTCAGTTCCAGACATACTTTTGTTTTTAACTTAGATAAAAAAAAGGGAAGAGTGAGAACCAGGTTGTTGCACCAAAATGAAAAAAAAATATTATGCCCTCTCTAGTAATTTTGTTTCTTGAGCATAAAGGATCCAAAAGACTGAACAAAAGTACTTTGTCAGCTGATCAAACATGAGCTTAGTTTATGAATGGAGTCTTTTTAATGTGTACAATGAATTTATTTTACAGTACAGATTATTGATTAATATTATTCTGAAATGCTTAATACTTTATCTTGATTACTTGTTTGCTTTTACTAATTAGCTGTAATTAAGCAGTTTTTCAGGTAACAGAGTGTATATATTTCCCTAGTGGATTAAGTATTAAATACAGCTTTCTTTGCTTATTCTCTGTGAGGTTACTGTTGTTTAAACTTGCAAAATTTTATGTATTCTGCTAAACTGCCAAACTTGCAAATTCACACATTTCTGCAGCAGTTCCCCAACTGCATGCTTATTTTCATATATGTTTGGCATATCTCACACTGTGATATGTTGCATGTGCTTGCTCCCTTTGTCTGGGGCTGCTGTCTGTATTGTTTTGTGCTTCCAGATAGCGGTGGGTGTGCTCGCAAACGTGCTGCAATGTCTGTCACATTAACAGCTGTGAAGAGAGTTCAGAGTTCTCCAAACCTATTGGCCTCAGGTATAACCACTAACCACTGAGATACAACTTCTGAATGGCTTTTTTATGGTGTTATGCATTCCTGCCATATTAATTTGCAAGAAGAAGGGTAACACTATTTTCTGTTCCACTGAGAGATCTATTACTTCTGCAGTACTTTTTAAAAAGTGGTCTTAATTTCTCTCTGCCTACGCTTAGTAGCCATTCATGAAAAAATCAGGAGTTATTTGTAAATTAATTTTGCCCTTGTTATATATTTAGGGTCTCACATTCCCTGTATTTTTTTAAAGATAACAAAGCATGAAAATGAGATTTTGTTTATTACAGACTTCATATTGAAACTTGATTTCAGAACTCTTCTCAAGGAAAGAATCTGAGTGTTGTAAAATGATAGTCAGAAGCCAAATTAACTTTTAAAAAAATAATTTATGAAGCACGTTTACCTAAAAATTCACTACAATTAAAAACATACTAAATATTCATTAGATGGGCGGAACAAAAAACCGTGGGGTTTTTTGCAAAATGAATTTATTTCTAACACAAATTAATACTGGATATTTCTTTTCCAGGGTCTGATTCTCAGTCTCCAGATTCAGGTAAGTAAAATACTGTATTATTTATGCATCAGTTTTATACCATGTAAGTGGATGAATTTTATTTTATTTCCTTTCATACTGGAGTAATGAAAGGAAATTCTTCAAGGAAAACACCACTGAAATTGTAATCCTAATTGTTAATGGTTAAGACCTCAAATTCAGGTCTCATTTGAAAGCAGTTATTTCCTGTAACACAGAATTTGTTGTCAGAAGAACGAATTGTGTGGGAAAAAGCAAACTTCTAATTTGCCACCTTTAGCTTCATCACTGTGGCACCATTTGTTGGTACTTGCTATTTCCTTTTCAGTGCCTTACTCAGGATTGCAAGTTCTGCCCACCTCACTTGGCAGCCTGATCACATAATGTGTTACTTTTCCCAGCCTCTTACACTATTTTATCTTCAACATCTCCATCTGTGTTTGGCCAACGCTTTGAGGGCATTCCAGGTCTGAGAACAGAGAAAACACATGGTTGGTTAGTTGGAAAGTCGAGGTGTCATTCAGATTTGGGAATAAGATACATTATTGGAACAACTAATTGGATACTGTGGTAAAATTTTGTGAAACTGCCATGACCAACTAACTTTTCATGAGCTGAGATGTTTTTCAAAATCCAACACAGCTATTTAAGTTCGGGAACCTAATCTGAAAGTGACAGACCTTGAGCCTGATTTATACAGGGGCCAAAGCACCAGTATCTCAAAAGGACTCTCACAGTTAAAATCCATAGTCTGTATGAAAGTTGCGGAAAGATGTCAAACTGCCCAATACCAGGACTGTTGTCAATGTTTGAATTTTCTACATTTTAAAGGTCAATATTTTGTCAAGTGGCAGCTTTAGCCATGTTCTTACAACTTCCATGGTAAAACAGCATCATTGTCAGTTGTGTAGTTTGTTTATTAGCTGGTTTGCTATGTTGAGAGCAGTGTAGATTTACTAATCACACCAAAAAAATGGTTTCATTCTTTTTTATTTACAAAAGCTTGGAGATCTTACAATAATGGAAGTAGAGAGACACTGAATGGAGACGCCAGCAGTTCATCTCTTTCAGCAAAAGGTTTTAGGAGCGTACGGCCAAATCTACAGGATAAAAAATCACCAACTCAGGTAAAACTGGACACACCGTGTTTAATGCTGTGCCATTGCTGCAGGGGTTATTCTGGGGGAATAGGGCATATAGGTGGGATACCTCTATGAAATCTTGTCCTGATATCTTCCAGACAGTGTGAATCACCTGTTCATATGGGTCACTTCAAACTGGTTTGCTGCATAGATAAAGTACACTCCACACAGGCTGTATGCCCCCAGGTTAATTACCAGAAATTGCTTTAAATGAGCAAGACAGATAGCTAAATAAAACTAGGTCATACACAAGTAAAAGTTTTCTAGGAGTATTCCCAGACTTCAAAGAGTACTTACTAATAGTTTACACTTGGGAAAATGCACCAGTCATCAAAATATCTGAGAATTAAGATTTATTAATTATGTGGTAGAAAATTCTTCTGCCTGTTTTGCGGAACAATGTAATTAGAGCACACTAAAAACAAAAGCAAACAACAACAAACCAAACAAAGAAAAAACCACCAAAACCAGAAAAAATGCTCGACACTTGGAAAAGTGTTTATCTGTCAAAAAAATACCAACATACCAATTTTAATACTGTCTCTATTACTATTTTAATTCAAAGGTTTAAGAGGCTCTGTGTTTTATGTATGTGTGTTACCTGTGAATAATTGCTTGCTTTCTAAGATCATGGAGTACTTACATATCTGAACGCTTTCACAGCAGTTATTCTTATTCAGTGTAACAATTGTTTTTTAAAAGAAAATGGATGATTTTGGGCTCACTTCTGATCCCTTCTGATCCCACTTTACTCTGAGCAAATGGAACATCTGGCTTTTTAAACAGAAGCTGTACAGCCCTGCAGATGAAAAGGTGGTGGGAACCTGACCAGTTTAGTTGTCCATTGAACTGAGCAATGTTGAGATAAAGTCCTTTGATTTGCTAGTTCCTTTATTTAAATATAAAAGTAAAACTGAACTCTATCTCCTGCTAACATTTGCTTTCTTTCTGTTTCTTCTTCAATGTTATTTTACTGTGTGTGGATGCTTTTGGCAAATAAGGCACCTCTGCCACCTCCTAGAAAAGAAAGTTTTCGGAAAGCAAGAGTAACTAATCACGAGAACGAAATTAATCTCCAGGCAGTAACTGCTGGTCCAGCTAACCACCATCCCATAGATACTGCCTATTTCACTAGTGAGATGTCTGTTCAGGAGACAATGTATTCTCAAATATCTAACACAAGTGTGTCCTATGCACAAAAAATCATTAAACCACTGACCTCAATCTCCAGTGCAGACACAAGCACAGTAGCTGGCATTAGTACTACTCTCCATCAAGGCCAAAGCCAACAGACTCAAAAACGTAAGATATCTACCCTGAAATTAACCCGGACACGTGACCCAGCAAGTAGCATTCCTTGTAATTCACAGCAACAGCTCAAGCCTGGTGAAGAGCCAGTATTTCCACAAAGGCCAGTCTCACCTGCCTGTAACCCCATGCCTGAGATACACACAGCGTCTCTTTCCGTTCAGATAGTTCCCACCCCTGACAATAAAGCAGAGCCTGAAATCCAAGATCATCCACCTAGTATTTCTCCAGACACTTCAAAGATGTCTTCAAAGGATTTGGAACAAAAGTCTACAGTTCTTCCTTCTTCACAGGCTGCAGAATGCCATGTGGTATATTTAATTTTTCCATCTTTTATTTTAGATCTTCATGAATCACTTAATAACCATCTGTTTAGTTATACTTACATTACCAAAGTTAGATCTTGTGTTTTCTGGGTAAAACTACCTGTCACATCCATCAAAACAGAAGTGAGCAAAACCTGAAGGTTTTGGAAGGCTATTGAAAAAAAAAATCTAGCTGACCTGGAAGGCAGACTTCTTTGTTCCTTTGTGAGCACCTTATGGAATGTAAATCCACCATAGGAAATTAGTGTACTCTAGGTGATACATCTGCCTAAGTGGTCTACCTAGAGGAGGTTGCATTAGAGGGTTGTGCTGCCATAGATGCTGGAAGGATCAAGTATGGATAGAAAAGGGGGTGGGTTGGGTTGGGTTGGGTTGGGTTGGGTTGGGTTGGGTTGGGGGGAGCTTAAATGCAGCTCTGTCAGTTTGCTAGGGCCATACGAATACATTTTGTCAGTCAGTGCTTTCTGCAAGGCTGGGCACTGCCATCTCCTATGTACCCTATGCAAATAGCGCTTTTTTAAGAAAACAAGTTGATAAAATCTTGGTCAACAACCTCCACAGTAAACATCACAGGGCACTCAACTTATAAGTCCCTCTGTTTCCTCTATACTTTATGCCTACTGAAATGAAAATTCTTTAACTATACTGATCTCATCTAGGAAAAATGGGAGTATCAGACATGCAGTTTAGGACCAGAGGAGTATGGTTTGTCGCCACTCAGAAACTCACTGATTCAAAATAAGCCTGGGAGCAAGAAAGCAGCAGTGAATACATACTAGGCAAAAGGAAAGCTCTGAATAAACTTTGTCATTTCTACTCTGCTTTACCTAGTCGCATTAGGATTTTTCTATTTAAAAAGTTAATTTTTCTAGTATATCTACCAATATACGAGCTTATCTGTGTTTGAAGTGGAGGTAGAGACAGCTATATGTTTATGCATATCTGCCTCAAAGCTTTGTCTGAGTGAGAATCCTATCATGGCATATTTGTGTTCATCTAGTTCTGCTGTAATCATTGAGGCTACTCTGAAGTGAATATGACACTATTGACAGCCCTATAGTCAACAGTAGTTATACATCTGATTTTCCAGGCTGTGGGTCTTTCAGAGCATCACATTCAGCAAGGTCTCTATTCTGGAAGTCATAAGTATCTGCATTGACAACAGGATAGTTTTAAAGTTGTAATATGTCTGTCTCCCCCTTCAACCCCCAAGTAAAAATTTTGATCAGAACAAAAGCTCTGTGAAATTAGACAGCAACAATCTGCAGTACTCCTTTTGAATTCTCTCAGTTAAAAAATAGGAACACAGAAGGATTAATCACATTTGTCCATCTCTAGACTAGACACAAAACCATTATCTTAAACCTTTCTTTTAGGCTGCATAAAATTTAGAACGTTTTGAGAAAAGCAAGTTGATTTACCCCTTAGAAGAACCAGTCTGCTACTCAGTGATTTTTGTCAGGTAAAGCAAGCCAGTTCAAGCAAGAGCCAGAGTAAAGAATCCATGTCAGAACAGTAAGGAAAGCTGAGCTTCTTGTGGTAGATAGATCTAAAGATTATAGATGACAGGCTTGCAAGTCGTTTAAATATGGACATCAAAGGATACTGTCAGACAGCAGAACAGGTGTAGGTGTGTAGGTGTGGCCAGTACAACTTATGCATCTCTTATCTTTTCACTTATAAATAGTTGCTCACTTTGTTAGAAATTATGCATTATATATGGTCAGATAAATCTAAGTGTCTCTCAAACAGAAAGTATGACAGCTAACAAGGATTAGGGGAAGTACCTTTTTATGATCAGTAATAATACTCAAAGTCTAATCAGAAGGACTAAAATCATTTATCTTCTAGTTACTTTTTTTTTAGAATTTTACAAATCAAAACACATTTTGCAGTTTCTTTTTAATTCAGAGTTGGGTTTAGTTTCACTTCAAGCTGAAAAAAATTCAGAAAAGTATCTGTGGCTTGTTTGGCAATTCTGCACTTACTTTTCTGCCACCTTCTTGGTTTCAGTGTGTAGGAGGCACCATCAGAAATTTGGCAACTGGGTTGCTCTGAATAAAATGAGAAAAATTGCAGCTGATCACAGAGATCATTAAGGAGTATAGCCAGCTTTTCAATCTGTATCCCTTAATGGATCTCTTATCTGCAAAATTCAGCTGATATTTTCCGTGATGTTCAACTTCAAAATAAATTCTAATGAAGGGGTGTATTTGGCATCACAATTGAGTCATGGAGCCAGTGGGTTTTATATCTCTTTGTGAAAATACATACCTAAAACTGGAGTACAAATCAGCATGTGAGGTGGTGTAAAATTTTGCGTCAGGAGAGGACCCAAAAATGAAGATGCCATGAGCTAAAGGTAGAAATAAAAGCTGAAACTATGTGTTTAAAAAGATTTATTTTCTGACTCAGATCTCAGTTTAAAACTTTGTTCTAGCTAATGCCAAATATTATGATACCCTTAGTGCTATATATCATAGTATTTGCAAAGTTCACAATCTCTCTCACACATAGAAAATTAACTTTCAGTATACTATGCAGGATAGTACTTTCATTTTAAAAATTTGTTTAGATCTGGAAGTTCTACAGGACTTTGTATACAAGTTAAAATACTTTTGTACATGCAGCTTATAGGCTGTATGTCAATCTGTGTCCTTGAGGGATCTTCTCAGACTGTAAATTAGGCCTGCCAACAATGTTCAAAGCTGCCACAGAAACTCTCAAAAAACAAATACATTTACAAAGGTGCAAACCTCCCTCTGCATCTGGGTTTATGTATGTGAAGGAGACTGAGATAAGATCAGGTAATCATCACTTCTTAAGAGGTGGTAAATGAGAAATACTGCCCATCTGTGGGTATCTGCATCTAGCCAACATGTACAACTATATTATGTCACAATGTCAGTATGAAAATACACAGCCAAGAGAGCTTGTGTGGTCCAAATTCATGTATCTTGCTTTATTTGTGCTCCTATTTGCACTTCATTTCAGTGGTTATGTGTTGCAACTTGAGTGAGCAGAAGTGTGGTATGACTCACCAAGTGACATTTTGTAAACACTCCTACTCAGAGAAAGGTTAGACCCCTTAAAGTATATATGAAAATAGAAGCATTCAAATTATTCAATATTAGGGTTTTTTGTGTTATTATGGTTTCGAGAGATGCTGCATCTTTGTATCATACTGCAGATACAGGAGAAATAACTGAATCTATTCCAACAGAGAAATTAGTTTTTGTTAGTATGAAACCAATGCAGGTAAATTTTCTTGTCCAAGTTTCTTATAAGAAGTTATAAACTGATGAAGAATTCTGAACTGCATCTTCATTAATAATCACCTGATATTTTTATGTTTATTCTTTTCCTGGGTGTCTTACTGTTTTAGATACCACTCTGTAAAACTGAGGATGTGAAACATTTGTTGTGTTATTTGAATTGCTCAGATGAGTTGAACACTTGACTTAGTCCAAATGTCCTGGGGGAGTAAAACATCTATAGTAGATGTTTATGAAAGTGTTTCTTTTGCCAGCGTTATAGCTATAGCAAAATGCATCAGGAGAAATAAACCTGGAATTAAAAAAATTAAATAAAAAAAATTTTAAATCAATTCATCCAGTAGATTTTCAGGGTCTAGGTATTGACAATACATGGAGTGACATTGAAGGAAGGGAAGACAGGTTTCAGTGTTCTTGGGGACAGATGTGAAGCAAAGAAAATTGAACGCGTAATTTTAATTTTAAGTTCTGCATCACTAATGTTGTTTTAGACAAAGGCTGAACCTCCTTATTACTGAGTTTAGAGCAAGAAGGCTAGGTAGAAAAATGGGCATTGGAATATAATTTGCAGTATTAGTTTGGAGATTTTGAGATCAGCTTTTAACAATTAAAAATAGAGGTATTTTTACCCATTTGTCCAAGTGTATGGGTGTAATTTGATTGTTAACTACTAGACTTTGCTATGTATTAACAAAATTAGTTCATTCACTTACCTCTAAGTCTCCTTATCTGTGTCTTGACTGTTGAAGCAAGGCCAGTACTCTGGTGTCATTAGTAATCTCACATCACTTCCCACATATCTTGCATTGAAACGATAGATGACTGATTTTGAAACCCATACTAGGGTCACCTGTCTGCTTTATGTGAATTGGATAAGAACTGTATTCTTCAGGCCTGACATTTTACTATTTGATGGAAGAGAAGCATTTCAAAGGACCATCAGAAAACTGCACTTCAGACCTTCTATTCACATCAAGACTGATGGCATTTATCTCTGTCTCAAGTGTTGCTCCACAACCCAAGATAGACACATAGTCTAGCTAGTTTTTCATCAGTCTAATTGATTAAGTACTTGTTTGGCATTTAATCTGCCTGACTTCTGCTAGCATTTCTTGTGCTATATCAATAACAAACCTAATCTGAAGCATGCTGAATGGAACCAGTATTAAAAGTTTTCTGGAATGCATTCAGCCTTGTCTTTCTCATATTTTTCACCGTGAAATGCATAAGAAAATACAATTCATGTATGAGAGTTCATGCACAGTGAAAAATATGGATTAGTAGTAGCCAGCTGTATGTTTTTGAGATTACCAACACTCCATGTTTTTTAAGGGGTATAAATCAGTTTTCGAAAATGATGCTGTTTTAAATTACAATTTCAGCCACTCTTTCCCAGAGAGATGGTTATACATATGGCAGAATTGTACAACCAGGCAGAACAGAAGTTCTGCTCTACAAAGCTTAGAAGCTTCATGTTGGGAATCAGTACCTGGAATTTCTGCATTCCATCTGCCTGCATTGTAAGAATGATAACTTTATATTCTTTTTAAGAATTTGGCTTGATAAAATTAGCTATTATTTGCCAAACACAATGAATTAAATTGTTTAAAATCTCAATTTCATTAGCTCTCTGGATGCACCCTGAATATCTGTTCTTGTGTTGTCCATCCCTTCTTTCCACTTCTCAAGCCTCACAAGCAATCATCTCAGTTCAAAGCCAGGTCTGGTTTACTAGATTTCTCAAATCTCAAAAATTACCTGTTATTTTAACAATATAGAAATTAATATCCACATTTTGGTTCAGACATATGTAACTTTTCTTCTGGGGATGCTGAGAGGATATCTAGTCTCAAGAACTTTGGAGCTTCTCTTTGGCTCTGCCTCATAATTGCAGTATGATCTCCTGGTTCCTGTCTTTTGCTGGAGATCTTGGTATGATAATCTAGTGACATAGACAATGGAAATCATCATGATTGATGATTCTGTCTTCCCTTTGTGTGCCTGTGAGGTGAAATTACATTTTTTTATATGTGTATGTAAATGCACACATCTTAAACCCCTGATTTATTATGCTATATAACCATCTTAATTTCTCATTAAATTAATTTTAATAGTGTTTCATTGCTCTTTTGAAGTTTGCATTGTCAAGTCAGTTCTCTAAAAATACCATGTCCTTTTACAGTCATACACAGAGGTAATCTGCTCAGATTTCCTCTATGAAAAGATTAAGTTGGGGAGGGATGTTCAATTGTAGATTTTAAACATTTATGTGAATTAGATTTGGATTTTAAGCTGTTTGACTGAAGTTTCTTCACTGTTTTAACTGCAGATTTTAACAGCAGGTTTTGTCTATTTTTGTGTACCCTAGAGATCCAGTGATGCCAAAGATTTCTTTTGAATAAATTGGAAGAAGTGATAAATATCTGTTCACATACTTAAGATTATTTTCTGCAGTGCTTATTCATAGGGATGGTCCCATTGACCTCAGTGAGGTTATTTGTGTAAATTCTAGTTGATCTCAACAAGAATTATGCAACTGGAACCCCAGTGACCTCTCATAAGTAGCATAATCTGGGTTGTGTTCCAAGTCTTCCATAAGGGCTTTAGTAGATATTTTCAGATTTTGGATTAAAATGCCAAAATGGCATTTTAATCTGATGGCTTGAAACATTTTTTGAATGATTAGAGTTAAAGACATCTGCCTAGTCTAAGCATAGGAAATAACCATATTGCTGATAACAATGTGATACCTATGACTGAATGTTGCTTTTTAAAGTGGTATTTACTACATATGATATCTTACTGTCCTCTGTTTTACATAAATTTAAAACACTCTTTCCCAGCAGCTATTCCAGAGTTCCTCAGCCCTATCAACAGTGAAACCATTCGTGCTGAAGTAGGCAGTATTTTGAATACTTAGGAATTGATTGAAAGCTTGTAGTTAATAGGCAGTATAGGAGGATTTGTGCAGCTGCTTAACAAATATTGGATGCCAACATGCTTTTCATCTTTAGTTCAAAAAGAAGTTGCAGATGCAAAAAGCAAATTGCTGAATTAGTTTAAACTCAGTGTCCCATGACTGATTTGAAATAACAGAACATAAAGCTCATACATTGTGTAGCAGTTTTCAGAAGCACTCTCATGAGACTGCTCCCTTCTACTTTAAGGAACTGTGCTGATTCCAAACAACTAGCATGTGTTTTGTTTCAGTATGTCCTGTTCTTGTGCTCCCAGTCTTTGTTCCTCAGATTTATACCAGTTACCCTAACAATCCTTATGTCTTCTAATGTTAAAAAGACTTCTATGCATACACCTTATAGAGTAGGCTGACAGGGTGCTTCCAGGGTGCTTGGAAATTCTAAGGTCATCCAAATATTTGTATTAGAGAGGCAGTGGAGAAGATGTATTTAGGCACAAGAGGCAAAAAATTCAACCACCTTTTGCTTGCAGATCATATGAGCATTCAATAATAATGTTTCTGTTTAGCTGGCAGTCCTTCCCATCTTTATGTTACAGTTCATTTCAAAATCATACGTGTCCTTGAGGAAAAAAAAGAATAACATTTACAGATATCAGGCTTGCAGGTACATTTTTCCTTTGAAAACAAAATGGACATGACATTCTCTAGCCTCATATTTATGTGAAGTATAAAATAGCATGAACCCTCTCAATGCACAATGGAGATCATTAATATATGCAGTACGTTATGAATATTCATCCTCAGCACACTATGATTTCTGGCATTGCTTCCACTAGTATTTTATGCATTCATTTCTTTCATGTTGTCCTACTCTAATATAGAGTGTGGTTGATTTATTTCCTAATCTTTGTGAATGTGAACTTCCTCGGGTGGATGAAAAGCTTATACTTCTGTAATTCCCCTACACCCAGCAAGAGGCAAAGCGAAAAGTTCTTTATTCATTAAGTAATCTGTTTCTTTTCTTATTTTTTTTCCCTCAAATCTCAGCTTGGAAACCAGAAAGTAACTGCCCCTGTGATGGAGGTAAATGCTTCACAGACACACAGACAAACAGCAACAGAAGCTTCTCCACTGCCTCTTCCTTCTCCTGTGGTACCAGTTAACAGAGCCTTTTTCTCACCAGACAGTGGCACCCATCTAGTACCATATTCCTTGCCAGCGCTTGATGATTTTTTGCCTTCACGCTTTTATAAAACCCCAGCCCTCTCACAGTTTTCATATAAATGCCCATACCTAGCTCCTGACAGTGTTATCCACAGGAACGAAACAGCCTCTGTGAGCACAGACTCTGCCATGAGCGAGTGCTCCTCCCGCACAGTGAGTGAGTCCTCCACAGCCATTCTAGATGAGCTGCAGACTTGTAGCTATGATACTACTGACTGCTCTGAAACACCTTCCCCAACCTTGAGCCAGATGTCTGCTGTGTCAGATGGCACCACCTTAACCAACACTGCTGCCACTTCTCATGTAATTATGCTTCCTTTTTTCCTCCTCCGTTTTGTTCAAACAGGTTGTCAAAGGGGAACAGACTTGGACCTTGTCTGATATCCCATTACACAGACAAGTATTTTGTTAGTGATTTTCCATGGTCACAGTCTGACAGTGTTTTGCAACAGTCGTTTAAAAGAAGGTCATTGGCATAGCAGATTTGGGAGTAGGAAATGATGATAAGGTTGCACAGTTGTGTAGTCAGCTAAGGTGTATCAAACACTTTGCTTAAAATAAAAGAAAATAAATTCAAGAAATACCTGTTCCAAATGCATTAAAAGCAAACATTCCATAGAATTTGAAGAGATGTGTTTAAAATATTGTTAACAATTTACAGGTTTGTGGAGTTTGTAGCCTCTGGACTACCACCATTTTTGATTTACACTGAGATGCAGATTTCAATAATGTTCTTTGTAAATTCATAGTAAATGTTGGCAGTATTTAATGTAGTTTTTTCCTCAGCCATGACCACTGACTGCACAAAACTGGTTTTCTCTCCTCTAACTAACCTTTCCTCTCCTAAGCACAGTTTCTTATAGGGCTGAACTGCATAAATAATCTTGTATTACCCTAGTGTCCTGCTACTTTTCTCTTGTTCAAGTCAAGGGAAAAACCAGTATGCAGTTAGATACTTTATACATACATTCACTTTTCTGTACCTTAGTACACTTATATATGGGTAGAAAGAAGGTATGGAATCTGGGTCAAACCCAGATCACTTCTGATTTCTTTTGAGATTATCCACATGATTAAAATGAGTCAGAACAAAGCCTTCATTTAAATTGAGCAATTCATTGCTGAATTGCAAAACAGAGAGATGTTCTGAATCCAAAGTTTTACTGGGTCACAGCACTGTTCAAACTTTGTTCAAATACTTTAGCATACTGCAATTTTAAAGCCTGAAAAGAGTAAACAGTACATATATTTTTAAAGTTTTGTTTATGTTTCATAAAAATTGTTTCATGCCCAAGATTGCACATAGTCACCTGGAAAGCCAGTGGTGGGTTGCCAATGCTCTGGATGCTGCTAAAAAACAATACTAATAGCAGGCATGTAAAAGCTGCCATTCTTAGCTTCTGTAACGCAGCTCTGAAACCTTTTATTTATTTATTTGTTTATTTATTTATTTATTAAGAATAATTGATCTGAATCTGAACCAGTAATTGTAGCCAGAGATACCATAATCAGTATAGACTGATCAGACACAGTCACTACACAACCATTTACTGGCTATGGGAAGCATGGAACATTTATATTTTCTTGTAGCCTACTTCTAAAATAGCTAACTGTATTTGTTTTCTTTGAGCACCATTTTTTGCAAGCAAAAATGTACAGTTGGTCCTTCTTTCCTTTTTTGGGTTAGTCTCCCAGTAGAAGGCTATGTAATGGGCAGGTCTGACCACCACTTTCTCTTTTAGACGTGGCAGGGATGAGCATAACATTTGTTCACCATTAATAGACAAAGCAAAGCAAAGAAACACCCACCAAAGGGCAAAAATCCCCAAACAGTCCTAAGAGCCCCACAGAAATTAAACTGCTGGCAAAACTCAACTCTGCAGCATACAAAAGTCTTCATCTACTACTCTGTGTAGAGTAGGGCCAGATGGCCATAGATGCATCCATGAAATGACAAAAGAATGGGGAAGATGGTGGCACACACACATATGTTGTCATTGGCTCCACTCCTGTAATGATCTTCATTTTCAAAAGAAATTGCTGTTGATTTTTTAGGTGAAAACCACTGAGAGAATTATAAAAATAGTATAGGTTTGGGCCAGCCAGCACTGTACCTGCATAAGATGTAGCCATTCTTTTAAAGACTTTATATCCACATTGGGGATATTTGTTTATTCATGAGTTTCTTAATGAGACTTAGACAAAAAAGTTTTAAAACAGCTCTTCTAGAAGAAGCAGCAGCATCAGGAAGAGCTGAGTCAAGAAAAATGACAAACATTTGAGGCAAAAGGCAGAGCTAAAGATAAAACTGTGGTCAGTTTTCTTTACCTTTAGTCACAGATTGCAGATTCTTTGAAAAACTGAAGTATGAGAGGGGCAATTCTTATTTGGGCTTATGCTTAGAATTCGAGTTAAAATGAGAGAACAGCTGGTTTTGGAAATTTTTTTTTTCTGGTTCTATTCCAACTATGAACTTTTTCCCTATAAAGTAATTTTTGTGGGTTCTCCTTGTTTATGTAGTTTGAAATTGTGGAATCTAATGGAAACTTAGAAATGGAAGTACACCTTAGATTTTTGCCTCCTCCCAAGTTCTGTGACTGTCATAAGCTTCGAGAATCGATTCTGAGGATTTTAACCTAATTTAGTGTCTTGAGGTCAGGTGAGTGCTGTGCAGCATTCTTTCACAGAACTGCTCAGATGGCCCTGATGGGACTTCTCTCCCTGCCTCAGCAGAGGGAAAGTTAGAAAGCAGCTCCAGTCCCAGATGGATGCCTTCCTCTGTTCTGATTCAGAAATCCAGAGTGCTGCTCTTTCTGATGCTCAGGCAAATTACAGGAACTTTAAACCTGATATCTAGGAGGAAGTGGCTCTACTTGCAGTGGAGGACAGGTTAAGTATACTGGAGAAAAAAAAATTAACAGAGGTTTCTTGGGAAAGGAGCACATTGAAAAATGAGGATTATTTTTCCAGTAAATTGGAAAATAGGTGCATTTTAGTTAAATAGGTTTGGCTTTTTTTCCCATATTGTCTTCTTTTCCCACAAAGAAGATTACCGAGGAAAGCAAGAAAGTCTAATCCATGAATGGGCATCTTAAATAATTTCCCCTCCTTGTAGAATCTGGGAATAAAATTTTCTGGACCTAAAGTATCACATTCTAAGATTGAAATCTCCCAAATTATTCTATGTGAAGGAAAAGCCTTTGAAACTTTGTAAAACTGTCTTTTATAGCTAACCCTATCAACAATGTAAGATGGCTTTGAGAAACAGATTAAATAGCCACCTTTACAGACACTTTGCTCAAAGAGAAAATCATTATAAATGAAGAAATTATAGCTGATCTGAGATCCTCTCTTGACACATTTAGAAACACACCCCTGATGTTATATATGAAAATGCCACATGCACATTTATGACTGATGTCCTTCAACTACTTGTGTGGGTCCTGTTTTCATGATATTGTGTACTACTTAGTGTAAGTCCCTTACTGTCTAACTGACCCATTTGGTAGAGTCCTTCTCAGGAACACCTCAATCAACACCTTCAAATCACATCAGTAATCTCCAAAATACAAATGTATACAGAAGGTCATGAATGATTTTTTATTTGTCAAAATAATATGGATTTTGATATGTTCTTATTTATGGTTTGCTGCTTCACATAGTTTCTTGTTTACATTTGCAGCATACTTTAGTTCATTTGTTATATAAAATTGGACAAAGTTTGTAGTTCTAATTCAGATTTGAAGAAAAGTTATGCATTAAAGGAGATGTTGCAGACTGCTTCCTTTCCTTTTCTGCTGAAATATTCACTACCCTCTTATTTCATTCAGTGCTTTCTCAGTATCTCAGTTTTGATTCTTTCAGTACTCCCCTAAAAGTGATACAACCCAGATGCAGGGATTCTAAACCTGAGAGGAGATAGTTTTCTCTCATTAAGTACCTCTAGCTACTAAAGCCTAAATGGCTTCGGGTGCTTGGTGCTTTATTGCCAGTTTGCTTACCTCTCCCATTTTTATTTTGTTCTGTCGTTCTTGGGTTGTTGGTTTTTTTAATTGGTGCCATTTATTTTTATTGTGATAGATTACATATCAGCATCCCACAGTCACTCCAGCTGGCTTTCATTTTTTAAAGAAATTTTCACTGTCTCTTTTAAACTAGTCTAATGAGACCTTTCCCTTCAGTCTGCACAGAAGTTCCCATTAATATCAGTGGTATTGAGCATGTGCACTAAGGGAATATGGCTCTCGGTGTGAGGGATCTGTGGCAGACAGCATTTGTCACACCATGTTAGGAACTTCTACTGCCATCTTCATCTCCTATTGCTGTCAGACATCTGCAAACCTTATTTGTGCCATCTTCATTGCCTTGAATGTGATCTTTCTGTCACCTTCCCATGACAGCGTGCGTCACAGACAGCACACACAAGGACAGAAGAGGGGTGGTACAAGGTATAGAAGAACACATTCTGCTCCCTTTGTGCTAAGTTTTGTGTTTCAGTGAATGCAGATGCCATTCTGGCTGTGTACCTGACAACTGGTAATTGTTGCGTGGATGACAGTCTTGCATTGCTCTTTCTTTGGGATGGCAGTCGGAGAGCTTTGTGTGTAGTTTAATGGGATATTGTTTTGTCTCTCTCAGGCTCAGATCACAGTGAATGGGAATTCTGGCACTCCTGCCAGCCCAGTGAGTCACTTTCAAAGGCCTTTTTCCCCTTCTTCAGCCTACCCTCCACCAGCTTCACTCAATTCCAACATTGTTATCATGCAGCATGGCAGGATGATGGGTAAGCCTCACACAGAATGTTGGCTTTATACATTACATGACATATTCTGATTCATGTGGCAAAGACTGCAAACCATTGCAGAGTGCCTCATGTCCATAATGAAGGTATTGTCTATTCATCTACCTTGGGAAGTAAATGCAAAAAATTATTACCATTTATTGTTAGGTACAGTAGTGATCCTTAACTGGAGTTGCTATTAAGTTTTATTACTCAGGTGTGTGAGCTAACCTTTTGCCAGTTTTCTACTAGCTTTACCAAGGGAAGGGTATCTATCAAAACAGCTCAACCTGTGCAGCCCCTTCAGATTTTGCCCTAAGAACCCAAGGGTCAACTTTGTACTTTACTCCTCCCCACAACTTCCAGAATTCTTCAGCAAAAATACTGTCAACAAAGGGAGGGCTCTGGGCTTTTAAATACTTAAAGCCACATCAATCTAAAATTTGCTCATGGTTTTTTTTGGGCATGTTCAATTTAAAAATTAAACACAAACCAAATATTATCAGTCTTAGAGAGGCTTCTTGCCAGTATAATTCTGTTTTGCCAAAAGAAGAATTTGCTTGCTGCTTTTTCTACCAGTGTTTTGCATAATGAGATAAGATTATACATGGAAAATAACTTGAATGTGATCCCAGAGTATACATTTTTTTGTGCTTGCAGGGAAATAAGGTGACATTTCTTGCTCTGAGACTTACATCTTAGGCAAATCCTGCTGTCATCGTAGTGATAAGTACAAAAACTATATACATGGGTTTTTCCATATCCCAGAATTCTAGATTTTTTTTGATTGCTCCCAGTTTGCTGATCTAAAGGCCTATCAATACTGGTTTGAATGTACCTAAAATATATATTTTCCCTTGACTTTCATTCTTATACGATGCTGAAGTTCAGTGTTCCACAGTAACAGCCTGATTTAATTCTCTTTGCTCATGTAAAAATCCCCCTGATGGCCTCAGTTTAAGGCCTATGAAGAATGAAGGATCAAATCCAAAATGTTTTCTATATTTAACATCATGCATTTTGGGAAAAAGTTCCAAATATTCAGACGTTTGCCACACAGAGTTGCCCCTCGCCATATATGTGTAGCACTGAATTATTTACAGAATTTCAGACTTGAGTAAACAGCTGAAACAGCCATGCCAAATCCAGTGCTGCAGTGGGAGCAAGCAGATATATTCAAATTAAAATTAGAGCCTTCAGTCACCAGAGCTCCTTTTGCAGAGTCATATTGCAATTCATATATTTTTCTTCAGGATAATCAGTGGCTGTTAATGACGCATGAAAGTCAATTCTAATTGTCACCATTAGTGTTAGAATATATACTTTCACTCCCAGCATTCATTTATCCTGCAGTGGAAATGTCTCACTGTACCTGCACTTGCAAAATTGAGGCTTTGTCACAGCAGCCCAGTAATTTGCTGAAACCTGCTGCCTGAAGGAGTAGAGCTCTTTTCCCTGTATACAGGAAAGGGTGTGTTGTCTGCAGAAGTACAAATTTTCATGTCACCTCCCAGCACTGAGGTGGTTTTTGTTAAGTAAAGTACTCTGCATTTTAGAAGGAAATGGTAATAGTGATGTATAAATTTCATTAATTATAAAGGAAGTTTTGTGGCGGAAGGGTAGAAATACTGCAAGTCACTACAAACCAGCAGCAGCATGCACACTTCACCTGAATTACTGTAGGTGAATCACCAGATTGTCTACAGGTGCCAAGTTATTGAAGACCATTTTTATGGATTATGTGTAGAGTCACATAAACACACTGTAAGGGAAGAACATTGTATGTCAGAATTTGATTCTTAAAAATATTCATGCATCAAAAGTTCATGTTTCTAAGCACATACCACGTAAGTTTTTGCGCAAGGTTGCTTGCTGTGCTTACAGAACCGTAATTTTTTATAGTTTGCTAGACTTGGGGGGTGGAAGTTTTGAAATTATTTCCAAGGATGGTTTCCAAGGAATGGGTAGAAAAGGTGCAAGAGTTTGATTTATAGGAGAAAGGCTGCTGCACCTCTCTCAATAGATTTTGCTGTGTTTGTGGGGTTTTTTTTCTCTTTTTGTGAGCAAGGTGTTGTGAAAAATTACTTTTACTCTAATGAGTAGAAGTTTAATGGCTTGTCTGGTCTTTAAATAAGTTCTGAGTTTAATGGCTTGTCTGGACCTTAAATAAGTCTATAATTCGGCTAATGTAACATTGAGTAAAGCCCTAGTTAAGGTGATATTCTTTTTAAAGTAATATATATGTATGTGATTAAGATTGTCAGTTTTTGTAGAGCATACTGAAATGGGGCAGCGTTATGATTATTGTGTCATTACACGATATTCTGTCATGTTATCTTTACAGAGTCCACAGAGACATACTCACAGCATGTTCAGAATGTTGGCAGCACCACCACCACCAGTACAATACCAATCTGTAGATCCTCAGAAGAAGAAAAAAAAATTACAGTAATTAAAGCTCCACATTATGCAGGGATTGGCCCGGTAGATGAATCTGGAATCCCTACAGCAATTAGAACGGTAGGAAATTCTGGGAAATCTGTGTATGAACTCAAACAATGAACTGATTGTTGTTAATGGGTTTTTCACATTCTTCTACTCTTATATAATGTGGAATACAGTGTGCGTAATCAAGCGACCTCATGAATATAATATTGTGTGTTGACGAAAAGGAGAGTGCTGATGGGAGCATAATTGGGCAACCTCATGTTTCTAGTTTTAATTAGAAGTAGCCAAAATTTTGTGTCTTTCTTGTATCTCTTGTAGTTCTTGCCATTTGGAGGTGCACAGTGATTGCATTTGGCTTATTTCTAAAATAAAGTTTATGCATATTATATATATGTGTTTGCAAGTGTGCAGATATTCATATCTGCAAGTGTGTGTGTGTGTGTGTGTGTAAAAATCTTATGCTTTTGCATTTCTTGGGGTGGTGGGTCTCATGTCATCAGGGTAGTGTAGAAATGCGAAGTTCTGATAGTAATCTGAGGGAGTAGCATTTTTGTGGAAGTGCAGTAAATAATCACTGTCCCCTTGACTGACACATGAACGAATAGCTTGGGAGCCCTTTCATTGTGACCAGCCCAGTTTTGATCATCTGCTGCTGGTCACTGCTTGAGTGGTCCCAGGATGTCAAACTGAAGAGTTTTGTTTTCACTATGCTGAAGCATTCTTTCCACTCTGCTGTCAGGGCAGCCTCTTCTGGCTGCTCCAGAGAGCACAGTGGCAGCTGCACTAGGTCTGCAAAGGCAGCACTTACTGGCCTTCCCAGCCAGAGAAGAACTGCTGTGCTGGACGGAGAAAGTGAGAAGAGTGGGAGCCAGGATGAAAGCAGCAGAACCCTTGCAGGTGAAGTCTTAGTGAGGTGCAGGGATGTAGCAGCTGTTGGATGTATCCTGTCTGCCAGTATTGACATATGGGGCTGTGTTGTATTGCCAAGAACTGCTTCAAAGGATTGAAAAATTGGGGGGGAAATCACGAATTGATGGAGAAAATCAATAGGAAAAAATCAGAACAAGTGGTAAGATGGGGAGAATTTTTATAAGGGGGGGGGAGACTCTAGCATTTCTTGCTTTATTTTAGACATAAAAAAGTAATGTGATCAGAATCTCTTAAAAATTAAGACATTTCTTCACAGCAATGCATTAGCTTCCTGCCCTCTTTTTAAGTAAATAGTCCCTATGCTTTATATTGGATATAGTAATTGATTTTGTGCTTTTTTTAGTAGCAGATTGTTCTAATAGGGTGCATATCAGTTATATGAGATTATAACAGAAATCCCCCTTAAGTGTGCCTAATGAAGCTGGCAATCTGCCAGAATATATTTAACTTTCAGGTTGTATGAGCTGAGTCTCTGAGATTTTCTCCTAAAAACACAATACAGTTTGAATTAGGACATTTTTCTGCTGGTTTTGATCTGGTTTTTGTTATGTTTCAATTTCAAGAACTCTTATAGCCTGTAATGTTAGTATTACAGAAATAATTCTCACTATGAGATACAAGTTAAAAGTTTATGCATGTGTGTGTGTGTATGTCTGATATGCCATTTGTGTCCTTATTTTGCCTCCTTAAGACATAGCTGATAGTAAAATTTTTTTCAAGATACTGATTTTAGATTACTTTTCAAGTGTGCACGCAAGTGTATTTGAGCCCTGTGTACCCCAGCTGTGCAAGAACAAAGTTGGTATTGTTGTCAGCAAAAGACTCAAATATGCTGCACCTTGCAAAAGTGCTAAAACTGCATTTTCCATTAATAGTAGATGGTAGGGTATATCACCTTCCCTTTCTCCAAGGTCAGTAATCAATCCAAATAGGAATCTTCTCCCGGAAAGTTTAGCCTCAATCCATCTGAAGAGAGAAGTTTTCAAATTAGTTCAATTTATCATTGCATGTAAAGTTTAAAAGTTTCTTATTCTTCCATCTTTGTGAAAATGGCAACAGTCTATAAAAAAAGTGATAAATGAAGATTCATGGGTGATAGGTAATATACACACTGTGTTCCAAAATGCTGTTCTACTCGAAGTTAAGGCTGACAATAAGAACTCAGGAGTATCTCTGTTCCAGATTTTGAGTGCTTTTCAGGAGTAGGGAGGTTGTGCAAGATGTGGTTGTCTTCTCCAAGCATGTCTTTACTCTCAGAATATGGTTTGTGACAGCTGTTTAGCCAAGGAAAACAGAATGATGTTCTCTTCTTTCCATTCCTGTTAACCCATTCTGTCCCAGGCTTCTGAGAAGGGAAGGACTCCTATAAAGCTTTTGATTCACTCAGAACCCCCATCCCATATTAACACGTTCCTTCTATGCCACTTCAACTCCTTCTAGCTCTGGGAGATTCAAGTCTAAAAATTCAGATCATTGTTAAGTTCTGCCTTTGTGCCAAGCCCTGCCCAAATTCCAAGTAACTGAAATTAAAATTCAGTTAAATTTTAATTTAAAATTCCAAGAAACTGAAATTGAAGTCTCTGAAAAAGAGAGGGTAAAATTCTGTTCACACAGAAAAGCATTCAGTCAAATACAGCACCATTTATCACCAAAGGGACTTGGGAAAGGTGAAAACATTCATGAAAAGCAGTAAGACTGCACTGTTTTAGTCTATTCAAAATGATTGCTTTATATTTTATTATCAGAATTAATCTGTAGGCTGAAAAGACCTCTACTTAGTAAGAATGAAAAAAAAAAAATCAAGTCCTACTACATTTCTTTTCCATACTTAGCATTGTAATATTTCAGCTTGAAAAAAAATAACCCCCCAAAAAAACAGTTCCACTGAAAGTCACAGAATCACAGAATATTCTGAGATGGAAGGGACACACAAGGATCATCGAGTCCAGCTCTCAACTGAATGGCCTATATGGGGATCCAAGCATTATTAGTACCCTGCTCTCACCAACTGAGCTAATTTCAGGGTTGTAGAGGCCTCCTTTAATTGCATACTTCCTGATGGATGATTGCATTACTGCAGTGATAATGGACTCTCCTAAGAAGCAATTGCAGTTCCTTCTTATGTCCTCTTCATGCTATTTGGCTGATTGCTTTTTCACATGTGATGATACCATGGTTCCAACATTTAATTGCATCAGCTATATTATATGTAAAGCTGTATGGCATCTGAATGGCTTGGTGCATTGTGAATACTGTTAATTCCTCAAACAATGCTGGTGTGTGGGATTCGTGAATATAAATTGAGAAAATGTATTTCAAAACTAATGTATTCTATTTCTTAGCTAATCCTATCTGGTTTATAACTTAAAGCCAAATTATTGGCTGAGGCCTGAAACCCCTAGGAGGGGATAGGGGAGATGATGAGAGAAAGAAACATTCAAATGTCCAGAAAGATTTTGGGAGACCTTCTTCTCTAGTCACATGGGAGCTTCTCCATTCCTGATCTCTATGTGGGAGCTTCCTGTGACTTTGTGAAGGACCTGACAATGCTTGACAAACAGTAGGAACATAGCAGTAGAGTTTATTCATTATTTGCAGTTTGTTCACCCACCACTGGTTGGAAGACTCTTCTTGGCTCAATACAACTAGAAAGGCTGTTGCAATATCATGGGACTGTTGCAGGTTTCTGTTGCTGTGGGAAATGAGGACAAGCAGCAAGGTTATGCCCATCAGTGTGAATTCCCTCAGATCTCCTGGACTTCCTTGTAAACTTTTGAGCATATATGCTCCTGGAGCACCAGACAGCACACTTGTTTCAAATCCAGTTAAATTACTCTAACAGAGTTCCACCTGTCTAGATATTAATATCTTTAGGGAAACAATGTTAAAATGACACAAATCTGCTTCTGAATAAATTATTCTTGGCAGAACTCAACAGTATTGGTAGATGGGGGAAGGGACCTATCTTGAGACAAAACTGAATCTCCTTTACCTCTATCTTGCAAGCAGGTCTAGGTAAAAAGTATAACTCTCTGCTGAATTTTTTTTTTTGCCCAGGAGATCCCCAAGTTCTTCAACTGACTGTCAGCTCTTCTTTTAAACATTATTCTAATATGATGTGGTAGCAATTTTATGAGAACTCATGATGAGTCCTCAAAATACAGGGGCATTTCTGCCTAGTCCCCTACCGTAAGAGCTCACCATTGTAAACAAAACATATTCTTTATTTACAGAAACTGTAACAAGTAATCATGGCAAAACTATGATTTAGTAAATATGGCAGTGAACACACTCTGTCCAGTTTTCTGTTGGGAAGAATTTGTAGATTTTCATTTTGTGGTAAAGAGGAGTAAGCAAAGTGATAGCAAGTTTTGTATTAGCTAGTGCAAGACAATGCACTTCAAGAGGGGTCCTTTGAATTATTCCTGTGTACCATGAGGTTTGGTGTGGCTAGCACAGGTCTTTCCCATGAGAATTCCTTTTGTGTTTTATAAATAAAGATAAAGTTTGGATGTTATTAAAAACAGTGTCCCAGGATCTGGACGGTGCAGACCTGGCCAATCAGGCCTAGGGGGAGGTTTCTGACTGACCAATCTGGGTGACGTTTGAAAACTCTATATATATGATGAAATCAAAACAATAAAGGTCCTTTCCTTCTTGCCACTGAGAACTGGGTTCTTTTCTCTGCTAGCGGCTCAACAGCGACAGTTTGGAGATAATTTTTTTTGGTTGCTCAGAGAAGCTGTGGATGCCCCATCCCTGGAGGTATACAAGGCCACATTGGATGGTGCTCTGAGCAACCTGGCCTGGTGAAAGCTGTCCCTGTCCATGGGAGGGATATTAGAACTTGATAATCTTTAAAGTCTCTTTCAACCCAGGCCATTCCATGATTTTCTGCATTAAAACTTCTGGTTTTCTGACTACTGTGGGATTAGTAAAATTTTAGCACCTAAGAATAATACTGATAACAGGTTCACCTTTGTGTTAAATCCTTTTCTGAAATATTATCATCCTACCTCAATGCAAATTGCAGCAAAAGAGAAAATGCAGAAGGGTAAGAGATAAAAAGAAGAACAAGCAGGTGTTGATATGAGCAGTTTGGGAACCTTGGGATTGCTTAGTTTGCAAAAGTAAGGATAAATATCATTTAATGAGTGATTATTGAAAGGTATATTGTATTCACTTTTATCAAAACAGAAATATAAGTTAAAACTAGGTTCTCTGGAAAGCGCATTTAAAATTAGTAAAAGCAGTACTTTTTGTTTAAAATCCAAATATTAACTTTGAAATATAATGTAGTCTTAGTTCTTTTCTCTGTAGTATTCCAAAGCTTTTCTGCATGATTTAACAATTACATTTTGAAAGTAATTTAAGCTGGAAATTGCCAGGAGGTCAAAAGATGCTCTTCTTACGTGCTTGTAATCATAACTGCTGAGGTGTTTCTATTTTCCTGTAAAGAATCTAGCATTTATCATTGTCGGATATAGGGCACTAAGATGATAAACTGTTGATCTGGCACTAATTCCTATGTTCTGAACCATTGTACCCTCCCAAGATCAGAGTCCAAGACTGACTCAATTTTCAGTGTCTTCCAGAATTTGTTACAGGAATTCCTTGATGAAATGAATAAGTAAATTCAAAATACATGAAAATTACTATATTAAATAGGGAATAAAATATAATAGACTTTTTGTCCAGGGTAACATTAAATGTCTGATCCGATCTGTACACAAAGGTATTTTTATTTTGTCATTAATTGGTTAAACTGTATTTTCTTTAGACAGTTGACAGGCCAAAGGATTGGTACAAGACCATGTTCAAGCAAATCCATATGGTTCATAAGCCTGGTGAGTATGTCTTTGTCTCCTCATGTCCAGTTTGAGGGATGAGAGATTGTCTACTGTAAATCTCCTACCATCTGTACTGCCTTTCTTTCAGAGAACTCAAGTGTTAGAACAGCATGGGCTACTAATCAGGCTGGTTTAAAGGATAAATCTTGTTCCAAAAATGAATTGTTTTCATGGAATATCTTACTTGGTTTTGCTGAAATGCAGCTTTGGTGGCATTGCTAGCTTTAGAGTTAATGTCCTTTATGATTGTCATCAAGGATGTCAGGAAACTATAAATGGCAATTATGCTCATTACACCTCCAGAAGGAAGGAGACTTTACCACATCTGAAGTATAGCTAACATTCAGTATGGTCACACAGAATGTTAGTGGGAGAACAAGAAATGTAGGCAGGAGAATGTTGGCTTAAAAGATCTATTTTGAACACTAGTCACACAGTAGATATTTAGGGTTGCCTTTTATGATAGGAACAACAACTTAACAGTCTGTAGCAGAGGAAAGCTGACAAAAGGAAGAAATTGAGCTTGTGGAAGGGAAAAGAACAGGCAAAAATAATTTGCAATTTGGTGCTAACTTCGTGAGTATGTAACATGAGTGACATGACCAGAAGATACCATTTTAACAATAAGATAGCCAAAACAGCCTATAGTAAGTATAATGGAAAGACAGAATCTTCCAAAAGCACCTGTGAGATGAGGAAAAGAAATACAGTGCTTGATTGCCTACCAATCTTCTGTTTGTATTTGCAAAAACAAAGCTGAATTTCTGTAATGAACTGGCATGTATGGCACTACTGTAACATATGTATTTCTTTTTGTAGATGACGACACAGACTTGTATAATACTGCATATTATACTGGTAGGAATTATTCCCTATTCAAAGTGATGCTTTTGTCAATGTCAGCAAGTGATGGGGTAGTTAACTCTTCACGCTCGCTTTTGTAATGCTTGTAGAGACACTTTTATTGTCTTGTTTTATGTCAGTTGTTCATTCCTTTTCCCCCAAATGAAACAAGTTTAATTTTAGTTTCATTCTTACTACAGAAATGAGTTGCAGCTGTGGGCCTCTTACTGCAGAGGGAATACACTGTAACACTGTAATTTCTTGATTACATTGCATTTATTTTCACTAGTGATTGTGAGTAACGCAGCCTTTGCTTATGGAAATGAAAAGGGAGCTACTGTGCGAAAATGAAAATACCAATTACTGACATGGAAAGACAAAAATAATGTACTGAAAACACCTTAAAATATGCAGCAAGAGTGCCTAATAAAACTGATTCACAACCTTGTCCATTTTTGCTATAGGCACTTGTGGTGATGTTATTTAGCTGCAAGGAAAGATATATTCATCTAAGATATGTAATCATTGCATCTTTAAGAAGTTTATACCCATATGGTAAAATTATTTGTGAAAAAAGCAAAAATGAAAGCACAAATAGACTGTGTGCAACAAAGCCAGCAAGTCTTATCCAAAAATACCATTCAAAATTTTTCCATTTCAGTTTTTGTTGCATTAGACGTGTTCTCTATTGTGCCTTTTTCTGTGCTGGTGAGAGGATTTGTTGTGGGTCAGTGGTTTGACATCTCTTTGTACTCTTGTGATCCTCTTCAAGATATGCTATTGCCTCATCATCACAAACTAACTAATTATTAAAGCAATGAAAAAAGGTGTGTTTCCTGCCTCTGTCTTCTGAACATAGAACAACTAAGTGACAGGATGAGCCTGAAGATTAATTGCAGGCTGCCATTACCAGCTGTGATGGATTTATACACCCATTAACTTCTCCATCAAATTAATAATTTATTTATTTTAATTATACTGCACTTTATCTATGTGTTTGTAATTTTGTGCAAAAATATATAAAATGTTTTCTAATAAGCTGCATAATACACAGCAATGTACTTTTAAATGTGCATTTACATATTTTTGTAACCTTGCTGTTTTATTGAGTTACTGTGGGTTCTTGTAGCATTCCATACTGTGTTTTTTTAAGACTTATTCTCATGCTGTGACTGTTTCTGGTTTTGTTTTATATTAGGTAGCTACAGTCCATCCTTCTCTGCTCAGGCACACCCAGCTGCAAAGACACAGACATACAGACCACTGTCCAAAAGTGCTTCTGACAGTGGCTCCGATGCCTTTAAGGTCTCGTCCCCTTTGCCACCCCATGTGCCACCTCCAGTACCACCACATCGCATGAGGCAAAGGTCTACCCCAGAAAAGTAAGTTAGTGCATTTCAGAAATGTGTTCTTGCTAAGTGCAGTATTCCAATATTGCAGAATATAACAAAGGATGAAATAGCAGCTGTAGAATAATATGACTTCAAGGGCTTTATTCAGGGCCAGTCAGGTGATGAGGGGTGATCTTTGCCAGGAGTTGAGGGCATCATGCATGATGCTGTCATTTCTTCAGAGTCCTAAAGAAGTGTGTGTTCTTATTCATGATGCAACCATGAGCATTAAGGATTTTATTCTCATTGAGGGGATTGCCCTGCTTGTTGTGTTTCAGAACATTCCATGCTCTAGGAGCTGTCTTCAATAGTTAGTCTCTGAGTAGGGAAGGCCATTTATTGTGTCCAGCAGCAAAGAGAAGGGATCAAAAAGATGATGTAATTCAAAATCCAAGGAAGAGCAAAACTGTATAACAGTGTATCAGTCAGCTCACATTTCCCCAGAGCTCAGAAGTGTGTTATATCCCCATTTTTTCCTATCTCCATTTTTGTAGACAAAGACAGTGTTTACAGATTAAAGGGGCATTTCAAATATCTCATGGTTTTCTATCAAAATTTTCTGCACAAAACCAGGTCCCAGTGGTTAGAGTCCAGTCTGAAAAAACTTATTAATGAATACCTCAGGAAAGAAATGCTTATCCTTTTGATAAAACCATGCAAGAGACCTGCACACAAACTCTATTGACTTCAGCATATCTATAGGTACTAGTTCAAGCAAAAACCTTTTTCTTCAGTGTTTACATGAATTAATACTACATGTTAATATAATAGTATGTTATTAAACATTTATATGTGTGTGGGTATGCATATATTATAAATTAAAAGAATAATATTTTTTCTTTCATCTGTGCCTACAAGCCCATTTCTCTTGTTTACATTCAAGCAAAAAAAGAGAATTTGACCATTTTTGTCAACTTGGACATTGTAAGCATATTTATATGTAGAAATTTATATTAAATAGTTTCAAATAATTATCAGTTTTAATAAAATATTGTGAGGAGATACCATACTAAGTATTTTAAATTAAGACATGATTATGGCTTTTTGAAAAATTTGTAGGTAGTGGCAATCTAAAATGTAATTCAGTAGGTACACATACTGCAGAGGAAGATGAGATTGCTTGATGGTTACTGATCTTGGCTTCCCTGTTGCTGAGGGCAAGTTGTCAAGAGAAAATGCTAAAGGTTAGAGTTGGGCTGCCTCCCAGAGGCCATGAGGCTTGAATTTTGTTAGCAGGTCATACAGAAGTGCACATTTTTTTAGCAAGACACCAAAATGTGGAGCTGTTTAGCTTTAATCTCTGAAGTTTTGTGAGTCATCATCCTGTGCTAGGCCGAATGCCTTGGTCACAGAAACTGAGGCCTGTTGCAGTTCCTTTTGTCAAGCTTGAAAATAACTGCTCAGCCCTGAATTTGGCTATTTAGCCTCCCCTTTTAATCTCCTGCATAAGACAGGCAGTGGAAATCTGTGTTCTCCAGGCCAGGGTATGCCAGACATGTTAGTTATGCTTTGCCTGCTGCTGAAAGCTATAGCTCGTCAATCTTTTCCTGCCATTGGGAGATTCTTTTTTTAATTGCCTATAAAGCCAGAGTATTTAAAATCTCACGTAAGAGGCTTAGGTCCACATGTATCACAGTTTCATAGCTGAGAGGCAAGATACGGTTTGCATTAGCAGTTGAGCTCAAAAATATAGTCCATACAAGATAAAAGGCTGAACACTGTAAATTAGTTGAACTGAACGTGAATCAGAATTTCAGTAGCATCCTTTTTTCTTCAGTAGCTTGCAATATAACACAACTGGATCAGAACATTTCCATCTTCCTGTTCATTCTCAAAAAACACAACCTTTTCTTCTCTGAAGATATTTTTTTCCTCAGTGAAAATAAACAATAAAGCCATGTAGAAGTACTTCCCTTGAATGTAGGGCATTTTATAAATAGAGGTGTCTGTGTTCCAGAAATTGCACTTTCATGCATACTATAAACAAAAGCTACCCCACAGATTTTTTTTAAGGCACATGTCATGTGCATTATTATGTCAGGTCACATCAAACCAAGTCACACCACAGAGACCAATAGAACTGATAAAATATAATCAGTGTGTGCTCTTTCTTATCATAAATACAGACAACAGCTGGTAGTATTTCCTCTTCCCTTTCCTCCAACCTTTGAGTTACTAGTGGGTCGTTTTACACAGAGTTAAATGAAAGTATGTGTGAGCTACAGTTTTCCAAGTACAATGGAGGTAGGTATTACAAGAACTGCCATGAAAAGGTAGCTCTCACTGTAACTGGCTAACTATTCCCCCAAAATTTATATGTGGCTAGTAATATGACATGGTAAATGACTGAAAAATGTAGCAGCATGGGTTACTTATTATTCTCTCTGCATAACACTATTAATTTGAAAGCAAATTAGTAATTATAGAGAAAATTGATACATTTGTGTTCCAAATTCAATTGCCTAATTCTTCTTCTTGCTTATCTGTTAAAGTTCTAGGGAAACAGAACACTGCTTACAAGGATATTTAGGAGCCACTTTACTACAGGATAATGACCATCACACTGTCTTTTAAAATAATTGCTCACTTTCTGTCTCAGAAGATTTTATAATCTTTTCAATGTGGCCTTATCATCATATTATGTGATGAAAAAATATCTGCCACTTGCCTGTATTAGTAGAGTGCACAAAACATGTGTAGTTGTTTGCAATGGTTTGCCATGCCATGGTACTTTGACGTGGTATTCCAGGGAGGTCTGGTCTGCTAGTTACAACAAGAATATGAGTGATCACCGGCTGGACATCTCTAGTATTTTTTGTGCAGTACTGAGCATACCTGCTGTAAACAAGTTAAGATGATACAGTAAAACACTGGGATGCCCTGCTATACATCCCACAGCTGAGATCTGGAAAGAGTAACTGTTCTCAATGTCATTTGACTTTGTGGGGTTCTGATGTACAGAGCTTTAAAGCACATGGTGATGATAGCAAATTAGCTCAGTTCCTTGTGTTTGTTGTTTAGGAATGACTGGGATCCTCCTGACAGAAAGGTAGACACTCGCAAGTTCCGTTCTGAACCAAGAAGTATTTTTGAATATGAGCCAGGAAAGTCATCGATCCTTGAGCATGAAAGACCGGTAAGACACACAAATGAAATGGGTACTACTAAGGCATTTGGTGAGAGGCTATTTTTTCATTATTTACTACTAATAATAACTACTTACAGGAATATTGAAGGTCCTTTTTCAGATACAATTTTGCAGCAATTTGTCTTTGCTCTTATCTGATGGTTGCATTGAAAATGTGGGTTTGGCTTATTTGCTAAACTTACATCTTCCAGTGTTTCCAAGAAATTACCACGGTGCAAACGTCATGGATGATGAGCAGAACAGATGGAAAATGCTTTTTCTAATTGGTATGCATCTCCAGCACTTATTTTTAGTAGTATTAACAGCAGATATGATATCTGATTGATTAATGCATAAAAATAAACTATTCACAGTTGCAGGATTTGCTGAATTGTACACGTAAGGAGATTCCGGTCAAATACTGGCCAACGCTGCCCAGAGAGGACTCACCTGAGCACAGCCCTGAGCAACCTGATCTGATTAGACCTACTTTTAGCAAGGAGGTTGGGCTAGATGACCTCTGGGGGTGCTTTTCAGCCTCAAATACTCTGTGATTACTGAGTGTATATTAACATGTAATTAGAGGTCTTTATTCCTGCATTCCAAATAATGAAGTTTTCATTTGCTGATAGTTACATTCACCCAGCTCTTCTAAATTATCTTTGTGCTATCATCTTAACACTTCCTTGTTTTAGGAAAGCTGTTGTGTATCAATTGCAATATTTTCTTTTCTTGGTCTTTTACTTTGAGGTTGAAATGTTTGAGGGAGTCCAGTTTTAAAGAAGAGGTTTTTGTAATCAGTGCTGGATTGTTATTTGTTTCTGTATTACATGCTTGTTCACTGAATTTATTTTGCCAAATTAAAGCAAATTAAGGAAATAATTGAATTTCAGACTCTACATTATGTCACCAGTGTGAAACACCTGAACCAAGCACCTTTTCCTGTGTTTTTGTGATCTTTGCTGAAATCTAACTTGTTAGCTAGAAAACACCAAGCTCTTAAGTTCTTGCAGAACTGATGCATTTTTCAGAGGAAATTGGCATTCTGTAGGAGCTGCTAATGAATCAATATAATTAGTATCTGAGTGCAGATGAACTTAACAAGTAATTTTATTTAAAAGGCAATGTCATTTGTTCTGAGCACTTTTTGAGTGTCATGGCTGCATTATAAACACTGAGGTGATTTTCCAGCCTTCCCAATGCCAAAGAGTAATAGCAGATTCAAGTTAAAAATAATGAAATTGAACTGATGTTTCAAGAATGGCCTCACTTTTCTAATAAATTACATTTTCCACTAATGTGAACAAAATAATCCATATAAGAATGGCAGTGCTGATGAATATCCTCAGAGCTACATTTGAAACCAATGAAATAAGAAAGTGAGCTTTGCTGACTGTTCCTGAATCATTTTTCCACTTGCTTATGCATTTTACTTTTGCTAATCTAAATCAAGAGATGGAATTGTGAGTTTTTCGTGGTCCTTAAAATATTTTCATGCTGAAAAGCTTTAGTCATGTTGTACCTACTAAGCAGTATCCACCAAGGGCAAGATCACACTTTATCATCTGAAGCTTAGACTAAAAATTTAGGCTTATAGCTGATGAACATACAAGGAAGCATCTCTTTGTGTAAGAAATTTTAAAAGCTGAGAAAAGAATATTCATGTACAGAATTGGGAGGGGTTTTGTTTATGTATGATTCAGAGCTGTAAAAAATTGGAAATTAATCTAGAATAAAAGAGATGAAAGTTGTGCTGACACTAGTGTAACGTACTTGAAAAAAATAGTTGAAAGGAGCTATGAGAGTTTTATCAGTCTGGAATTTCTACTGTTGATAAAGATGCTATTTAGCTTTATGTACTTAAGATACTTCCTTTGGACCATATTACTAACAGAAAATTACTTGGTTTCACTGAAGCATTTCCTTTTTTTGCAGTCATTGAATGGGATATAGAAAGCAAAATTAACTTCTTAAAGGATGATCAGCAATGCAGGTCAAAAGGTTTTTTCATTGTATGTAGGAAAAGCTGACATCTGAAAATTGACACATTGGTTCCAAATTCAGATGAAAACTCCAAATTCTCAAATGTATCAGTAAGGCATGAATTAAATTTTCCATCCTGATAATCTCAAAGGATTTAATTTCTAATGTCTGAAAAATTGTTTTGATGATACTGAAGGAAAGTATTATTAAAAATGTGGACTATAAAATAAATACAGTCCAATAATATTGCAAAAAGTGGACATTTATTGTATCAGAACTAGAAAGTCATACTTTATTTGTTTTGTCAAAACCAAAAAAAGTCAAAGGGAGTTTTTCCTAACACTCAAAATCCCGAATTTTTTTTAAGTTAAATAATTTCCATATCTACAAGATTGTAGTTTTGGTGGCAAAATAATCTGTTGAAAATATAAAATATTTACAGCTACCTTTCATCATAATAAGCAGGACAAGTCAGGTTTGAAAGATCAGCATTCCCTTTATTGGTGTAGGTACTAGACTGGAATCAGCTGTGATTAATGTGGAGATTAGAAACATGGGAAGAACAAAATAAATTGAGATTTGGTGTAAAACTAACATTTAGTGGGAAATAATATCCAGCAAATCCTTGCTGATCGAAAGAAGATTCTCATTAATCAAAACAATGTGAGAAATAATAAACTAAAACATTGACCTAGTAACAAACATTAAATGGTTAGGGATAACTGATTATCTTTGTTATAGATACACAAGGATGAGTGTAATTTCAAAGTGCTGTATCATGTAGTAGCCTTTTTCAGGAAACAGCAAATAAATGTGTTTTCTTCCATAATTTGAATTTGTAAGAGTATAAAACATCAGCAAAAAGGAGAGGCTTGGGATTAGTATTTTGAGCTTACAGCTAAAAGTATGTGATACTAAGGTGTTAAATAATCTCCCAAGACATGGTGATACAGCTCCTTTTTTCCCTATTTCAAAAAGCCCAGAAAACATTGCTATTTCTTCTAATAACACTGATAAGGTGGTACGTAAATTATTTTGATGTATGTTTCCATCTCCAGTGTCTGCAATTCAACAAAATATTCTTCTTTTTCTCAAGTATCATCCAAGCCATGGACTTGTTCTCTAAAATGGATGTTTACTTTCCATTAATAAGTAAATGGCAATGAAACAAATTAATCTTAGTCATGTGTAAATGAAATTAAATTTTATTATTTACTAGTTTCTACCTTGTATATGAGAAGCAATTCCGTCATACATATACATATATCTATTTCTGTAGTAGAACATGCAAAGAAAAAATCTCAGTGTTACTGTAAAAAAATACCTCACAAAATTGGTACAAGCAATGCCTCAATTTTCATTAGGTGTTTTAGTCTAAGCATAAAAGTATACCGCACTAGTCAGATAAAACTGTGAGGTTAAATTTTAGTTCTAGGGGGTTTTTTATCTCTGTTCAACATACAAATTTTCTACTGAGTTTATATGCAAGAGGAATTCATGATTAGAATTTTTTTTAATTACTGTTTTGTCAAATACCAGAAATAGACTGGGCTTGCTCCATGATGTACATCTGTTGGTTTTTGTTTTGTTTCATGTTTCTGTAGTGAAAAATCTGAAATTTTCTTTAGAACAGGAACATTTGGTTGCTTTTGACATCTCAAGCTGGTTATCAGAATATTCCCTTTGTTATGCTTAATATGTCATTAAAAAAAATACTTCTTCTCTTAAAGAAACAGAGACTAAGTCCATCCGGTAGTATGCTTGGAGCTACCACAGCTATTTAAAAGTAGTCCAAAAGGGGAAAAAAAAGGAAAAAGCAAATTCTTTAGAGATAATAAAATGCCAAAACCAAATTTACAGTGGCCATCTCAGCCCAGTGTTCCACACAGGCTTCAGTTTGGCATCTGGACTTGCAAATGCAAAATACTGATCTACATGTAAGAACCATTTAACTCATGAGTTTAAATGCACACTTTTGACTATTACCCGTGAAGGTCAATTTGTGTATCAAACCAAGATCAGGCAAAGCGACATGTAATACTGCAGATGTAATTTTTTTAATTGTCCATGTTCTTCTATGCTTGAGTATGCTGATGCAGTGTTGTGTTGACAACATCTGATGCAAAAGGCAAAAGGAGCGAAGTTACTTAGTGGTCTTTAGTAGTATATTTTTAAAAAATAATCCAAACATTACTAAATTACTAGATGAAGGATAGATTGTAGGAACATTACTTGACTGACAGGTCATAAAAAGGATTGTCCTTTCTTGCTTTTACCTTCTGTTCCAGTAGTTTGGGAGATACTTTGTGAGATTAAGCCAAGAGCAGCTTTTAAGTCAAAATGATTCATTCATTTTAAGTCTCTTAGAAGGGGAGATAATAGAAAAAGGTCTGTCAGCAAAACTGAATCCAAAAGGCAAGCAAAATCAATTGCCTGCATATTGATCTTGGTAGAACAGGGAATGCAGTCGTCTCCAGTACTGCCCGGCAGCAAGGAATTTGAAGGCTTTAGTGTTCAGTATCTTTTTGTTTGCTGCCCTCTGCGGTTGAAGCTGCAAATTTAAGTGGGACTTGTCTGCATAGAGTGAGTTTTACATACTTTGTAACAGGCTCATTTTATTCGCAACTAATACACGAGAAGAACTGAAAACTTAGAAACTAGATAAAATACACTATATCTAGCTTTTCCTTTATCAGCAGAAATATGAGGATTTTTAAGCTTGCAGCTAATTGCAAGAGTATTTGAAGTTCAAAAGGGAGGGAACTCCCACTCTCATTTTTGTCTCCTTGGCTGGCTGGGAGAAGCCCAGCTGATGGGTCAGAGGGTTCTGCCTCCCTGCAAAGAGGGACATGAACCCATCACTGGGGAGGTGTGGGGCTGCTGCTCTTCAGGGCACCTTGAGGCTCACAGGGCTGACACTCGCTACCCAAGGAAGTAATGTCAGTAGGCCTGGATTTCTAATGCCAAAGGCTCCACAATCCCAACCCTATATACATTACAAGTTATTTATGTATTTATTTTATGTAAATACACCCATTTGTTGATGGCAACATTCCTGTGGGACTTCATTTTTTGGTAGAATATAAAGGTAAAAAATATGCGATATTTCAACGTACAGTAGCTTAGTTTCGAGAAAGGATGGAAAAGAATTGTTTAGTAACATCTTCTCAGATTATCCAGATCAAAATTGTGGAATTTTTTAAGGTAAGCAAAAAAACCTCTAAATATGCCAGGCATTCTCTGTAATAGGAATCAAGCTGATATACAGCAGAGTTATCTTTTGAGTTGTAAATCTGTCATTTTTTGTCCTCATGACTTCATATCTCTGTAGAAGGTAATCCTGTGTTTTTTTCCTTGAATTAGTCATAGTCTCTATTAAATTCACACATTTTTAGTAGTCAGTTCATTAGAGATATTTCAGTGGTGTTTCTCTACTAAAGAGTTGTCTGTCTATGGTTGAGTTCAAGCACTTGTCATTAGTACTGCTGAGATACGGCTGTGGATGGTGGAAATGTAAGGGCAAAACTCCAAAGCAGCTTCACTTCCTAACCCTGCCATGGAGCACAGAAAGTCTTTCATCAGTGACATTGACTTCCCTCTCCATTCACAGGAATACTTCTTCCCTTACTTGAAAGGGCACTGTGAAGATAAATGCATAAAACAACAGTTGGGGTCCAGATATTGCATGAACAGCTCACAGATATGTGAACACCAAGGGAGTTCTGAAGGGTTGTTGACCTTTCAATTGAGCATAGTTGGCAGGCTGTCCCAGTAACATCAAAAGCAGCAAGAAAAGTGCAGTAAGATGTTTAATTACCTGAAATGGTCAAGAACACACTGTTATCCCTTGCAGAAAACAGAAATACTGTATGTGATTGCTCCAGTGTATTGGTGACAGTTTGACCCTGGAGGAAAAAGTGTTACATACTTGATCACCAGTATCATTCTTTATTCAGGACCCTGTCTTCTTTCATGATTGCTTTCTAGGGCACACCATAATTAGTGTCTAGGTTCTGATACCTACAGTTACGGAGAACCAAATTTTTAATTCAGAAATGTCTTTAACAAGAGGATTTCTCTGATTCAGAGATCTTGAAGCCAACAGTTCACTGTAATTCCGTGCTGCATGAAGGCCTACATCAGATGCTACAAAGAAACTGAAGCTATTTAGAAAGTAATTAATGCAGCCAAGTTTACAGTTGATTAGATACCCCATTGAGAGCTGTACTGTTTTGCACCATTATGTTTTCATGCTCCTTGAATAAATCTGTCAATTATTCTTCTGTTCACTGAAGAATTTCCTTAATGCTATCTTCAATTGCTACTTTATCCCTTTGCTGTGAGAATTTTCAGATGAAAACAATGCATTTTGCTGTGGAAAAAAATGCTTCATTATGTCAACAACGCTATGCAAGATAAAGCATTTCACAGTACTGTTGAAATGAGCATTATGGAATGCATAATTTTTTTGTTCCCTATGTTTCGACCATAGGATTTAAAACACACCTGTTCTTTTTAAATGCTGATGTGGCTTTTTAACATAGTGATGCTTGAATGAGGCATATTCCTTATCTCTGCTCAGTGCTTGCTTCAAGACAGCAAGATTCAGAATTAACATGCTTTGTGAGAAGACAAGGAATGACAGAAAGCAACACAAATAAAGTTGTGTCTTTACTGCTGATCAGATGGGCAATTTCTTGACTATGCAGGAGAAGACAATATTTTAAACCATCTTCCTAACAGGGAATCTTCAGCAGCATTAACTATACTTAACTAATGCAGTGATGTTTAAAGAAAAGGTCAAAGAGCACTCTTAGCTTTGACAGTGCAATTTTAAAATGTGTAACATCTTCCAGTCCTTGGAAGAACATCAACAAAAAGAAAAGTGTTAAAGCTACCAGTCAATGACAGCTCTTGAACAAGAATATTCTCTGTCTTAAATACCATCTTCATTCTTTGATTTTATTCCATTTCTTTCCCCGTATTTGTTTTATGTTTCTGTGTGTTTGTTGTTGTAGTGAAATAGCATTTCTAGCACTTTGCTCAGTGTGTGCCTTTTCCTTCCCTTTTCCTTCACAACTGCTCCAGACTGATCGCATAAACCCAGATGACATAGATTTAGAAAACGAACCCTGGTATAAATTCTTTTCAGAGCTGGAGTTTGGACGTCCGGTAAGTGAGGAGAGAATGTTGATGTTTACACATTAGGAAGAAATACTTTTAGAATGAGGAATTTGAATTACCAAATTCAGTAAGTGTATGCAAGTAAAATCAATTTTTTTTTTGAGGAAGGGCATTAAAGTCCCATGAATATAAGTATTTTTTTCAAATAGACTCTTAGTTTGCAAGAGTAGTTACAGTAATAGCTTTAATAAGAAGTAGTATGTATTAGACATACAGTAGTGTGTAAGTATTTAATAACAAGACAAATTCCATGTTAAACAGGAATGTTTTCTAGTTTCCCTAACTTTTTTACATTTGGCTGGATTGTTTTTGAACAGCCTTTTAGGACAGAAAAACATGTCAGTTTGCATTAGGGATTGCTAAGTTACAAATCATAATACTTTTACTCAATGGACTATATCTAAATTTAAATGTATGAAGCCATAAACAAATTTCTTGTGGCAGGAAATACTGAGAATTTTTTTTTGCCTTTTTTTTCCATCTCCTGAATGCATAGGTGCAGCATATGTATTTTGTACATGAACACAGAGATACGGGTTTGCTATTATCAAGCTGGACACCTGTTTGAACTGACAGAATGCAGTTCTGCTCCAGTTTTCACAAATAGCCATTACCCAAAAAAGGGCTCTGGCAAACAAGATGCTGCCTTAGACCTGCTGCAAGCACTTGTGTTTAAAATTATAAACATGAAGGGTTCCATCTGTCTGAAACACCTAAAAATCAGAAATATCTCCATTTTTCACCTTTGATTCCTTAAGCACTTGCAGTTCTTCTGCAAATACCACAGGCTTAATTGTATCTAAGCAACAAAGGCTGTTTGTATAATTTTTACAAGGGTAAAACATTAACATTGTCCTTGAAACAAGACTGAGAGCTGGGTTTCACTCCCTCCCTGCACAGTGCCTTAACAACTAGGTTGGAGATGCACCTGCTCTTGCTTTAGCACACCCCCTCTCTGGCTCCACGGAGCTCAAATTCTTTCCTGTACACTCTAACATCTTTAGGAAAAAGGTTAGCAAATGTCTTCATCCTAGAAGAATGTCTAGGAAGATAGTTGGAATATGCAGACAGGGGGAAGACAAAATCCCCTTTGAAAAAGGGGAGAAGTAAACCCAAGCACTCCCTCAGTCTTTTTAAGCATTTTCATAGGTCAACAGGATACTCCCCAAGAGCTTTTGAGTTTAAAAACCCAAAGTATCTGGCCACAAGCAGGAAATCCAAACTAGACATGAGCATGAGAGGATCAGTATTTAAAACACTCCCATTCTTTCCTTCCCTGTTAGCTAACAATTCTCTGGAGACCCTTCAAAATTTTAATTAGTGACATGCCAGACTTACATGGGGAGCCTGAGAACTTGACACAGGGCCTTGGAGGAGACTTTGGAACCAGGCACCTTAGTCCCTTTCTGTAGCTCACCATAAGCCAAAATCAGAACTCTCCACTACTTCAGTAAGAGCAGAAGAGAAAACAAAACGCATACACTCTTTTAAAACCGTAATGTTTTAATCACAGTACTTTAAAAAATTACCCATTGAATACCCTCTGAAAATAAAATTTAAAAAAGTTAAATATGTCTGAGTTTAATTTCTTGTGCAATGTATCACGTTTTCATGGATTACTTTTTATCTCCATTATCCAGCCATTCAAGTTGTATTGTCATTGCTCCTTGTAGGTGGGCAGAAACAGTACAGATAAATTCTTCTATGAACCATATCTCAAAAATGTTTTACTGATAATGATAACTTTTGAGATAAAATACATTGAGATTCCTGCAACAGAGCATAACTATGATGCTTTGCACTCTTCTCTCTCAGTATTATAAACTGCTGGTGTTTATTCAACCATTCCAGTTGTAAATTTTACCACCTAAAGTTACTAACATTTTATTAAGATATTTTAAAAATAACACATTTATCCTTCCATTCTACCCATGTGTGTCACTCTTTGTATCTGACGCTGTCAACACTTAATTTCTAACTGTGTCACCTTTTCCACATGTTTCATTCCTTGCTGCCATTGATTCTACTCCATTTCATCTCTACACTTCTGCTTTTATGATGCAGCCACCTAAAAAGCTTTTGGACTATGTTCAAGACAGTTCTTCTGGTTTTTCCAATGAGGTAAATGAATGGTTCTTTTTCAGATTATTATCTTGGGAAGATGGGTTGGAATGCTCACCATTTATGTCTTAAGTTTGTTAAAATTTAGTGGTCTCCTTCTGATAGCTATGAGACATTTCTAATTCACAATCGTATCTTTGTCTTCGTATCTTTCCACATCACTAGTGCATTTGGATGTTGATCTTATTATCCTAGGAACTGTGAGTCCTTATCCCCAAAACTTCTCAGAGATTAACACCCAGAATTACACAGTAGTCCATACGTCTCTAACTCTTTGACAAATTCCCACTTTTCAGAGTTGGGCAAGTGCATTGCACAATTAATCCACCAGCACAGTATATTTCTTTATTAAAATTCCTGACTACAAATTCTGTGTGTCATGTGAAACCTTTGTGGCTAAGCTGTCATTTTCTCCAATTAAGTGTTTATGACTAAGGTTGCTCATCAGGTAAAACAGCAATTAATAGTCCTGTTGTAATTTATAACTAAGGATTGACAGTTGCTGTCATTACTCCAAATAAAATTCAAGGTTGGTAGTGGGCTGTCACTGCCCTGCTCTGAGCGGGAGATATTCAGGCTGTCATTCTTTCTCCGCTCCCTCCCCCTTTTTCCAGTGTTAGGGCAAAAGTCAGTGAATCCTCTAATGGCAACTTTGCTTCATATGGTGGCTTTACTTCATTCATATTTATGATTCACTCTCATCTTCTGTAGTGTCTCCAAAAGTTAAACTCAAATTGTGGTCTTAAATTGTTAATTATTTGCAAATTACTCTGGTTTGGTCTTAAGCTCTCTATATATCTAGAAAAACCTCACAGTTGTGAAATTGGACCCAGTTCTATGAAACAATAAGCTTCTAGGCCTTTTCTAGTTCCTGTTGGTTTTCAGTCTATCAAGGAAGACAATTTAAAAGCCCTAACATGACTTTGAAATATTCCCATGTTCAGTAGGTCTGGGTAAAATGGCTATTAAGTAACACTGGTTTTGTCTTCAATTAATTTACAAAAACTTTTGTCTTTAATTTTGAAATTTTAATAATCCTTGAATATGATAAATCATATCAAATATCATATCATATCATATCAGGTTCAAAAACTACAGCAACTTAATATTTTTCTGGAGGGGGACACTATTCAAAATAAGTTGATAGAGTGTTATAACCATCATGCAAACAAGCCTATTTGTTATTTTCAACTTTTGCCTTCTTTCCCTAGCTTCATTTTCAGTCACCATTAAAGCCTTGATGCATGAAAACAGCTAAAATGAAGGCTTAATTTTAAATATATATAATTTTTTTAGTAAAACCTAATCAAAGTATTCAGAAAAGCCTGTATTTGGTACTTTGGAGTTGTCATCTTCAATATATTTTTTTTTCAAGTGTCCTTTATTCATATAGAGCAGTGTTCAGTATTCTGGAAGCTGACTAATCTTTGGAGATGGGGGAGTAGGAGAGATGTGTTCAGTTGGGCTATCTCAAAGTGGGTCAATAAATGCCCAAGAGCTGACAGGACACCTGCAGACAGTAAAACAAGCAGTAAAAAAACAACCACATCCAGTGTTTACTTTCACCTTTCCTCTATATGATTCATCAGTGTCACCTGTGGAGAGAAGGTATAACTCCACACATTCTAAAAAAATAATATATGCCTGTGGAAAAATTGGTATTGTAGAATGGGCAACATATAGGAACCGTCATATAGAAAAAACTTCAAAGCCAGCATGAAATAAAGGATAAAAGGACAAGTTTCATTCAAAGTGATAAGAGAATCTTAAAGGATGAAAAGCAAAAGCCATATAGTAACCCAGCAGTCAATTTTGGCTTGATACACACTTCTTGCCATCTTGGGCTGATCACTAACACACTGTTTATGGCCTGGGGAATGCTGTGGATAAGGAAGTTCCCTCTGGTGTGGTTTCCATTGTGTGATTTACCCCTAGCTTTCCATAGGAGACACTGGGGATTTGCTCCAGCCTTGGGAGTGACACCATGGTCTGTACAGTCCTGGAGCCACTACAAGTGGTGGGAAGCAATCGCTGCCATGAGGCCATTTGGCCACTGTCACATCACAGGCAGTCAGTGGTGGAAGTGGTTGACATCTGCACAAAAGAACCCGCAATAACAATTTATCTGCACTGTTTGTAACATTTCATAATTTCCAAGGTGCTAATGGCAGGTTTATTGTTTGAGAATATCTGATGATCATCAGCATCACCTCCATAAGACAACTGGCTTCAGTACTCAGGCTTGTATTTAATCTGCTTGTGGAAAGGAGGTTTGATTCTTTACTCCTTTCCTACAGCAGATAGTATGGTTTTTGTTTTACTGTGCCCCTTCTCTCTAATGTTTAAATCCAGTGATTTTATGAACTAGGTTACAGTACTTGGAATATTTCAGTCGACAAGTATCTGTTTCTGTTCTTCATATTCACATCCTCAGCTCAGTTTTCATATTAAGGTGTCATAAATAGTTTATTTATCACCTAAGAACAATGCAATGACAGATGATTAAAAAAAAAAACACCTTGAAATCTATGTTTTGGTGAGAAATTAAAACTTATAAGAAATTACTTTACTTTTATTGCAGAAAAATAAATTGGTTTCAGCAAATTTAGCAACTAACAAAAAGAGGCTTGGTCATAAGCCACAGTCTTGTGCACTCTCCCATTATGGAAAAAAGCTTATGTGGGACACCACTTCACAGAAAGCCACCTGGCAGAGGGTACATTGTTGTGTGAGTGAGGAAGACCTTTACTGCTATAAACATCTGAGAGAAGCTGGGCACACAGTCAGTAATGTTTGGGGCCTGTCTTCCAACAGACCTGTCCTAGTGGGAGCCATCCTCGAGACATCACTGATGCACACTTCCCTGTTGGCGAGAATGGGGTACACATCCCTCTACCTCACCTTGCTCTTCTTGGGTAACAGTTTAATTCCCAGATTGTGTGAGGATCTCTCACACACAGCCTGGAAATGGCAGATGAGTGCGGCTTGAGGACATCTTAATTTGCAAAGAATGAGCATAATAGTAATCCCTAGCAGGTGGACAAATGGCCTTTGATATTTTTTTAATGCCACTTTCTTCTTTTTGTGGTGCACATGCTGGGAGTTGTGTGCTTGTCATTCTCTACTGTAAATGAGATGCAGGTGAAGAATGATTTGAGAGATTCTACCTTTGAGATTATATAGCATGTCATTCTGATCCAAACTGGAATTTAGGAATGTAACAGTATTTAACAGTGAAAATAGTAGTAGCAATAAGTAGTAACACCGGAGAAATACATGAATACTTGCCCACAAAGCAAAGAACTTACTTTTAAAAAGAATAGACATTTTTAAACCTTATGCAGAAGTCATTTTAAATATGTTCTAGAAGAGTTACATTCTCTGGAAAGTAACTTTAAAGTCTTTGAATTATTAACATATTTTAACTGTTTACACCTGACCTGCCATTCTTTCCAAAAGCCAGATTTGCATGTGATTTAAATTAAATTAGAGTTCAGAAGTACTGAAGAAATTGGAATGATCTTAGCTTGTTTTAGATTACATTTGTTTCATATTTTGGCATGTTTGATTGGCTCTCCCTATCCCACAATACAATGAACTTTTGTATAATACAAAAATTAAAGCTTCAGTTAGTGTCCTGATGGGATTACTTGATATGTGATGCAGGTCTTAAATAACAAAGCCAACTGACAAATGAACTCTTAACAACCATATTGTCTTCATAGTGTCCCACGTGTGAAAGCAGTTTAAACAGTCACTCTAGAATGTCATTTAAAGTACACAGACCTATGAAATCTGTTCTCAAATATTCTAAGACTATGGGTGACTTCTGTAGACAGGTATACACCTGTCAGTTAAAAAATCTGGGAGTTCTATTCATGAACTTGCAAATCAAATCACTGGGGAAAAAAATGTAACAAAAGAAAGGACTTATACAGGCTATGAGTGCCATTGCTTTTTCAGTCCTTCAGTACAAGGATTTTTCCATGCAGGTAAAAAGCCAAGAAGATCCATCTTTCTGAGCCGGAGAATCCAGGTACTCGGCTCGGGTAATTAACTAGGGTTAGGGTTAGGGTTACGGCTAGGGTTAGGGTTGAGAGATCTAAAGAGCCTCGAGCTCCAGGCACAGTGGCGCTTGAAAGAGCCTCCCAAGGCCATTGCAGGATTGCTCTAACATGGCTTCTGCTCCATCTTTCTGAGCCAGAGAAGCCAGGTACTCAGGTCAGGTAATTAACTAGGGTTAGGGTTAGGGTTACGGCTAGAGTTAGGGTTGAGCGATCTAAAGAGCCTCAAGCTCCAGGCACAGTGGCGCTTGAAAGAGCCTCCCAAGGCCATTGCAAGATTGCCCTAACATGGCTGCTCCTCCATCTTTCTCAGCTATATAAGCCAGGTACTCGGCTCAGGTAATTAACTAGGGTTAGGGTTAGGGTTACGGATAGGGTTAGGGTTGAGTTCCTGAATTTTGGTCATCTGTATGATAGTTCTGCTTATAATCCATTGTTTATAGTCCATATAGTCATTGTGAAATGACATGCCAGGAATTTGAAAGAAGTTTAACTCTTGAACCTCACTGCCTTGTACCCATAAAGAAATACCCCAGGGACCATGCAGTTTGTTCTAGATTCATCTCTGGTTACCAGAACTGTAGTATTACTTAATTCTGACTGAAGGATTGAAATGGTTTATTTAAAATTTGTTGTCATTTAAAGTTGACTTTGTATTAATAATATAATTATAGAAGATCCATCTCCCAGTGTTCATGCAGTAGCTATATCTGTAACTCCATAAGCAATGACTAATGTTCTATGATAAGAACTGTTCTTACCAGGATTATAAAGTGTATAAGGCCAGTTGCTGGCCACAAACATCATGGGATTTACAGAAGCTTCTGGCTATGATTGATTGTGGGATTTTGGTAACTGAGGGTGAGGAGAAGCTTTGCAGACCTCACTTGTACATGAAAGAATTCTTTTCAGATTTTTATGTTTTTATAGCAAAGATTTGTTTCAGCTGTTCTGTATCTCTGGTTTTGAAAAGTGTATCGAAAAGCATGATTTGGTATCATTATTTATCAGTGCTTTAAAGGAAAAAATATTACTGAAGTGGAATGGGAAATGTAATCTAGTGATAAACAGCTGCATAATTTATTCTCATGACATGTTGCAGTGTCTGTGATGGAGTGTCCAGGATGTTAATCATCATGGGCTGTTGTTACAGGATTTGTCACAGAGTAACAGAGTCATCAAACATGATAAGAAAAATTTTCGCTCTTTTTTCAAATACAAACATGTAACAGATCCATGTATTTGTTTTCACAGGCTTCCTTATATCATCACTATTCAACAGACAGAGGCCTGGACAGGCCCTCTAGGTAAGAAATACTATCTATTACTTCAGCAGACACAGATTATCCAGCCTGAGGGTCTTCTTTGGGACCTGAAATCACCAGATTTTGTGAAGAGTCAGACTTTAACCTTCACCTTGTGAGCTACTGACAAAATAGATGCTTGGAAAAGGTGTTGATTTTTATACTGATGTGTAGATACTATTTTAGTAAATAAACCATACTGTGTTCAGGGTCTTTCCACTAACCTCCCTGAGCTTTTCTCCCAATGGCAGAGATTTATCCTTTACCCCTACTGCCTGCAGCACCTTCAGTGCTGTTTTCCCAAGCATGCTGCCTTGATTGTTCTCAGTCTCTGTCTTTTCCTATCTTTGCACTGAAATTCTAGTTCCAAAAAGTAGTCTAAGAAAACTTGACGCATTTATGTCAAAGAAAGTGGCATAGTAATTTTGTGCTAAACTTTAAAACAATCAGGTTAAGAACAAATCCATCTTTTCACTGTGAAGTAGGCTGTAAGATGTGTGAGACCGGCACTTCATCCCTTTACATGTTTTTCATGTATTTGTTCTGGCATTTTTTAATCTATAAACTAATAATACAATGATGACCTTACTTCTTAAATTCCTGAATTCTGACCTCAGAGTCAGACTGCTACTGATACTGCTTTTTTCTGTAGCTCTGCAAGTATTGCAAGTGACTACAGAAAGCGAAGGAAGTCAGAACCTGCTGTAAGTCACCAGAGGGCACACAGTGATCAGAACGCAAACAGACCTAACCTGGGCCAGACAGACACACAGGGCCCATGTACCACCCTTAGGAAGCCTTTAACTAGCTCATCTCCTTCTTCTCCATCAAGAGCAAAAGGTAAGAGGAGACTGTATTTGTTAGCAGAAAGCTGCTGATGATGTGTTGTACAGTGCCTTGGTAGCAACTGCCTCCTTTTGCTCAGTGTGTCACCCCAGGGCATGTGATGTGAAGCAACAGCTTTGGACCTTTCGTGAAAGGCTGACTTGTTTATTCTTGTAGAATTTTGAGATGAAAGGCTGGATTTGTAACAAGGATTTTCCAGTTTCAACTGCTTGTTCTAACAAAAGAAAATCGACTAAATGGAGACTATGAATTCTACCACAATATATAAATTTTTATTAACTATACTACTCTCTTATTAGATTATTGTGATTTTAAAACTGGTTTTGATATTGAGAAAGTAAATCAAGACAAATAACCTTTTAATCTTAAAATGTGTTTCCAGGATAGTAGACCTTTTAAATCCATAGCTGATGTCTTAGTCATTGTCAGTTATCAGGACCTAATGTAATCCAGCAAATACCCATAGCTATCAGGACCTAAACTAATGAAGAAAGCATCCATAGTCTGATTTTTTCCTTCCTAAATTCTTGGAAGTATCTTGTACAGCTGAAACTATCTAATTAGCTTATTTTTGGCAAGTAACTCACCATTCTATTAATGTTTGCCACACCACTCCAGGAAAGATATGACAGAGTCAGTTGTTCATTTGGATTTGGAGGTTTGGATGGGTTTTTTTAGAAAGACAAAAGGCTTCCAGTAAAACATACGATAGAAGTAATATATAGAGTAATACTGTATACAATATGTCTCTTCCTGTTCAAATTATTATTATTACTTAATTATTACTATTATCACTTAATTACTGTATTACATTGCTATTACTCTTATTTTGTTTACTCTGTAAATTTCCAGTGAAAAGAACATAATATCCAGGCTGCAACAGATTGTGTCAAAGAAAAGCAGTGAGAAACATTGAGAGTGAGATGGTGGAAAAGCAAATGTATTTTAAACCCAGTGTTATAGCAGTAGTTTTAAAAGTGGATAAACTTATCCATTTGGTATACCAGGCCAGGCAGTAAAAAGTTGGTAAACTCCATTTACCTGCATGTACCTTTGACTTCACCACAACACAAGCACTAAACATGACTTAAACACTTCCTGTGTTTGAAAATTCTTCAATTAAGAATGCCTTCCACAGCCAATTAACTTTCAGAAGGTGCCACTCTATTCTCTCCTAGCATTATGACCCTGTAGAATGTTCATTTTTCTTGTAATTAACCAATTTGTTAAAGAAGAAGCACATTATAAACTGTTTGATCAGCACAAATTTTGAACTCGTGTTTTAGATCTAGATTAATTTTTTCCTAGAAAGCAAATTGAGCTGTTTGAAGCATCATTCCTGAATTCAATGTTGCCACTTGAAACCATTTTTGAAAGCTCAGTGCAACTATGAAAGACCACAGTTTCAAATTTGTCTCATAGTGTCTTCTAGATCTACCATGCACATAAAAATATGTCTTAAAGCTTGAAAACTCAGGCCTTTGTTATGGAAGTCAATCTAAGGGTTATTTTTTATTCTGGTTAGGCTCAGTAAACTGATTCACCTTCCTTTACACTTGTATAGCAATCCCTGAGCTGCTTTGTTCTGCCCTGCATAAACTGTAGAAAAAAGCACTCCCTTCAGTGCTATCACACAGGAAAGGAGCCAGGCTGCCTGTGAGCGACTGGGAGAAATTTCCTGTTTGATCTGGTATAAAGATCTAGCTTTATTTTAACTTTCTTAGCATATGGCAGTGAACTCTGGGCATTATACAGGTTAAAAATCCTAAACTTCTTTCAGAATGCACAGGTGGAAAAGTCAGTATTTCCCTGAGGTCTAGATTAGTTGTTTGGCTTTATCTTTAAATCCTTGCCAGCTTTTATTGTCTGTTGACCTGCTTAAAAATCCCAACCAGTACCTAATTAATGCTTGGTTTCTTATGTTGCTTTGATGACAGGGGTTATGGAGGAGATAACATCTCCATAATTAATAAGGAATTATTTTTGTTGTTCAGATTGTCATTAGTGCATTTTTGCAGCTGGAAAATAACTTAATTATTAGCTCTGCTGTCCCAGGCTGTAACAAACCATGTACTGACCTAAGGTTATAGATGCAGTAATTGCTATCTCTTTTCTAGCCTTTCTAATACTTACTGATGCTAATTCCTACTTTCTCAATCTTTTAATTTCTGGCAATGTCTTTTTTTTACCATGCTGCTCTATGGATTATAAAGGTGGGGATATTAGCAAAGTATATCCATCCCTTTTAAGTTACTCGGTGCACAACCACAACACCTCAAATGAATTAGATTACTGTAGCACTTACAGACAACATTTAGCTGTTCCAAATGATTCAAGAAGGGCAATCAGCTACAAGAATGGCTGGCAAATGACTCGCCAAAATGCAGAAGTCTGGAGTAGCACAGAGGAAGCTGCTTCTCCAAAGAGGAAATCTCGAAGCTGCGATGACCTGTTAACAGATGATCACGATAGCTATCCCGATGCACAGGCCAAAGCTGAAAGCATGGGCTCTCTGTTATGTGAGGAGGACTCCAAAGAAATTTGCTCAATGAACTGGAACTCCCCATATGTTGAGGGCCGTGGCAGTGGTAGGTCAAGAGTTCGTCACAGATCTGCACACGATGCTCCAGGTTTCCTGAAGATGTACAAAAAGATGCACCGCATCAATCGCAAGGACTTGATGAATTCTGAGGTGATTTGTTCTGTGAAGTCCAGAATACTGCAGTATGAAAAAGAACAGCACAAAGGTATTCTTCAAGGCTGGAGAGAGTCTTCCACTGAGGAGGTGCCCAGAGACATGGTGCCAACCAGAATATCTGAATTTGAAAAGTTAATTCAGAAGTCAAAATCAATGCCGAACCTTGGTGATGACATGTTGTCAACTGTTACATTAGAGCCTCCTAAAAATGGCTTGTGTCCAAAGAGGAGATTTTCTATCGAATCCTTGCTGGAAGAAGACACTCCAGTCAGACATCCATCTCAGGTACAACGGAGCTACAATTCTAAAACCCTGGTGCCAATTCATATTGAAGTGACCAGTGATGAGCCACAGCGATCACATATAGATTTTTCAGACAGCGATCAAGATGGAGTGGTTTCTGATCTCAGTGACTTTATCCAGATAGAGGGTTCATCCTTTTGTAGTGAAAGTGACTTTGATCACTTTTCCTTCACATCATCTGAAAGCTTTTATGGATCAGGCCATCACCACCACCACCATCACCACCACCACAGGCATCTCATCAGCTCCTGCAAAGGGCGATGCCCAGCATCCTACACCCGCTTCACCACCATGCTAAAACATGAAAGGGCTAAGCAAGAAACCACTGAAGATCCAAGGAGACAGGAAGCAGAATCTGGCCTCTCTAAGATAGCATTCCTAGTCAGTCCAGTGCCTTTCCGGAGGAAAAAAAGTGCAGCTCCTAAAAAACACACAGAAAAGAAAAAATGCAAGTCATCTGTATTTGAAGCACTAGATTCTGCACTTAAAGACATCTGTGACCAAATTAAAGCTGAAAAAAGGCGGGGAAGCTTGCCCGACAACAGTATATTACACAGACTTATTACTGAGCTGCTTCCAGACATTCCAGAAAGGAATTCATCTCTTAAAGCTCTGAAAAAGAGTCCCACGCACCAGCCTTTTCATCCACTGCCTCAAGATGGTGCTATCCATTGTCCACTGTACCAGAATGATTGTGGAAGATTACCTCTTAGTGCCTCTTTTCCAGACATGGATGCAACTAACAACAATGATAGTGCACTGTGTTTCCCAGGTGGATTAATTTTCTTCCTCTATCCTTGTGATTGACTTATCCAACCTCACTCCCTGTGTTTCCCACCCTTTCTCATTTCACTTCGTGTCATCTATAAGAAGCTTTCATCCCACTAAATTCTTAGTGAAGGAAATAATTTTCACATAGGTGTTGAGGATAGATAAATTTGCTGTCTATTCACAAAATACAGTAATCAGGACAACTGAAGTAGCAGTGCATTTCAACTAATTGATTATTAGTTCTACTGATTATAATGATGTTATTAAGCGATGAATTCATGCATCATAAGATGCTGGTCAAACTGAAAACAGTATGCACATAACTTTTCCTTTATTACTGAGAGAAAGAATCTGCATCTGAAACATGTTGTACTATATAATTTTGTTAAATGTGATGAAAATTCTGTTAAATACTGGCTGTTAATTCTGCCAGTATCATAGAAAGTTGATTCTGTTTTCTTATCAATCCACTGCTTTGTATTACTTTTTGTGAATAGAAGTTAAGGTCATTTTAGGAAGTTTCCATTTCCACTATTCAGACAATAGTTTCCAATTTCTGTGGCAGCAAAACTAGTTTTTTTTCATAGAATTTCAATATATCTGTGAAATTTTGAGAAATTTCCTATACTCTTAGAAGGGAATTTCTCAATAATCAAAATTTCAATGAAATTGGCGGGGTAAGTATGACCAATCTGTTTTTAAAGTTACTGCTTTGTGTTGTTTGTTGCCCTGCTTCTTTTTTGTTTCTCAAAAAAAAAAAAATCCTTTAAAGATATTCTTGAAATCCCAAATGGATGTAAGAGAGAATGTTTTTAATAGATAAATTATACGATTTTTTATCAGACCTATCTTATCCTTATTATCACATACTTTGTGTAACTTTTGCAATTTGCACAATAGTAAATATGTATTTCAAGAGAAATCAGAATGGAAGCTGTTACCATCTCTTCTTAACTAGTTATAATTGATGTATTTAGAATAGAAAATTTGGTAAAAAAACAGCCATAAAATGCAGTCCAGAATTGACTTAGTCATACTTGAGGCCTGATCGTGATTAACTCTGGCAGACAGTACTACATGATAAGACTGAAGTTGTTGAAAAATGCACTGGTCACATATTATAGTTGCTAAATTAGAATTTTCCAGTCCATGAAAAGAAGGAAATCCATAGTGTAAAGTAAATGTGGATTTCTAATAGCTTCTGCAGCTATGAAGGAGCCTGGCATGAGGAAAGCAATAAACTCTGTCAACATTAATATCCCTAAAGTAGCATGGAGAATGACTAAAGCAGAATATTTCATTAGTTTCCATTAGCACCAGTGATGGCTGAGCTCTGCTTCTAATCAAAGTTCATGTTTTGTTGGATATGTGTGCATCTCTTACAGCCACACAGAGACCTGAAGGTCATAGCAGATGTGTTTGGAGTTATTTTATCTTTAGGTTTATATAGTGGGCATAGATGTTCATACAGGAATATGTGCCATATCAAGAAAGCTGTCCAGAATGTGATATAGTTGTTGGAAATTACATGCTTGCAAACAATGGCATAAATAATAAAATTCTCTCCTGTCTCTGCCTCCATTGTGTTACCAATAGCCTCAAGTTTTTGTGGCTTAGCCAACAACCAATTAGAATGGATGAGATGCTGTAGTTGGGTTTTTTTTTTTCCCACTTGTACTTCTTTAGCAATGTATGAGCTAGGTAACAACACATTGTGGGAATGAAGTAAAAGAAAGACAACCATCAATCACATGTTTCCACTAGAAAGTACCGCTGTGGTATTAGGAGACTAAAACAGTACTTCTCAGAAGTTGAGAGGCAGTTCATTTCATCCTCTGGTCTTAAATAGTTCTGTTATATTTTCATTTAACATTGGCAATTTGCAGAGCTATAGAGTCTATAAGGTTTTGATTTTATTCTTATTAAAATATGAGATATTCACCATCCTGTAATAAACTTTAGTAAACTGTGCTTTACAGAAGTCTGCCACATAGATTGGTGAGTAATGATTTGTATTCCATCTCTTAAAACAGAGTTGTTTTTATGAAGTAACATCCTTTTAAATTCCCTTGTGCTGCCCAACATGTGCCCCTGGTAAAGTAGAAATGCATCTTAGATCACTTAGGAGGGAACAATGTTTCTTCACATTTTCTCATTGAAGCATGCTTGAATCATGTGTTGTGCATGTAATTATGTGTTCATATTGTTGGCATTCCAAAACAATGTCATGCAACCTGATGAAGTCACAGTACTGCTGTCATGTCTTCCACTTGGCCCAGTAGGGGAGTATCCCTTTTTACAGTGAGGCATAAATATGTTCTCTCGATCCTCTATCATATAGTTTCGTCTGCTGTGGATCAGAGGACAGCCTTTGCCTTTGCTTAAGTGTTAGTATCATTTTTTTTCCTTTAAAGGTGCACTTAACCATCATATCATGTGCTTTTCTTTCTATTGAAGGTAACATCATAAATTTCAGTATCTTTTCACCCCCCTAAATGAAACCAGCGGCATCAGAGAATTGAATGGTTTGGTTTATCGTAGTTTCACGTAATTTCTGTTTTCAGTAGACCAGGAGTCTCCTGGAAGCTATTCTTCTACTTTCACTGATGTGGGACGATGTACTCCAAGGGAGAGAAGAGGAACAACAGACAAAGAGGTAGTGACAACAATAAATAATGCAGACAACAATAAATAATGCAGCAATATCTGTATGTAAAATTGGTAACATATTTGAGACAAGATTTGTGTTGCTTTTAAGAAACTATAATAATGCAGACCAAAGGAACAGTTACTTATCACTAGATGGGACAGCATCTTCCTTTTTCATTAAGGAGATTGGTACTTCAAGAAATTAAAATAATATCAAGCTTTGTAAGATAAGCCGTATTCTTCTGTTTATTATTAAATAGATATGGATATAAATTCATTAGTCATTGATCAGCTCTGTCAAAGCTGATTGGAGTGTGTTTGGAACAAAGAAAATGAGCAGATGTGACTGGGGAAAGGTTCTTTAGAAACCCAAAGTGTTACACAAAGAAACTGCCTTGGTAGTTTCAAAACTGATACAAAACTTCTGTATTTCACCATTATTTTTGTTTGGAAAAGGCAAGTCACTGCTGTCAGCGGATTAAACAAAACCATTTATCCTATGAACAGTCTCTAACATCTGTAGCAGTTGGTGATTGTAATTAGATACTGATTTCTTGTAGTAATGCTTTCGAAGAGGAAATAGAGGCAGGCACACCACCTTTAAAGTAACACAAAGTATCACTGAAAGTACATACTGAAAAATAAAATATATTATTCCGTATCTTAAGAATGCTTATAGATCTAGAACTATAAATGCTCTCCAAACAGAGACTGGAGATTTCATTAAATCATAAATTTCTTATAAATTAACATTTAAAAGAACTGTTAATCTACAGACCGTGGATTTTTACCTATTCCAGTTGATTTTTATTAAAGTATTGCACAGAATAATGGCAGCATAAAAGATTACTATATTTTAATTGCTAATATTTAAGATTTTGCTCTGGCCTATCTACCTTGGTAAATCGTGGTATGGTTAGAACTTAATTCAGATCCATTTACACCCCACTGACATGTTTATATTGCTGCAATTTGATTAAAAGTCTGATCTTTTTAAAAAAAGACTTCTCGTTATAAAATACAGGCTAAAAAAGTTCCAGGAGCCATATTGTATGTTTCTTTTAAAAAATCTTGTGACATAAAAAGTCATCTTTCAATTTGAAAATATGTAAAATACTTAAATTACAAGCCAGTTTTAAGACCACTTAAAAATTTTAAAAGTATGAAAGAGGAAAGGCGTATCTATTTCCAGTATGTTTTGTACATTTCAAACTATTTTGTATTTAAACAGCTCCACTGTTCTTTAAGTGTTACACCCTTTCTTCTGTTATTTGCTGTAGTAGTTGCAGTACCAGCTGTACCAAAATCAGGAAAGACAGAAAAGGTCGCAGCTACAGTTGATATGAGTATCCTCTCCTATCTAAAAGACTGTTTTTAATAACAGTAAGGAACAGAAAAATGCTTTTAAATTTAGGCTATCTTATTTGAAGGAGATCTGTAATGGAATATTGTATTAGTATTGAAAAATTCAAGTTGACAGGACCCCTAAAATAACTTTAGGGACTTTTTATTACAGTGAAGACAATTCTCTAGGTATGCTAGATTTGCTAGTCTTAAAATTACAGGAAGGGAGAGAACCCAGTCAAGAACATCGAGCCTGGAATAAAGGTAAAATGCAAAATTCAGAAGTGTCCCTTTTTATTCCTCTTATAAAATGATATGCAACCTTACACATTACAAATAGTACCTCTCAGAAATAGCATAATCAGGTCATTCCTAGAGAGACATATTTTAGAATGTGGAAAGCTTATCTGTGCAAGTACTTGCAGAGAAAGTCTACATCATTTTACCAAATACCCTCATGTGGTTCTGCTTATCACTTCTTGCACCTTCCTCTGAAGTATCTGGTGCTGGCTACTTGTCAGATGCAGACAGTCGATGAGTGAAGCTGTTGGGTCAGATCACAGTTTGTGTTTTCAGCACAGCTTTGAAAACAGTGAAAGTGTGTCAGCCACACAGGTGAGGAGACATAGGGCTATTTTACGGCTTTATTTTTGAAATAATGTTGAGCTTACACATACTTGGTAATAGAACTTGAATGTATGAAAGAAATTAAATGATGGGATTGCCTGTGATAGCAAGAGAGCTGCACAGTTATCTCAGGAGATCACCTCCAGTCCTGTGCTTTCTTAAAACTATTAATGTAATTATAGAAATCAAAAAGATTCCAACCATTTCCAGCTGTCAGAGTATATAAATGTATATAAATGTAATGCATCATTTGCAATTGAAATTAGCCTAAAGATAACAAGTTTAACACAAAAGGCACCTAAAATACAAGAGAATATTATGTGTATTTACATTGTACCTAGAGATATAGTTGCCTACAAGCTCCATTGACATAGTTAACATTTTTATTTACTTTGATACTTCTCTTAAACATAAAGATGCAAAGTAGTCTGCATTAAAATTTAGCTATTTCTGGTTTTAGAACACTGAGTCCCAAATACCTAACTGCCTTAACAAAAAAGCCGTATATTTAATTGCCTGTTTCTGCAAGAACCACTGTAAAGCTCATCCTTTTCTTTTTGGCTCTTGGTCACCTTTTTAAAAGTTGAAACACATTCATCATATTGGAATAGTACCTGAATGTATTAATCACTTTGCCTGTTTTTCAGAAACTGCCAGCTAGAGCTGTATACGACTTTAAAGCTCAAACTGCTAAGTAAGTACTGGACTTTTGTTCATTTAAGAATTCGTAATTCAAGCAGACTCTTTCTACCACTTAAATGGTGTTTGAGCCAGTTGCAACAGTACATGGCCATGGAGACAAGGACCCTGCCTGCTGTCACAGTAGTCCCCACATTAACAAACTGTGTGAGAGGTTATTTTGTAATAAAAATGTCGTAAATTATTATATTCTCCATTGTATCTGTTTGAACACATGAATAGCTGTGCATCTTCAGCCCTCTGGAGCACAGGGTATGAGGGACACCCACTGAATGCTTTGTTTGTGAATTACATTTAGGTGACAGAGGGTGAAGTGCTTAAAATAGTGTCATAGATAATAAGTTTATCAAAAGTCTGCATAATGCTTCAGCATCTTCCTGTCTGTCTTAAAACACACAGACTTTCTGCAGGATGTGACATAACACATACCACCACAAAAAGCAGTAGTCCATAACAAAATCAAGATTAGGAACCACTGATTTAGGATATGAGAGAGTCAAAGTAGAGTGTCTACATTTCATTTCTGCTGGTGTTCCAATGATCCAGTTTAAACAATCTTTAAATATTCCAAACATTGATACTAGAATTACATTAGCTGTGTCTAGGACAAAATTCACAACTGAAATTACCAGAACAGCACATTAGCTCTTGAAAAACCAAATGGATGCTAAAGCAAAGAGCTCCCAAGGCAGGATCTGAAAATGTCCTTAATTATTTTAATAATTCCCTTTTTTTTGTGTCCAACAATTAACATATCACCGTCTCTGAATATCAAGAAATGGTGAGAACATAATCCTGTCTTCTTCACGCTTCTGAATAGCGGTCATGAAAAAAAATGCATAGAGCAGAAGCACACCAAGCTGTTGTGCTGCAAAAAGATAGTGATAGGCCATAAAGACATGGGATGTACTCTGATTTCTCTACTGACTTCATAAAAAATATGCCAAATACCCCTCTGATGCCTGTCATAAAAGCAGTACTTAAACAGGTGATCCAAAAGACATCATATTTGCATGCAGACATCATACTGAGTGCTCTGGTAGTAACTAACAATACTTCCATAGAATCACAGTGTAAAACAGGCCTATGTAACATACAGGTACTACATGGGATTCATAAATGTAATTTAATTTTATAGGGTATGATCAATTGGTAAATGTATCATGGCTGTGACATTTTTTCTTCAAATGTTTAGTTGTTACATTCTGTTTCAGTTCCAAACTGTAAATATCTCTGGGACCCTGCAGAGAGAAGAGTTAAATGTTAAGCTATAAACATCTGATATAAATAAATTTGTTACAGAGAGCTGTCCTTTAAGAAAGGAGATACTGTCTATATCCTCAGGAAAATTGATCAAAACTGGTATGAGGGTGAGCACCATGGAAGAGTTGGAATATTCCCAATTTCTTATGTTGAGGTTTGTTCTCTGTTTTAATTCCTTTTATTAATTTCAGTAATAGGTCCACAAACCACATGAGAATGATGAAAATCTGTTGGGTTTTTTTCCTTAGAAACTTTCTCCCCCAGAAAAAGCACAGCCTGCCAGGCCACCTCCCCCTGCACAGATTGGAGAGATTGGAGAAGCTGTTGCCAAATACAATTTCAATGCAGATACAAATGTGGAGTTGTCACTTAGAAAGGTACAGTTGAAAATCATCTTCCATCCAAATACCATTATAGTGTCTCCTGCTACACAGAATCAATATATAGGTAAATACTTTGCTTTGGTGCACTCTGCATTCAAGATTTGCATGCACAAAGCAATGCCATGGTGGCAAACTCTAACATAATACCATATTGGCTTGCAGTCTTTGTCAGCTACCTGCAAAGAGTATAAATGTGTCTTTAATTTGGATTGTGGCAGATTAGCATATGCAATCATTTGGTTTTTACTCATTTAAAACTAGTAAATGTTAAAGAGGTCTAAAAAAACCCCAGGAACAGGAACTTGGAGAAATTAGGGGTTGGAAGTAATTTGCTGTTTTATTTCTTTTTAAAATTAGCTTTTGTGTTTATTGTGGTGATCATAATCTTGACAGCCTAGTTTTGATTTGTTTGAAAAGTTGACTTGCACTGGTCTTCTTTTGTTCTATCTTACTGAAGACAGTTGTAGTGAACTCCACAGATCAACTACAGAAACAAAATCAAAGAAACCCAAGAGAATGCAACACTAATAGGCAAGGATTTGTTGCAAAAAGACACACAGTGAAAAGCACATCATGTAAAAAAAAGAAGGGTGTAGCTCATGAAGTAAAAAGTTTGAATATAAAATTTATGTTTTCCATTTTAATTTTTACCATCTCTGGAAACAATGAGACCCTGCCCATTTTACACAGGAAAAGCACTTCTTTCTCTCAAATTTCTGTTAGACTCACTTTTTAGTTTTCTACCTCCACTTATTCCAGTTTCACTGATAACAAAGCACTTGCATGGATTTCTTTGTTTAACTCATCACTCTTAAGAAAAAATGGGCGTAGCAGTCACTGTTGCATATTACATTTGGGGCATTAGCTAGTAGTTTGGCCAAAAATTAAAACAGATTATGTTCCAAAGAAAAGTGTTAATGTTAATCTCCCAAGCAAGAAGACAAGTCTACATGAGATTCCCTTGTGATAAAACAACAGCATTTTCAGTCCATGCCTAACCCCTCATTTTACTGGGATGGTAGTTTGATACATGGTTATTATCAATGGGAGGAGAAAAAGGAAAATGGATATGATACTCAAGACTGATGGGGAAACAGCACTGCAGAGAAAATACTACTATATGTTAAAACAATACCTGTTATGCACAAAATTAACTTTCAATGTATGTGCTGATAACTCATTTTCATAATGCATTTCAGGGAGACAGAGTAATTCTTCTTAAGCGAGTTGATCAAAACTGGTATGAAGGTAAAATACCAGGAACCAGCAAACAAGGCATCTTCCCTGTTTCCTATGTAGAAGTCATCAAAAAGAATCCATCAAAAAATGCTGATGATTATCCTGACCCTCCAATACCCCAAAGCTATTCTAGTGACAGAATACACCATTTAAGTTCAACTAAGGTAAGGATTTTCTGATGTTAGCTGCCATCCCTAGAGTGGGTTTTGAAGGACTTGTATTTTTTTGTTTACATAATACATAACTTAGGCATTAAGTACACAAGATTTTCTTTCTTATGCAGGTAGAATTGCATTACTATGTTGTTAATAAATTATTTTTAATAGACAGGTGTGTCTCATATTCTGACAGGATTTATGCTCTTTTCTTCATTGGCTATTACATTGTTGATAGTAGAGCCAGGCAAAACTAAGGCAGAAAAGTCAGCAGAGAAAAATTTATTTAGGAATCTTAGCAAGAATTTGAGCACTAAGGGTATGTTTAGCAGACTTTTAATAGTACACTGTGAAGACATTCTCATAACACATCTGTCCTAAAAGTTCCATAAGTATGCAGGACACAGCTTGCCAGGACCAGTTCTGTACATTTTGAAGCAAAGGAGAGCAGCCAGTGATTCTGTACTAAAACCTCCCTCCTTTTGCCGTTCAGAGTCTAGGAGGAGGCTGTTGGTACATTCTTTGGAGTGGTACAGACTGACAGTGTTGTTTCATTTAGTAGTGAGATGATTGTCAACACATTGTCAATGAACTTGGATTCAGACCATTATGGTTGTATATTTTTCACACCCAGTGTATGTCATAGGTTCTTAATTGTTTTCCTTCCTAGTCTAGATAGCCACCACAAATCACAGTTCAGGATGGTGCAGAAAGATTTCTGTGTTCTGCTTTAGCATTCACTTGTGAGGCTTCGCAGTTACCTTTGCAGGGAACATAACATTTTTGGCAGTGATAGAAACTAAGGAAGTTTCTGCATAAAAACTGTGCTTAGAATCAACATGTTATCAATTATTTTGAACACTCAGGATGGAAACTTCTCTAGATCTTCCTCTTTACCTTTATTGTTTATCTCTTCAGCATGGGCAGAGGGTTTTGGGTGTAATTATAAACCTCTTATCCTGCTATTAATCCATGCTTCATTTGGTTTTGTCCCCTTTCTACTTCTGTCTACTTACAAACTTGGTGGTCATCCATATACTTCAACTTTGAAATAAGTTCCACAGTTACTTACTGCTTTGTGGTTGTAAAAAGCTATGAAAAGATGTCATTTATAGGCAGTGGTAGCCTCTGAGAATATTACTTATGACTAAAGATTAGTTGGTTTGGGACAGTTGCTAGAACAGGACTTGTCTGGTTTTCCAGAACAACACAGAACAAGATCCTCTCTCTTCTATTCCCACAAAACTGTTCAAGTAGCATCAAATTCTGTAGCTGCCAACTGAGGTATTCATAAGCTAGGGCCCCTTATTGTTACAGGAATCCAGAGGGTTCTGAAGGCAAGTCAAGAATATGAAACAGCTTAAGTTCTCCATATTCTGGACACACCTCTCCCCATTTTCTTTGGAGCAGGCTTGTCTCTAAGGTATCCTGCTAAAGCTCCATAACCCTTGTTGAGCACAGGTGATGCTTCAGAGCATTTACATACATTTACGTACATAGAACTATCCTGCTGCTATTATTAAGTTAGGTATTACTAAATTAGCTCAGGAGAGAAGGAAATTCGTAGAACCCTTCTTTTTAACACAGGATATTACTTCAATAATCAAGTTTTTAAAAAAAAAACAACAAAACCACCAACTTCTACTGAGACCCTTAAACAGACATCTTTTTTTCTGAATTCAACTGTATTCAGAAATGTCAATACCATGGAGAAGACATGTTGTTCCTGACTACCTAGAAGAATTTCAGCAGTCCTGAAGGTGTTCTAGAGTTTACCACACTTTCTGATATCACTTTCCCTATTCCTTTGGAGTTTTTTACCACATATCACTCCTTATTGCTAGAGCAATTGCACTAAACTTCTCTGGCCTAATGGCAATAAAATAGATAAGCAATACAAGTCATGAGTAAGTTTTACTTTCTGTAACTTGGCCTAATTCATCTATATCTTTAGATCTAGTGTGGCTTATAGCCATGGGAAAGTAAAAATGGTGAAGTCTCTTCAGCAGTATTATTGACCTTAAAACCATAGGTTAGGAGCCTTTGTTTAAGAGGAAAGATATGGGAAAGAGACTGAGTATTGCTGTAACAGCCTAGTTCTGTTTTAGCAGACTGTGTTGTATCAGTCCATACTGTTTACTTTGGTACATAAGACTCTGTAACAACAGTTTGTCTAACTATAATATAAAGATATTTGCCTCAAGAAAACTCAAGCAGAAGGTAAGTAAACTGACCTTCCAGTTCTGCAACATTAATGTAGACTTCTGAAATTATTTTTCTCTATTACATTAATACTTAAAGTCTGTGGTAGTCCAGATAACTTACAGGTATACATCTAATTATTGTGGATAGTTTTAACAATGAGATCAAAATATTTTTTGCTCAATTTTAATTTTGGGGATTAATAGTTACAAAAATGCATTTTCAGTATTTACTGAAGCAATGGATATCTACTGATGCTGTGTACGTATGACTCACCACTCTCTCATTCTTAGAAAAGGACATTTCTTTTACCAGAAGGATACTTCAATCAATATTGTGTAACGGTACTCAAGGCCTACTGTTGTGTACTGTGCTGTCACTATTTTAAAAGCATTGTTGACTGCCTACGTCCACTTTAAATTGAATGTACCTTTCACAAATGTTGACATAATTTTGAACTAGTAGGGTTACTTTTGAAAAACAAATGCATTCTGTAGCTGCTTATGCCTTAATAAAAGTATGCAATGTATTAAAGATGTTTCTTAAACATTTACTCAGAAGTGCTAAGAAAAAGCAGAAGTATTAATAGTTGAATAATTAGAAATTACCTCTGTTGTTATACTGGGAAAGAAGTATTTAATGACACCTGAAGTGTACTTCTGAAAATGCTATTCTCAAAATAATAGTAATGGTTTGGGAAAATTTCATTAATATTAATTGTATGATTTAATAACCTGTGACAGGCTCACTAACAGAGCACCATAAGTAACATAACTTTAGCAGATCAAATGCAGTTGCCTTCATGAATGTAATGGTTCAGATCTGTCTTAATGTTTGACATTTATGCCCTAAGCCAGAACCTGATACAGTTTCATGTTTCAAATGTCTTTCCTGCTGTTCTGATTCATGTAGTAGTGATTTCAGACACTCATGGTCACTGAAATTGTACCCTCTAATTCAGATGATGGCACAGACATTTTTCTTTTCCAGTTTACTCATATCCTAATTTTCTGTCATGCTTATCTGTTTCAATTCCCTTGTTTTTCTTCTTTTTGAAGTTGCCTTCCAAAGCACTGACCCCACTTTCCAGACAAGTTTCCTCCTCTTGGTCACACATTGATCAAAAGATTCTCCAGGCTGCCTCTAGTGACTTGTTTTCAAGGACTGTTGGTTTTTCACCTTCAAGAGTGTGCAACTTAAGTTCTCCATCAGTTCCAGACAGTTTTCTTTGTGACTTAGAAGAACTCAATTCTTTGGCATTAGCAACCTCCCAGACTGTAGCAATCTCCCCAGATAATTGCATTCACCATGTTAAGGATGGTCACTTTATGCCAAATACAGAGGTGTCTCTCAGCTCTCCTACAGCTCTTCCTCTGTCCTTTCTTGTATCTCCCTCTGTCTCATCTTCAGCCAGCTCATCTCATGACATAGCATATAAGCATGTCAGCAATACCAAGTCAGGAAAAGACAAAGACTTAGAAGGCATAATTGACCCTTTAGTTATTGAAGTACCTAGAGATTTGTCAGATACTACAGTGGAAGGTGAACGTGGCACTATCCCTAACATCCCTTCATTATATGAAGGAGGTTCTGTGTCCAGAGTGCTAGCTACAACTGCTGGCAATGAAGAGGAAATCTGTACTGCAGATCTGTTACTTAATATAGAGGAGCAGTCAGAACCTCAAGAATCAGATTTCTACGGAGGAGCACAAGACACAAAAGAAGAACTGACAAGACTGTATATAGAGGAGGATCTGGTACATGACAATTTAGAATTCCCAATAGCAAGTGGAGAAGATTTTATGGATTGTTATGAAGGATGCACTTCACCAAATATTGATAAGGTATTTTAATTCTGACAACCCTGACTTCTGTGTTCAGATAACTTTCAGTATAATTGTTCTCTGCCTTGCCTTGTATTTACATGTGTGTATTGTGCATAGGCACAATTTTAGACAATTGCATTCAATAAAATTAAGCTCTGAGCAAGTTGGTTTAGTGAAAGGTCTCCCTGCCTGTGGCTGGGATGTTGGAACTAGATGATCTTTAAGGCCCCTTCCAAACCAAACCATTTTATGATTCTAGGATTAAAAATTGTCAGCATTAGGGGTCAGTCCCTTCTCAGAAGCAGGCATATGCACCATTGTAAATTCTATGATCCATCAATTGTGCAGGACTTTTCTCTCCTGTCCTTATTGGTTGCTGAGGAGATTCTCATGTGGAAAGCCACTGAACCATTATGTGCTGCCCCTTTTGAGAGAGAGGCCCCAGCAAGAAATGCTGTCAACAGCTTCCAGAGGGAGGGACATGTGCCTCCTGCAGAGACTCTGTGGTTTGTGCTTCACATGTGTCACTTCACTAGCTGATATATTTATAGCAAGCTCTGTTACGAGAATCTGACTAACAGTAACAGATCAGATTATGTTTGGCAGTTAGACAAATGCTTCCTCCTGAAGCCCTCCCCAGTTCCTCTTTGGGACAGTGCATCACTGAATTATCCCAAATGTATGCTGGCCATTAAATGCCACAATATCACAACACAGTTTGTGTGGTTTGTAGGCAGAGTTTTAGAATAGCTTTCTTTCTGTCCAGCACTTACTTGAACTGACTATTCAGGCAGTTGCTTTGACTGTCAACATGTAAGTGAGGTGCTTAGAACAATATATTTTAGGCCAAATGTTAAATTTTGCAGGCTACCTCTAGCCTTAAATTACTGAAAAACACAGGAGAAAAACGTAAGAATAGAGGTGAAATTGGTGGCCACAAAAACCAAATTTTTAATGCTTTCTGAGGCAAGAAATTTCTTCCAGAAAACTAGATGACTAATAATATTGGCATAAGATTTGTGATTGTTCTGGTTAGTTACATGTCTCCTTACTGAGCATTTGATCTTTCAGCTGATTTCATAACAGTTCTATAGCACAGTTACTTCTCATCTTTCTTAAACATTTAAGCCAGCTCTGCTTTCTGGGGGAACATCAGGAGACTGATCCTCTTTTCCATCTTTCTTCTAATCTTCCATTTCCCTCTGCCAAGGCACCTACTTCCCACTCTGTTCCTACAACATCCCTGTCTACTGCTTCCCTCTCACCTCCTCTCCTCTCTAAACCCTTACATCAGCAGGAGAAAGACTCACCACAGTTAAAGGTAACTGCACCTCTTGAATATGGATTGTTGCAAATTTTCGTGTCTAATTTAAATAACTGCAAGGCTAACACTGAGTTTGGTCTTCTCAGATGCACTGTTTTCTTTACTAATATTAAATAACATAACAAATCGAGTATTAAGATAGGCTTTTTTCAAATGAAACACAAGGTAAAACTATAACCATTATGATACAATTAAATAGCTTAAGGAGATACCAATGATAGGAAAGCAGAAAGCCTTCAAATCCATTTCAGGTCCATACCAGGACAGCAATGTAACTTATTTAATTGAATGAAACAGGACTGTATTCAAGTATGCAGAAACCAGATAACATTTGTGTTTCTGTTTTCAATTTCAATACAAATCCTGGGAGAACAGTCATAAATTTCACAGTGAAGCACCACTGCAGAGGGTCATGTTCTAAATACCAATTCTGTTAGTCAAGGACTGGACAAAGATTATTCCCTCTTCAGGACTACAGTTTGTGTCAGCATTGAAGTTCTCTGGCAGAAAAATGAAAACTTGCTCTAGAAAGACAAAGTTAATTTCCAGTGCTGACTTCCAGAAGATTCATTTGCTCATGAAAAGGAGAAAAAGTCATGTAAAGAGAAACTATCCTAGAAAAGCGATCATTACATATATGTCAAAATTACCCTCCTTTCTTTTTTTCTTTCTTTTTTCTTTCCTTTGTATTTTTTTTTTGGTTGGTTTGTTTTTAATATCTACCGTATCTTACAATGTGCATTCCCAGCAAACACAGACATAATGGACTTAAAGAAGTCTTAAGATCAACAGATCTGTTGGGTTTATTCTGAAGTAGGGAAGAGACATAAGGCTTCTTTCCAGAGCATGGAATGTGTCATGAGTTTAGGTTTGTTCCACCTCAAAGAAGAGGTAAAACAGAGTACTGCACTTATTTCTGCAGCTTTTAATAGCTAAGCAGTAGGTACAGTGCTTTTGGTGCTTTTGCTTAGCCTAATCAGAAAAATTAAGAACATTCCTCATGTACCCTGAAATTCTTTTTAGGTGACCTTTATATTCTTTGCCCTTATTTGAGCAAGTTGTGTTAACCAGAGCTGAAAGTAAATAGAGGGAATATATGTTTTGAGAGTTAAAAGCTCTGCCCCAGGGAACCTCCAAGGCAGTGTAGTTCTCTCAATTGGGCAAGGCAGGAGGCAAGACACCAAGAACCATGGGCATGACTCCATCCTCCAGACACAGGAGCCTGAGAACTATGAACTAAAGGTCTGTGGTCTTGTTACAGAGTTCTAGCTCTTAATTATTGTTTTCAAACCATTTTTAATCTGGATTATTTTTTAAATCTAAGGAACAGGTTCCTTTATAAACTTAATCAGTATAGACTTACCTATTTGAAAATTGTCAAAATAATTGGATACACTCCTACCAATGACAGATACTTTAATCAGTCAACACTGATTACATTGCCAGAGTTGGATTAAAATACAGTATAAAGTATAACCAGGTTTTGGCTGTCATAATTTCTTCCTATTCAGTCTACAGGCTGGGTTTGAGAAGACAGGACAATTCCTATCTTCTTTTTGTGCATGTTGTTCATGATTAAATTCTGCTCTCAACTGCCATAGCAGAAAGAGCAAAACATTTTGAAGAATCCGGTATCACAGGTAAAGGGAGGTTTTTCAGAGAGTTCTTGAAATGGTATACTGATACTTCAGTAATTTTTGTTAATTTAAAAATACATATATATATATTTGGTATGGGATTCAAAACTAAAGCATGACCAGGGATGTGGGAAATGGAATACAAGGAGCTATGGGTGGGAAGTGTCACTTTGCACTGTGTTAGTGGGAGGGATGCGTCGTCCAAATGAAGAAGTCTGAAGACACATCCTAAGGAGAAATGCTGACATTTTTCTGCCTCCTTGGCCTCTCTTGGTATCTTTTTTTGTTGCTCTTACTCACCCCTCTCCTAAGAGAGAGTTTTTTGTTTAGCCACATTCTCCTGACAGTCACAAATACCTGAGAAAATGTTCCTAATATAGCACTACAGTCTCCTCCCATTCCCCCCAACACACCCCTGCCCATGAGAATTTGCTGCACACACACCCCTTAAGAACTGAATTCTGACAAACATGAATCTGATTTGTTATGATGCTAACAAAATTAGAATACTTTCATGAAGTACTTTCCACCACGTATTTACTTGCTTTCTACGTGGGAATCCAAGGAGTGTGTTCTGTTTAACAGCAAGGAATGACATTTGCCATTGATATTTCTAAGGTAGCATTTCTCGTCTGTGCTGTTGAGGTTTTCTGTGTTACTGAGCTACTTCAGTGGATACCCATGCAATAACTGTTCCAACTGCATATGCTATGTGTGATTAATCTTTTAAGTGTAACATGTAAGGGCATGTGCCAGGGCAGCAAACCCTTGGATAAAGAAGATAGTGGTAGCAATGAAAATACTGTATACTAATAGTACCCTTTCTTCTACCTGTACCAGTTGCTTTTTATTATCAGGAAAAGCATGTCTGATTTGCATGTATGAATGAAGCAACAAAAATCCCATGATGCTTCATTCTTAAACACTTGACAAAGTTTTTGTGGTTCTTCTAGGCTAATTTAAAGAGGGACATATTTGTTATGGGTAAACCTCCTCGTAGCCCAGTGATGACTAAGAGATCCTGCTGCTCACCTGTCAGAGGTCACAGCTATTCACACAGGGTATGGTACTGGATGCCCAGTGTGCAATTCCATGGACAGCATTTCCATGGACAAGGAGCTCAATGTCTAGTCTTTCAGTATTTTGCTTTTACCCAAGTGTCCCAATACTATCAGTATGCTGTGTTTTCTTCCTGTTGTGCTTCTGTGCTATGGCTGAGTAAAGACAACAGGTCTGTGTGTGCCTGAACTTATTGTAAATCCATTAATGTATTGTACCTCTGCAGTACTGCATGGTATTTCCAGTGCTACAAGATGTAAGAGATCAAAGTTCTTTGTATTTAGTCTGGTTTTAATAAAATTACTCCTCTCTTTCAAAACATATTTAGTTTATTAAAATCAGAGTCAAAAATTTATACTTCATTGCATGTATACAGGCTTTTGCATGTATACAGACTGAACTTTTGGTTTTGAATCCATGTCCTTCTTTTCAGAATGTTTTGCTCCTGCTATATTTTTTTCACTCAATACTGTCCTCTTTATCCAGCACTGTCATTCCAGATTTTAATACTCATTAACCTTTCCCTTCTTATCTGTAATATAACTGTAACACAACTCTAATATTTTTACCTAGCCAGAAAGTCAGGTTGTTTAGAGTTTGCATGGATTTTGCTCAAAAAGGTGATCTACATTATGAAAAAGGGGAAGGGGAAAAAAAAGTCAAACAAACACAAAAACCCCACCCTCAATCTAAGCTATATGAAAATGGGAATTTAGGGCTAATGTTTTATGTTCCATTCAGGATTTAATTGTCCTTTGCATTGGTTTCTTCACATTTAGCTTCTAAAACTGTTAACGGGATGAATTGTTTTCTATGCTGTTGCTGATGGTTTTAGGTGATCATCTTTCTGGTGCCTTCCTTTTTAAAACTTGAATTTTAGTTTAAGATATGCATGTTTGTGTAACTTTCAAAGTGTTATCTTTTTGGCAGGCCTCTGTTTGCTTCCAGGGATGAGGGGACAGTGCTTTCTTCATTAATGAAGAGACAGTTCAATCCTAGGAAGGCCAGGATTCTTGAAGTAGCAGACAAACACCATCTCACAGAAAGTCCAACTAGGAATGAGGGCAGTAAAAAAGGGATTAAAGCCCTATTTCAATTTTGCACATTTCTCCAAATGAAGGACATGTAATCAGTATATTAAGAGGAGTGTATTGGTCAATGTGTAGTGTATTTATGCCTTTAATTCCAGAAGTACAAAAGCACATATCATGCACCTAATTTGCATACTCAGGACTCTACAGAACTTTTATATGCAAGTGTAGTATCAATCATGCATGAAAATCAGGCATATAACTGGGACCATTAACTTGATGGCACACTTTTTAATGTTTTTGGGATTAGGACGTGCAATATTTCCCAGGAAATAGGATAGTCTAGTAAACTGAGGTACAGTTGAAAACTAGAAATCTTTGCAGAAGTCCCTTGTCTACCCAATGCCACTGTATGGGAGAATGAGAGCTTAGGGAAGGAAACCAGGGAGAAAGCTTCTGGATGTCAGCTGGGGTATTATTGTGGAATGCATCCAAATAGAGAGCAAGCTCCAAGGTCCCCCTGTTCAGACATACCACCAAGAACTTCACCCTATTTCTCCAAGATAGTAATTTTGTCAGAAGATTGTTTTCTCTGGGGCAATAACATAGAGTAGAAAATCATGAGTCACCTTGTTTCTTTTCTGTTTCTACAGTAGTTAATTGGCAATAAAACATTTTATTAAGCATATGCAGAAAAAGAACAAAATAATAACCTACCCAGTTTATTCCTGGCTTGGTATTACATTTGAAGCATTAAATCATTTGTAGCATTGTTTAGGACTTTTACTTCCATTGTTTATAGGAAAAGTCCATAACCTCGGTTGAGTTCGTTTGCATCTCTGACTGTCTTTGGCATTCAGCTCAGTTACAGACCTGATGAAAGATTAGCAGCAACTAAGGTCAGATTCCAGTCTAAATACAAAGCATTCTGACTATTCTCCTTTTGCTTGAAAAGCCAGCCATCAAAGGAGGTTTACTGAGAACTGTTTAATTTGCAATCTTTACTGTTTGTTCTTTGGTAAAAATTATCCATCTTTCTTGTACACTGGCAGGGGAGAGTTAAGTGAGGGAGAGAAGACAGTAAAGAGTATAAACATTTTCTTTTACTTTGAAAATGTCATTCCCACCTAGCATTCAATATTTAAATTAATTTTTAAAGAAATTCTGTATTCTACCTGCCTGCAAAATTAGGGACCTTTTAGAAGTTATATTCAATAGACTGTAAAGATAAAGTACAGACTGTTCACAATATTTTCTGCACATAGTCATACAAACTGCTGAAAAGAAATTTTACTTAATTCATGTGGAGATGTTGAGAGGGAAAAGGGGGAAAGAAACCTAACGATCTCCATCCTGTGCTTTGCCATTCAATTTTTGTGATCAGCCTGTGGATCGTTTTCTGTTGCCTTCTCTCTTGGAAAACTGTATCATCTTCAAGAGTGATAAAAGAGTGACTGAAGTTCTCCCAAGAGAGAAGCATGGGGCAATAAGACAAATTCCATGGCTTAAAGATCAGGTTGCAATTTAGTCAGTTCATGAAAGAAGGTGCTATAAGCAGTGTTTGATATCCACACTCCCAAAACAGATATGGTTCCCAGACTTGTCTCTACAGCATGACCAGAGGGCATCCTCAGTCAACAGAGAATATGATCCCTGCTCATATCAAGAGCTTTCCTAAGCAGCTGCTCCTGCACTTTCTGGCCACAGCCAGATTCTAATCAGTATAAGCCAATGACTCTCTAAGCAGGATATGTTTCTCTAGAAGGTTAGTTTTTTCATTTCCATTGCATCCAGATGCATTGAATATTAGTGGTAGGTAATGCTCCATTAAGAAGGAACGTAGTTCCTTTCACAGAGCTTTGCACTGGAAATACAAACTACTTTTTTCTGCTGAAGTAAAAGTGTTAATTGTTATTTCCACAAAATTAAATGTATTCTTTCAAAATTTTTTTCTGTTCTTTGCCTCCCAACAGCCTGCATGGCTTGAGATGAAACAGAATTAGTTAAAGCATAGCATGTTATGCCTGCCAAGTTAGTACTCTGTGTGTGTGTAATGTAAATTGTTATGTTGTTCGTCCGTGAATATTCCAGATTCTGCCATTATGTATTGGAGATTTTATTTCTGAAATATTATCTAAAAATATATTTATCCCAAAGAATGTATGATGTTAATCATTTGCATCTGATTTTTCTGTTATTTCTGTTTCACAGTGGTGAGGCAGCAGAGTTCTATTCCAGCTTTGTACTATACTATAAATAGAATGGATTGTTCATAAAGTACACAATTTTGTTTAGTTTTTATGATGACCTCCAAAAATCAGATCTTTAAACCTGCCAAGATTCAGTTGTTTGTCATATCTCTTAAGAATTTATTGGGAGTTGGAAGGGGGGCAGAATGGGCCGTTGTTTTACACAAGGTAGAATATGAACGCTTGAGTAACTATGTGTTACACCCCTATCCAACTATTTGGACCTTAAACTGCAAGCCTTTATTACATTTCAAATCATTTCATTTCAGCCACAGCGCCCTGTGCTTTCTCATGAAAACATACACAGTGGGGGGGAACCGTAAGTATATTTCTTGTCTACTAAGACAAAATCTAACATTTAAGCAACAGCCAGGAGATCATAAGATAATTTTCCAGCTTGCCAAGAACAATTATGAAGTGATTTCACAGATTTGTAGATAACTGCATGATGTAGGAAGATATCCAGAAAGGTCCCAGAGGGCAAAGCCTTAGGCTTTGCCCTCTGCACATTCAGTGCAGGCAGACATGGCAACTTAACAGTTCTCTTTTGTCTATACTTACAGAAGGGATTTCGACATTTTTTTTCTCTCCATTTTCACATCTCAGCAAAATGGCAGTTGCAGATTTAACATTGATTCAAATGATCTGCTTTACTGACTTGATACAATTATTCAGGAGCAGTTCTGGATGTGAATAGACAGAAAAAAAGTAGCTTGATAATGTTGATCACAGGAACACAGGCTCATACTTTTTGTTGTGATTTACAAGTGCAATTTGAATATGAGATACAAGAAAGATTTTCTGAACACTGGGGAAGAACCTAGAACTCAACTCTTATTTTGACAAACACTGTAAGTTCTTGTGCTATTTCAGTACTGACTGTTAAAATGCAAGTTCAGTGCAAGATTGTTTCAAGATTTTCCCACAGGCCCCCACAGTCTTGCACTTAGGTCCTGCTTCAGTGATCATTGAAGCCAGGATCTGTTCTTCCTTTAGCATCAGAGCACTTCAGCATATGCCATATTAGATAATTTTTCATAAAAGGTACCTAAGCCTTAATGTCTAAAAATATTTTGAAGTTTTCCTTAGTCATTTGAAGACAGAAAAGACAGGCAAGAGGTTACCAAATAGCCATACCACAGATATAATTAGATTTGTATATTTAGTCTCACTCAAATCACAAGTTTCTGTTGGTATTGTTGAACATACTGGAGCACCTAACTCAGTTTTGTAAGCAATAATTAATTTTGTTCAATATAGTATAAGTAGTTAATTACTAAAGTTATTTATTCCTAAATTTAAAAATATAAACATATTTAAATTGCCAACTAACCATGCTTTCTCTTGAATATGTTTTCTGTTAGTATTGTAAACGTTAGTAGAGCTTTCATACTTAAGAAAGTCTTAGATTAGTATAGAGAGAATGAAATCACTACAAAGGGGTTTTTAAAAAGGATTATCTTGAAATGACTAAAATTCAATCTTTAAAGTACAAAGAGAGCTAATTGGGAAGTTCTTGTAACTGTACTTGAGTAAGTAATTGGCTTGAATCCTATTCATGACACATTACATCTGCAAATCCTGTCCCCTTGGAAGCTGCATTTAATCATTTTTTGGAATATCACCATAGCTCTGCTTTCCTGGAATGGTGATAAGCATAACAGAAAATGTTATTGCCACTTAATTTTTTGCACAGATTGTTCTTACTCTTGCTACACAAATTACCAGAGGTAATTGCTTAAACAACCAGTGTCTTTCCATTTTGTTAGCATAATTAAAATGCAGAAATATAATTTTTGGGCTTGGTAAGATAACTGCCAGTCACAAGAAATTAAGTTTTTTTTTTTTTTCTTGGAACATTATCTTCTTTTCCAATCTCTGAACCAGCAATGTGGAAAATAAATGTAGTTTATTCAAGACGACCATCATTAAACTAAACCTAGCACCAGTCTGTATACAGGATTTTCGAACTGGGCTTTCAGGAGCAGGAATTTTTCACTAAAATAAACACCTCATTTAGCTGGAATGATTAACACATCAACAGGAAAGCAATCATGTTTTTACTGGGGAAAGTATAATAATGGCATTAAGGTTTAAACTCAGTGAACTGTTTTAAGAGAAAAGAATGGATAAAATTATGTTTTGCTTCAGTGTTCTATAATTAGAACTATTTCCTTTTCACAATTTCTGCAGTTGTGCCCTGTTTCTTTATACACAGTCAGTCATATCTGAGGCACAGTTGCTTAGAGAAAAAAGTCAATTCTCACTTTTTAGGATTCATGGGCTTGTGGAGCAATCTTCCTGTTGCCATTTATCTACCTTACATCCTGCAGCCTGCAGCCCTGGCACAGGTCAGGGTTAGAATATTGTTTGACTTTCCATCCACATGTCCTCTGATTTGATTCAAGCCTCTCCATCACTCTCAAACATAGATGGCTTATCTGTGTAGCCACTGAAGAGCCCAGGGAGGTCCCCCAGCCACAGTGACAGTGTGTGTGAGCTGCTGTCCTGAGTGTTACTGGCTTCACAGAGCTTAAAGGCAGAATCACAGTTTTAGGTGCTGATCATGGAAGGTTACAGGGCTAGCACATTTAGACTCTCCTTTAGAAGTCGTCTCTTTGGTGACCGAAATATAAAATAATGCTAAAATTAAAAGTTTAAAAAAAAAAATCTGTTTTTAATGCAACTGGTTAAGGAGCCTTTAGGCTTGCCTTGAAACCCAGTCTTTAGAGTCTCATGAGTCACCTTTCTAATGAAGGTTTTACTTAGTATTAAGTTCCTAACCCTCAAGTCCACCAGGCAAAAAAAAAAAAAACCTTTTCCCCTCTATTTGCCAGAAGTGTTTTTTCTTAGTTAATGTTTAAACCAGCTCCTTTACTTGAGCAAAAGTGCAAGGAACTCTTACTTCTTTTTAAAATGCATCATTTGTCCTATTTAAGGTTTCAGGCTCTATATAACTATACTCCTAGGAACGAAGATGAATTGGAGCTCAGAGAGGGAGATGTCATTGATGTGATGGAAAAATGTGATGATGGATGGTTTGTGGGTATGTTTTAATTTGGTTGCTCTCTTCTTTTTTTTTTCTTCCCTGACCTTTGCTGCCCTCTTTGTGTACTGTCTTTTAAACAACTTAATTTTTGGCATTTAGTGTAATAAACTTGAACCTGGCTTTATCAGGAGAAATCCCAACCAAAATCCAGTGAAATTAGCAGGTGATTTTGCACTTTTGTCTCTTAAAATTGATAGATGCAAATTGACACATGCCTCTGGATTGTTGCACAGCATTGTTGTCATTTGTGACACAGAATGGACTATGTATTACTGCTCTCTTTATAAAGGCCAGGTAACTTAAAACTTACTCACATGAGTACATCCACAGCATTGACCACTTGTGAAAAATGAAAGAACAAATGAAGATTTCATAACCAGGCCTAGATAAGGTGGCTTAATCATTTCATAAACCCTCATGCACACAGCAGCTAACTTAAATCATCTGACTAGTCCATAATATTTGAAAAATTCAAATCATTTAAACATACTTGATGTTGTTGAAATCAAATTATCTCTATGTATCAAGAATTTTAGCACAACTTTTAAGCAGGCCTAACAATTTAATCAAATATGCCTCTTCATTTGCTTTTTGCTTCCTGCAGTTTTATGTTGTTAAACCTCACAAATAGAATTATATAGTATAAGGAACTGTAGATCTTTCTGTTTGTGCAATATTAAACAAAAAAATTTTAAGGCCATGCTTACAAAGTGATTTTGTGTTGTTATTCCCATCTTTCATCTATTGCTTCTAATTTCAGGAACCTCAAGAAGAACCAAATTCTTTGGTACTTTCCCTGGAAACTATGTCAAGAGGCTGTGAAATTTTTTTTTCTACTTATTTATGCTGCATCTCTGCAACACATCTGCATAAAGCTGCTAGAAAACATGCTACGCTGGCCTTCTGTTTTCTCGCTTGCAGTCTCAAATAGAGGCCATCTAGTTCATCCTCATCCCATCCCACCCACCAAACCGTTCCAGCAGTATTACAGCAACGACCACAGTGTGAATAACTAAGCTTTTCTGAGACAAGAGGAATCATTTCAACATTTAAATACTCCCTGCTTTAAAGTCTTTTCGTGTGAAACAATAGGAAAAGCCTGATGACAGGTACAGAGATGAGTTGCCACGGGGGGGTAGGGGGCAGGGAGAAAAGTGTTCTTGGTTTGAACATTTGTGGTACTTCCATGAAGTCTGGTGGGATTTTTTCAGCATGCATGTAATACAGGGGAAAGTTGCTGTTTACTATTTTTAAAAAAATTGATTTTACACATTCTTATTAGCTTGGCAGCATTTGTTGCTTCCACATTGCTGTGTCACGGGTTTGCCTATTGTACTGGTTTACAATGTATGACAAACTATAATATAGATTTTTTGCCTGCACTTGTATGCTGTAACAAATGCACAGTGATTGTAAAATCTCAAGCAAGCAAAGTGAAAAATGGAAGAACTGCAAGTGTTCTGAATGGGTGCAATGGTATTGGCTAAATCTTTTTTCTTTTCTTCCCTAATGAAAAACTGTAGCGAACCTTGTAGTGTTTTCTGTTAAAAAGTAAGAAGTGCAAAAGGCACAATGACATGGAAAAGAGGATTTAAGGAAGAGACAGACAATGCTGTAAGCATAGACGATAATAACCTGCTACTGATGTCTGATATTAAGTGGTTGTAATCAAAATGTTGTGATAGTAAGCAACATGAAATGTAAGAGGTTAGTGTTTTTACTTATCAGGAATTTAAAGAAGCAGGAAGTAAACAGTGTTAGTGCAAAGGGTTGTTGGGTTTTGGTTTTTTTCTTTCCTAACATAGCCACCTGAAAAATATTCACAAGCATCATGTACTGATTTATTTCACTATATATGTGTATGTATGTTAATGAAACCCAAGTTACACATTCTTTTTAGGAATTTAGACAGAAAAAATGTCACAAGTATTAAGACAGATATATTTTAGAGGTGGTGTTTTTGGTTTTTTTCTAAATGAAACAAGTGTTTGAAAACATACATTTTCCATAAGCAAAGGTAAGCATAAATAGCAAATTAAATTAAGGCACAGGATGATAATGACTATGGCTTTATAAAAGCAAAAATTCAGATTTGGTTTCTTCAGCACCTTATAGATGGCAAAAGCTTCTGCTGCATTTTTGATGGGTAAAGGATCAAAATTATCAAAATGTATGTAGTCTCTGTAGCATTTTGTACATAAGTTTGCTTTTTTGTACAGAGCCATTTGGTTGTTGATTTTTAAAAAATTAAGTTTCTTATTTGCCCTGTTCACATACAGAACATTTCAATGCGTTTTTCTTTTCTTGCTCTGTTTACCATAAGCACATCTGGATAGTGCAATTCTGTAAGATAGCATTTTATGCAAAATTTTATTAATTAAAATATGGTTTACCAGCCAAATCTAAATGTACATATGTCTTTATTACTGAGAAAGGTCAATAAGGCAAAGGTAAAGAAACATCTTTGTGCAGCATACCTTTATTATTGCAGATTTCATGGCAAAAGCTTTATATTCAAAGGCTTTCAATTTTAAACTAGGTCTGCATGCAGCTTTGCTGTGAGATTAATACTATCTTTGATGCCATTTATGATTGAAGACTTAAATATCTGTTGCCTGTGATATTTAAAAAGTACTGTTTCTACTCTGTCTCTGATTTTAGAAAAATGCAGGTTTTTCATACCTGGTTTTCAGGTAACTGACTTTGAATTCCTACAAGCAAAAGGTCTCTGTGGGTTTTTTTCTTGAATAGACTTCTAATAAATTTTGCTTGGAGTACAAAACTGTTTCCCCCATCATTTCTCCAAATACACACAACTTATCACTTAACTATTGCAAAGTGCTTAACTCTTCAGTCTTATATTTAAATAGTTACACCTTGTACTTCCACATACCTACATCCCCCCCATCAGGCATACATCAGCTATATATATGGGCAGCTAGCATTGCCCACACAGCTCTCAGTTGGTCCACTGCTGTGTCATACCTAAAACACCTGAATGCAAAAGCAACATTATGGACTTTCTGCAGAGGGCATGCCAATCTGAGATGATTTTTCTCTTGCCAGAACCACCCTTCACACAGAAGCACAAAGGTAAAACGGTAAACTCTTTATATGTGCCTAAAGTTCCTACATCCTAATCCTTCAACAAAAGCAAAACATAAATTCCCATGTAAAGTGACAGCATGGGAATGAGAATTAACGAGAAAACACTGGTTTTTGGGGAACATTTTGAACTTGAGACATCTCTGTCTGGCAAGGAATAATTGTCAAAAAAAACTTGGAACAAGAAGCAAAGCAGGTTGTGGGTTTTGGGCGGGGGGCTTGTGTTTGGTTTTTTTGTTGAATTTTTTTCACTGCCTGGTAGCACAGTTACTGCTGGTGCCTCAGAGTGTAGCTCTTTGGTCCTGCTGGCCATTCCTGCCAGGCTGCCTCTTCCCAAATGCTGTACTTCTACCACTGAAGAATCCAGTACAACAGCAACCTGCATTTGGACAGGAATAATCCATTTCCTCGAGTCCCATTTATGCTCAGTTTTGTCTTTACAATTGCTGGGTTGGAAAATTCAAAATCACCAACATCTCTAAATAAATAATAAATATCTAGGTGAAAGTGGTATCTGTCTACAGGGATGTTAAGACCAGGGGCTGCTGCTAAAACTCCAGCAGAAATTCCTTTGTCAGTGTAAGCACTGTCAGTGCTGGGAGTGCGGTCAATCTGGGAAAGGCCTAATTTAGTATGACTGAGGTGACTGTTCCCTTTCTCTGCTAAATTACCTTGAACCCACCACATGCATCTCTTCTCACAGCCCAATAACCAAATGTACACATAACCAGACACCGTGTGGTTTGTCCTTTCTGTTTGCTGGGTGACCCAGTGTGGGATTCAGGACATCACTGAAGTACTGCCTTGTGTCAGATACCTGTGAGAACCATCAGAAACAGGAAGTAGTGTGCTTTAATAGTCTCTTTCTATAAAAACTAGCCTAATAACGCCAGCCGGTATGTACAGTCTCACTAATACAGAAATTCTGGATAGTTAAGGGTCTGAGTGGTTTAAGGGGTGAAATAGAATCCTCTGCTAATCACAAAGTAAATGAAAAAGGGGAAAATATAGGCCTTTGTAATGAGAATAGCAAGTCATGGACACTTCAGAAGAAGATTGTAGTCCTAATGTTTTAGTCCAAAAGTAGAGAAATATTTAACTATATCCAGGTATACCCAACATACTCAATTCTGCTAAGTCTGCTGAAATCCCAACTACACGTTTTAAGGAACAAATTAAAGGATGTTTTGAGTTTCCTTGTATAGGCCCCTATAAAATCGTGAAGGATGCCCCACAGGACTAGGTGGTGCTTTGTCATAAAGGCCTGCCAAATTAGAGGCCAGCCAGTTTTATATGTGGGAAAAGATGAGAACAGATTAATCAAAGGCCTGATACTCACTGATTTTTCTGGAAAATTACATATCAAACCAATTTTCTCTTGTCAGCATATATAAACATGCATCTTGATTTGTTTTAAATTTCTTTGATTTTCTTTTTTTTTTTCCTTTTTTCTTTCATTAAAAGAATTTTCTTTTAATGCTGTGAGTTGGCAGCTGGGTTTGTAGACTAAGAAAAGCCAGTGCCAGTGCAATAAAATCAAGTCTGTCCAGAGTTGCACTACATTACAGATAAATAGGTAACAAAACCACAGCATCCCTAAAAAACAGTCGATCTCAGTGCTTACCCTGCAGTCAGTATGTTTGCTGTCGAGGCAAAGGCTTCCTAAAACAAGAAAGCCCATAACATACCAACAAGCCAGGGAGACTAATGCATGAGCAGTTCAGGGTAGTGATCTATATCCCAAACTAAGCAAAGGGTCACCCTAGCAGCTCTCACATTCTGTCACCCATGCCAGAGCAAAGCATGGTGTCATTCTGTGATGCCTGGTATTTACTAGTTGCCTTTTAAATGCTGATATACAGAACCCGAACAGGAACACGAGGTGCTTCCTGTGCATTTGAAAAAGCAGTGCATGAGCCCATGGGAAGCTGGAAACATGAAGTCAGTAGCTCTAGAAAGACCTTAGGTCATTGCTAAGTATAGTGCCTTACAGCATTAATAGTTACAGGGTGAAACCCTGCCTTTGCTCCAGTTAACAGCAAACTCCTTTGAAGTCAACAGATCCTGCAGTATTGGTAATAATTTCTGTGTTAACTTGAAACTAAAATTGCACAAGAGAGAAGCGCTAGAATAATTGAATGTCCAGTTTGGGTTGGTTAAAATATATTGAAAAGTATGAATGCAGGCAGAGAATAGAAACTACTTCTTTAACTGCTCCCACAACAGAGCACAGATAGTTCCCTTCTCTAGTACCTAGCAAACAAGTTACATTTAAAAAATGCCTTTTCTTTAAAACAATTTTATCCATCAGAACCCCTTGTTGCAACCAGCAAATGTCAATCAGACCAATACCTGAATCCACTCATTTTACAGAGCAGGGAGCTGCCAGACCAACACAGTGGAAATCAGTACCTTATCCATACACAGTAAAAAGGGATCCTGAATTTAGTAAGACATTCTTCTGCAACTCTATGGATAATCAACATCATGCCATTTATTTGACTGGATGCGAAAATTGCCATTTTACTTTCATCCTCCCTGTAATGGCCAGATAGTTAAGTTCCCAAGTCCTAGCTAAAAATTACCCAATAGAATCTATTGTTCTCATCAATATAGTCAAGTCATATTCCTTTGAAAATTAAAAATATTTTTACATATATCTATGCAGAATATGACAGAAATCCACTGAAACAAAAGAATGAATTAATTCCTGTGGCACTTCCTGAGTCAGAAACTATTTAGACCAAAGAACGTGCTACTGTGACTGCTAGGATCTCAGTTAGGGGTTTTGTGTCACCTCTGAAACATATAAAAACAAAATTAAGTGAAGTTTCTAGTTAATATGTGGTGATGAAACCAGGGAAGAACCTGAACAATCCTGCAGGTACAACTCCTAGGGCAAATGTGCTGTAAATAGTTACAGTGTGCAGCTGCATCCAGGACTTCCAGCTGCTGCTTTGTTTGAATCTATCTGAATCCCGTATATAATGTTTTAAGAAATATGCCTTTTGATATTTAAATTCTCTTTCCTTAGGGGTCACAAAGGAGCAAAGTTTTGTGGTAACTATTTTATACTACCAAAAAGTAGAAAGCATTCCTTCTAAAATAGCTTTAATGCCTATTCCAATTTTTTTAACAAACTTTGTATAGTGATGTCACATCTAATTACAAATCAGGAGCACAGAGGCTTCCACTGCATCAGAATGGCATTACATCACCAGTGATACCAGGGCAGGAGTGGGGGGGAGGAGGAGAAGAAAATGTTGACTGACAACCAGAAATGCGTTGCTATCCTCAGCACAGACACTCACATCTCAACAATTCATGTTTCTTGCTGCCAAACACAAATAACAAACTTGGAAGCCATTATTTCATCACCCATATAAACGAATAGCAAAGTAATCCTCCTACATTTTCCATCCATCAGATAAATCAGTAAACCACTTTAAAAACATCCCAAGAATAATGTAATTATTTATCTCTAGGAATGAAGAATTACCACAGAGTTACATGCAGTGGCTCTTGATACTTCCCTCCAAAAGGAAGGGATTCACTTCTCTCTCACAAGTCGATGTTTCCGTTTGCAAGAGAGGGCCCTGTATTAAAGTGTGTCCTCCTGGGTGCTGGGCTCTAGCTCCAAGTGAGTGGAACAGTCATTTCCTATTTAAATATCTTAAAGGATCTGGTCCTTTAAGATTGTTTTGGCCAGCTTACATTAATGTAAAATGGAGTCATTTTATCTCAAGACTTTCTACAATTGCCACTTAAGAAACAAAGAAATAAACTGCTCTATTAAAATAATCAAGCCTTCAGTCGTTTGCATTGAGACTTGTTCCTCACCCCTGAGTAAAGCACACAAGTGAAACCAGCAGTGCGGATGGGGAATGCTGAGGAGACTGAACATGTTGTTCTAAGTGGGTCATCGCACCACTTCTGTCGCTGTGATTTGCTAGATAAACCCCAAGCATGCAATGACCCAACTCATGCTTCCCTGGGTTAGCGCTCTGAACTGTAATGTGAAACATGTACAAATACCAGCTGGTTTAATACCCACCAGAGGCTTTTCTTACACTACCACAGATCCATCTGTTATAGATAGGGGGGTTTTTCACACGTAACTGGAAATATTTGAACAGGTGAGAATGAGGCCTTCCCTCCTTACACCATAAAGGAGGACAAATGAATGTGCCCAGTACATCTGGGGTAGTAGAAAGCAATATTCATATGCTGTGGGAGAGTTCAAGGAACTATTTATAGATTCCTTTCATCTGCTCCTGCAGCCAGCTCTGAGGTACAAGACATAAAGCAGCACACCACACACAATCTGAAGCAGAAAGTGTGAAAGTCATATGCCACCAAAACCACAGGGAAACACCCAGGACACACACACAAAAAAACCCCCTCTGCTAGCCACCAATCCATACTTACATTCTGAAACAAGCATACTGCTTCAGAGGGGTGCAAAATTTTTGTACCTACCATTCCAGTCACAAGGAGTTTTAAAGAAGAGTGGTCAAAGAAAGAAATTGGCCCAAACCGACATCAGCATCAGGTAATAGTTTCTGATCATCACAGCTTTGATTACAAATCTTCTCTGGTGTTTAGGCTGTTACAGAAAACTGACCTTTCAGTTGTACACATCACTGATAAATTCTGTGCACAGTATCCTGAAATTACTGCTAACTATCCAAACTTTCTCCATCCTTTGCAACACACACTTCCTTTGTTTATCTATGTCATTGCAGGGTCACAAACAGTGCAGACTTCGAGACAGAAATCCTCACGGCTGAAAACCTGCAGCTTCCTTCTTTGTACAGTATTCGTGCTATGAGGTCCTTGGTCCTTTAAGTTCTTAACCATTGCTTTAATGCAAACGGGGGGGAAACACTAGATTAAAATAAATTGTGTCACTTATAAACATACATTCACAGGTACATCTTGTACCTCAGATACAAAACCAGCAGATGTTTCAACCCCTCCACTCAAAAAAAATCCAACAAAAAAAAACCAAACCAAACCTACCAAACCCCCCTCCAAAAAAAAAACCAACAAAAAAACCCCCCACAACAAACCAAACAAAAAAGAACCAAACCAAACAATCAAAAAAAACCCCCTAAAACAACAACAAAACACACCAAAATCAGAGAAGTGGGATGGTTATTAGTGGAGGAATAGCAGTGTAATTGGGGCGTCAGAGGCAGAGAAGACATGGGAGAGCTGTTTCAGGCCCTAGAAACAGGATACCTGGCCACATCATGGAGCCAGCCTTGTCAACCTTCTTCCTTCACCACACACATCCTGTTCTTCCATGAATGATGCCTCCCCAGGAAAGCCTTAGAAAGGTAGCTATTACAGTCAGACTAAACTAAAAAAAGAGGAAAATCAATAGGAGAAGATACAGGCAGCGACAGGCAAGCCCAAAAAGATCCTCCAGGCTCTATGAGCCTGCTCACCCTGAAAGGCAACTGTCCTGGTTTTAAGCCCAGCAGTAAATTAAGCACTACGCAGCCGCTCACTCAAAACCCCTACACCAGTGACCTATCCTACTTTTCCCTCCTGTTCTATCCCTCTTTCTCCTCCTGTCAGCCCCCGAGGCAAAAGTGCTATTGAAGGAAAGGCAGACATCCATGGAATATGAAATATTTTACTACTGAAAAATACTGCAATTCTGTTTTATTCTGTTCAAGCTCTCATGCTCTGGCTCTTGCCTTATCCAGAGGTCAACCAAAAGACCTTAGCATCTTGACATCATTACTGAAATCCAGAACTTCCAAAGATTAAAGTCTCCTGCCATAAAACCTATTTTAGCTAACAGCTCCCACAGTACATGGACTAGAGCTGGTGAGAAGATCCTGACTTTTAACATTCTGGCATTCCCTCAAGTGAGAAGACTTTAGCAAGGTACTTTTAAGCTCTGAGAAATGGAAAATGAGAGATTACTGAAATGAAATGGACAGGCAAGAGGGGGGGGAAATTAATTTTTGGGAGACTTTTTGCATTTCTGAAGAGTTTTTAGTTTTCAGGTATTTTGGTGTTTGGTTTGTTGGGTGTTTGTTTAGCTGAAGGGAGTTGGTGGTAAGGATTGCAGGCAAAACCATTTCCATGTCTTTACTTCCGGAGATATTTTTGTTAGGAGAGTTTATTCACATTTCAAAGCACTACCTGTAAACACCATTATTTACCTGTCTTCACACTGCAGAATTAGGATTACCTTTTGAAAAGCCATGGAGGAATTACACCCAAATTCTGGCCTGTATTTCTACAGTACCAGAAAACTTCAAGAGTAAATATTCCCAGCTATGGTATGAGCTATATTAACTCTCCACATGCTGGAGTATGGCAACAGTTGATATATGAATACCAGTTTTCAGACTCCTTATGCGTATCTGACCGTTTTCACACCTACCATTTCAAATACAGTTGATAAAATGTGAGGTTTGTCCTTCTTAAGTTTCTGCTGTTTTTTTCCCAGCTGCATTTCATCCTTTTTCACAATACAGCCAGTTTTTGCAAATGTTTTCTCAATTCTGTGTGCTTGCCCCTATATTCACTGAACAGAAGTAAGCAGGAAGTCCAGTCAGGGCAAAGTGTGAAAAACATAATTAATTACTTTCATTTGGTATTGTCTTTTGCCGATAATAAACTGATTCATGGATATGAAAAGGCTGCCAACGTCCTTTAAACAAGCAGAAAGAAATCAAAATAGTAATGAGGAAAATATTTACAGTATTTAGCTACATTTAAGCATTCTGCTTAAGTAACTAGAGCGTGCGTCAGGATCTGAGGATCCAGCTTTGTGGCTAGCTATATTCTGAAGCTGCTAATCTCTGGCTCAGGGCCCACTTTATACTTAAAACAGAATACAATATTTGTCTTTCAGCTGTTGCCGTTTGTCATGACCCAATAAACATGGCTAACTCTTCCATAGCAACTGCTATTAAAATGCTAAAACCAAGCCACAAAGTGAAAGAAAAATAGGTGCTGAGCACAGTACTTTATGGAACATAAGGCAACAATTGTATATTAAAGGACATTCTGATGCCTGTTTCTAAGAGAAAAATACTCAGAAGTTTTGGCACTTGGACTACAAGTGACTGTGACCTAACATGTGATCTCACATGTGATCTCATCATTTGTTTGTGTATGAAGTCTTATCTCTTGGGAGACCACAAAATAGGTCAAGGTATTGATCTAGAGGTTTGAGACATGCTTTGAAGAAACACCTGACTGCTCTGTACTTAGGGAAAAAAAAAATACTTTTTTCAGGCTTAAGGCAGAATGAACTTTTATTTTCCCTTCCTCCTAAGTGTCCCAGATAGAGGTCTTGGGTTAGTAGACTAATAGAGAACAACGGTAAATACCTATTACCAAGGATATTTTTCTCTCATGGACACAACTGTACACAAGCTCACAGACAGTGGTTGACATAAAAACCTGTCCAGTACAGAGATACAGAATGAGCCACCATGGACCATGGTCCAAATTCTCATGGTGTCCTGTTGCCTACATGCCTCTAAAAACCTGTAGCCATCCCAAGGGAAACAGCAGACACACCCTCAATGGCATTCACACGGACTACAGTTGCTTATAAGCACTTTGCTCTGCTATATTCAAAGAGCCCTATGCAACAGCACTATTCTACAGCCAAGGATAAAGGTGTGGTTAAAAGAGAACTGCTTAGAATGAAAAATAGAAGAAACTTTGGAAGAAGACCCAAACAAGATACACAGCTTTGCCTCCCACCCTATTTTTGTCTTCCAAAAAGGTACTTTGTAGGTAGTCATAGCATTCCCAGACTTTTACTATCTGTTATTTACAATGTAAGACATTCCAAAGAAGTCAAAAGATAAAAATTTTAAAATTACAGATGGAAAAAAAAATTTAAATCTTAGAGCAGGAATAAAGTACAAATCACAACCACACAGGGATAAGCATTTTCTTTTTAACTAAGAAATCACTGTTCTTTGCTTGACACTTCAGATCTTTTTCCACATATACCTTTCACTGACAAAAATATACTAGAAGAAGGGAGAAAAAATACATACACACAAGTGTTTCCATGGGGAGGGACTTACATTATAGACAGTATCTTTACTGACAGTTTTACCGCTCCAAGAAAAACAAGCTCTCTCTTGTCATCTAATAATTACTAGATGAAATGCTATTCAGAAAGCACTGCTACTACCTCCTGCATGATGGGTTCCTCTAGTCACACAAGTTAAATTATGGATATGTTCTTAGTCTTGAGTTTTGCAAAATTGTCTGAAATTTTTGTCACATATCATGCTACTGAATAGAACCAGCTCCTTCTTCAGTAGCAGCATAGGTAATCTCCACACATTCACTTTCCTGTAATTTTTTTATCTTGATTAGTTAAGGAGTAGAAAAAGGTTAATTATAACTAACAGAGAAGGGACATACCACAGCATTTTGTGACAATTTTAGTCTGTGAAAAGTGTGGATACCGTAATTCACATCCCATAAATAAGACTAGAATAGCAAATACAAAATGCATGTCTGAAAAGAAAGCATGCAATGTCTAAGCAAGATGTACACAGCAGAAGCTGACTGGGTCATATCTGAAACAGAGTTGGCCAACAGCTTCTAAGTATCTAAAATTACTGCTGTCTGCTGAATTACAACTTAACAGACCCCTTTGGAAGGCCTGATGTTACCTCCATCACTTCTACCACCCATTTCCCTGGTCCTAATCACCTTATGTCCTCCAGAAAGATTGTCAGATAGCCTCCTCTGTTCTGTGCCCTGCCAATACTTGACTTGTATCATGCAACGCAGCACAAGAAAAGATAAATAGTTACCTAACAGCATCCAGTCATGTATTTTGGCCTACACAGAGACAGGCAATAATAATCTAGTGGTAAATGTTTACCTTTTACACCTAAGGTTTGGGAAGAACAAGAGATTTAGTGTCTTGATGCCACTTGATCTCTTCACTATCCCTTAGTAAATATGATAAGCTTTTCTCTTGAAAAGACACAGTTAAAGTTTCCACATAGCAATGAAAGACTACATAGCTAAATGCATAACATCACCCCTGAAATCAAGAAATAGGACTAATTCTTGCAGAAATAAAAAATGAGACTTTGCTTCTAATAGAGGCAGTGCTGGGTGTCTGAAGAGGTATGTTATTGTTCTTGTAGGTATATGTCATTGCACACCTAATGAAGTATTTGGACTGTTTCCTGAATGCTGCTCTGTAATATGGCTCATGAAAGAGGTTTTATAAATCTAACAACTCCTCCGCGTTATTTGTTCAGGTAACGTTAAATGGCAAGCACATCAGAGGGTTGTGTAAGAGCCAGCTTGTGTTGTTCAAAAAATTATGTAAGTGCCAGCATGTTAATTTATGAAGCATACTGGACTTATCTGCTGGCACAGAGCCTTGATAACTTCATTCCAACTTTAGTCCTTTGAAATGAGCTTATCTCGTTTCCAATGCCAAAATGGGCTTTAACTTTAAACAAAAAAGGAATCAGCTTGCCAAATTTGGAGATGACGTTTGACTGCAGCTATTAAAGGGAACAGAACCACTGATGAGTGAATGAGCTGAAAAGAAAAACAACTCCTTCCTCAGTCAACTTTAAGATTCTCCATTAGAACTTCTCCAGGTTGTCAGAACTGGGGCAAACCCTTCTCCATACCCAAAATGAAAACACAGCCTCTCAGAAAATATTCAACTCTCATAAAATTAATTGTGAAATTTGAGAGTTGCAGCAATTAAGCACAAAATTTGAGAAATTATTTGGAGCTTTTTTGCCTGGAGTCATAATTATAATTATGGCTGACTACATCAGGCTCACAAATAAACCAGTAAAAGACTACAAATTCCTTTCCTAGTCACAACCATATCTAACCCCCTGCAAAATAGGCAAAATAGAAATACTATGACAGAAGCAACACTTTAGGAAACCAGTGCAATAATCAGAATCTTAGTAGTACAATACAATGAAAATCAATATATGCATATGTCAGTTAGCAAACAGAATTGATAACACAGGGTATAGACATGAGTTTTCAAAATTAAGGTGAGCAGTACTTCACTGCCTTAATGTGACATAAGCATCTCATTCCATTCAATACACTCTTTTGATTTTTTTTTAACACAAGTCATTATTTTATAAATGTCCCCAACTCCTCCTCCTTTATATTTTTTGAAAATTAAAAGGGAAACGGAAAAAAAAAACAGTGCACAAAAATCAGATAAGATGAAAACTGAGCACATCTGTAATTAAACAACTTTTGAAAATAAAATATTTCAATTTATACTTTCAAATTGCTTAGAAGTTTATGAAACAGTTCTGAAATGTACCATTTCAATAAAAAAGATTACTTTCCACTTATTGGCTTGTTAATTTAGAATAGACCCTTAATGTAGGCTTCAGAAGGCTCTAAGACACCTACTCCTCACTTGCTACATAGGAAGCTTCTTGCAAAAATATGGGGTTTAAGTCTTCAGTTTCTGCAGTATTCACAGAACAAATTTACCACCTTTGAAAGTGAAATAATTTGGGGGTGAAAAAAAAGAAATTACATTCCTGACTTCCTTAGCCTACATACAAAACATTTAAGAAAATGTTTATCAGTTGCCGCTTGGTACTCAGCATCTAAACAGCAGAGAAAAATACCAGAGTTATGTGAAAATGATAACCAGAAGTTTAAAATGAGAGGTCTGTTGACCTAAATCCCTGCTTCAAAGCTTCTACAAAGCTGGGGCAGGTGGGGAGGAGTTGTAGGAATGTCCTTCTTCACCTCACATGTATTTCATGCCTAAGAATTTCTAATGCCTGGGAGAGGAGTACAGTACACGAGCCCCACTCCTCCGTTCTTCGCCACATGTATGAGAAAAATAACAGAGCTGCTTGTCATAACACCTAGGAAAAGGAGAGAGGATTTCTCCCTTGCCAGGAAAAACTAAGGGTATTGCTAATTTGTCAGATATCCACGAACCAAAAGCTGATAGGTTCACCAGGATCCAAATTATTAATCATTCCTGTTCCCTAACAATACAATTAGGAAAAACTACAATCTGTACATAATCAGTCTCATTACTCTGGGAACTCTTAAAATAAGTAGTATTCATTATAAAAAGACTTCCCATACACCCATGAGTTTTGAAATAGAAATCAGGCTGTGCAGTTTGGAACACTCTGACCTTTCACCTCTGGAAAGCCAGTTTCAGTACATGCTGTTCCACATGTGCAAGTGATTTTCAGGCTCCATTTAGCATCCTAGACTGTTACTGTCTAAACTTCACAAACAGTGGCCTAGTCCAATATACTTTATTATCATATAGACTAAGCTCTGAAGTAAGACAGGAGGTTTATGGCTTAAAATGCAGACTCTGAAGCATTTGGGATTTTTTGTTTGCTTCTGCCTGCACCAGGGTTTATTCTGGTTCTGCAGCCTGAAACAGAGCAATCCATGAGTTTATAGAAGGCAGAATTGGCTTTAAACATTTGCTCCTTAAAACCTTTTTTCTTCAACTCTCGGTTTGCCAAGTTGTCAGGAAAACATTTCATTCAACCAAGGCATGGACATACACAGAGAAAAAATAAGAAAATGACATCCAAAAATATTTTGATGTGAGTTAAGAGGTTCGCCTTTTTCTAGTGCATAGAAAACAATGCCATGCCATGGGCACAGGAGTTTGATTGTCCAAAGCTAGGGAGTCAGTATGGAGTGCAATGATAGGTTTGTGCACCATGCTACTATTCCAATGCCTACTTTGTGAACCCAGCTTACAAATCTCAAAAAGTTAAGTGACATAAAGGAATCTGACCTTCAGTTTTGGAGGAGGATGTGGGTGGAAAAGACTACTTGTACTCTTTTAGATTGCATTGTATAGTGGGTAACATTTGGCACAAAAATCAAATTAAATATTAGCCTGGAAAGCAAAAGTCTACTTCAAACATTTGGGCAGTCATACTATAAACCAAAATACTACATTATGATTCTGAGGAGGCTACTTTATACATAAATTCATAGCACAGCCATTAACTATAGAGGATGTATATTAGCAGGTAAAAAAAGTTGTAACACCAATGATCTTATAGTACAACAAAACAAGAAAATCTATTGAAAGTACTTGTTTTCTTATATGGAAACTTCAATGGCACAAGGAAAAAAAAAGATGAAATGGCACACTGCTTCATATTTACAAAAATCTATTTTCATAGCTACAACTATTATGAAAGAAAATATGATGCCCTAAAACCAGAGAGAAAAAAAAAAAAAGTTCTTTGCTTTACTGAAAGGAATATACCTTTGTCAAGTGGGTGAAAAGCTCTGTCTTCAATCCAGCTCAGCTGGTCATTTTGGTCTAGTATGTAAAAACAGAAGTGCTCTAGGTAGATAAACAAAAAAAAATACATAGTACTATGTAAATAGGTGAAGGACTTTCTTAAAAGCAGTCACCAAAAAGGAACTCGGAAACAGCCTTATGTGACAGGCATCAAGTCAGTATTGCCATTCAAATCTTTTATTTTTCTTTCCCCTCTCTAGTTATAAAGAAAAAAAAAAAAGAAAAAAAAAAAAAAAACACTGAATCTGGGAAACATCAAAAAACAAGATCTAGCAATTGCTCTCCAAAACAACAGCACCTTGGAGAGCAAGCCACCCTTCCAGTAAGCCAGGCAGAAAAAAAAATTATGATTTGAGCAAGACCTCAGTTTCACATATGCATACGATTTCCACCAAAACTGAGAGCAATCACCTGCCTAGAAAAAAGCTAAACTTGCCCTACCTTACATGTATCTGCCAAGATTAGAAAGGACATATAAGCAAATCTCTGTGCAGTATAGAAACATGAACAAACTTTACAGATACTTAATTCCTAACTAAGGTCTCTCAAAAAAAACTAAACAACAGCCAAATAAAAAAACCCCACACCCAAAAAGTAACCCCATATATTAAGTATAAATCAATAACTTAATAATGGGAATTTGGAACGAATCTCTCCACTGAACAAGTCATTATAGAAGCATAATTTTTGACACTGGAAACTCCGAGCCTAATTATGGGTTTGACCTAAAACTGAAATTCTTAGATTTCAAAATCTTTTTTACTGAAGTGCATTGCAGGATTCAATATTTGAGATGGCCAATGTTCAGAGAAAAACAAAATGGAAATTGCACATGAAAGAAGTCTGTAAATGAATACATCTAATATGTTATTCATTCCCAGCTACAAATCAAAACACACTACAGGATTCACTAGGAAAAGAGGAGTAAAAAAAAAGAGCACCAAACATGTAAGGGGTTTCCACTCAAAACAGATACCAAGGAAGAGGAGAAAAGGTAAGAAAGTGAAGTACTACTTGTTGATAAATTCTGACCTTGAACATACACAATGTAATCTGTCAGGATGAACCATGTAGTGACAATATATTGCAGGCATATACTGAACCAATCTCAAAACATGTTAGGACATACCAGAGTAAAGACACTAGTCAGAAGGAATGAGAGGATTTTTTTCCTCTACTTCAAAATATACAAAAGTATTTGAGCTATCAAGACTGAGATTTCACCGACCTGAACACCTGCCTTATTTCTTTAAATGTGCCTATCTTCCTTCACATTCCTAATGTAAGCTGTGCCCCCAGCAGCTGACAGTCACCCTGCAAGCTCTTTGTGATACAGATATCCTTTCTGATGGTTTTACTTTGAAAGAGTCACTTCTATGTGTTTTGTTCTAATCAGGGTGTGAATTATACTTTAGTAACAGAGAATGTCTTTGAAATACACTTGACAAGAACAGAGTTACAAAAACCTATTATGAACACTACTATCTACTAGCAAGCCACAAGTAAAAGACAACTACCTTAAAAAAGCCAAGATTGCTACAAAGGAAAAAAGACATCATCACCTAATACCACATTTCTCTTCCTCAGTATGAGAAATATGTATGACATCAGTCCAGATTTTTCAAGGCATTAGGACTGGTGCATGCCATGGTCTCAAGTGACTATCTAAAAAATGCAGCTGAAGGGCTGGAAGGACTTTTTAATGCAATAAACTATTACATTTCAAAAAAGACAAGATGTGAAACAAGACCTTTAGAGGGAAATCTCCTTATTAGTATTTCTGTTTACATGAACCAGAGTCATGTACAAAGTCAAAATACTGTATTGCACAGCTGAATCAAACAGCAGCAACATAATCAGCATGATATGAAGTCAGCAACAAGGTTGCTTTAAGAAACCAGAAGGACGCTGCATCCTGAAGCTTACTGATTGTCGGGCTGAGGGGGACGCTGAAGCAGCAGATAAAGTTGATGCATTTGTTGTAAACTTTCCAGCATTCAAGCTTTATTTGTCTGAGTCTGATACTCCCCTCTGTGGGTGGAGAAGCCGAGGGACTGGCTGACGTCACCCAAAGAGTAGGGATAAAGTGCAGTGCCCACGGCTTTGGAATGAGTAAAACTTCTTAGGAGGTATAAAAGGTCGGCTGCCCTGTCTGGCAGGTGCTCTGCTGACAGCAACCTTCCTCCTACGGCTCAGCTCCACAGACACACTCAAGGAGAAAAGAACAGAATCCAAGAAAAATCTGCCCACAATGCCACAAAATGTTATTCTCCAAGGACCGTCACCCTGGGGATTCAGGCTCTCAGGAGGAATAGACTTTAACCAACCCTTAATCATAACTAGGGTATGTATTCTTTCCATTTCCTATCTATTTATTCCATTTAATAGTTGCTGTAGATTTTTGTCCTTTACTTTTCTGGAGTTAAGAGATGCAGACAAAGCTGTGAGTAGATTAAAGAATAGCTGCTAGTTCTGAAGAGAACCAGCTGAATACCAAGAGTTTTTACAAGTTTTGTGTGACAGGTTTCTGTGATTGGTCTAAGAGACTTTAACTGGACTTCTACTTCTGCCTCAAAATTAAATTCAAGTGCCTTGGCAGCAGAAAAACTCTGGCATGATTTTCCAGGCTTTCAAAATTATATTTAAACCTACTAAAAGCAAGACCTCACTTTTATGCTTTCCACAACTAGCCTCTCTGATCACTGGGGGAGAAGACTGCTTGGCAGCAGATCCTCATGTCTGGGAGTTTGTACTTTGTAGATTAATCTGACTCTTATTTAATTAAATCAAGTTCTGTTTACTGCCAGCAAAGGCAACAGTACCTGTTTTTTACATATCTAAAGGTTTTCACTTTCATAAATGTTAAATGAGTGAGTTAAGAGAAAGTTACCCAGTCCTAAATATGAAAGATATAGTTATTTGGTGAGTTTTGCCATATTTAGAAACTGAAGGCTATCTTACTCCACCCCCCCCAATAAATGGCAAGAATTTGAGCCTTCCTTCTTTTTCACGGATTTTGAGATATTAGTGGCATTTTAAGAAACCAGTTACTCAATCAGTATAGCATAAAACACTGTCAACTGCCTTGCTTCTACAGATGTGGATCTACTCAAAAGACAGGATACATATTTTGATTATTTCTGTATTTTGAAAATTGTGTTCAATGCACATCAGGCTAGAATTCGTTCTCGTTATATTTCTGCTGCTTTTCAGGATCTCAGACACACCAAATGTGTGCTCCATGAGCCTCCAAATCACTATGCTTTTTTGGGTTTTTTTTCTTTTTTTTTTTTTAAAGCCCTACACTAAGACTCACTATATACACTATGCCTGGTATTGAGTAAACATCAAAAGCTTTGAAGGATGGATATTGATACTGCTGGTGATGTCTTGCAGTAAATATGTTTCCAAACAAGAATCACTAGAAAGTTTAAGGACCATCTTTTCACATATTAACTAGTAAAAATTAACTTAGTCATTCATTCCACGTTTATAGAAGTGTAAAACATTTTATGAATTTTAAATAGAAGTAAATCAGAAGGCTATTATTTGACTGAATGTAGTTACATAAATACTCATAGAATATAGCAAAGCCTTTGGAGAAACAGGAGACAAAAACATTGAATAAAAAAAATCTCTGGATGTTTTGGGGCCTTCATTTCCTTTTATGGGCCTCTAAAAGAAAAATAGTTTCCATTATCTCTAATGAAAAATATTTTAGCGGTGTCTGGTTTGTATTTTCTTTGTGTTTAGATTAAGTGCAATGAAGTTTAAAACTGCAATAACAAAGGATGTTACTATAAATGTAACTTTGTAAAGAATAAATTACTTTGCAGTTGACTCATACCTACCAAATGCCTCACAAGACATAAGCCATTGCTTTCTAGCATATTACAGAAATGCTCACAATCACATTTCAAGTCAGACAGTGAAATAAATATACATACATATATATATGTGCAGAAAAAAACAAGGTTACATTTGCTTCACCCAGGTTAAAGGACATTAATGGTAGAGTTGTTTAAAGTTAGTATTTTTGTTGCCACATCACACATTTAGAAGAGTCCCTAAATAAGTATTCGTGCAATATTCCTTAAGAAATAGAGAACATATCACAAGATTCACAAGTCTTGCCTCTTGGATCCTAGGTGTTCCTTTGGCAGAAGGAGCCCATTCACACTTGTTTTAACTGTCCTGACAACAAAAAAACTAGACAAAAAATGGAAATTATTTTAAAATACATTTTAAGTAAAATAATTGAACAGGTGTTAAGATTGGCTGGCTATGTCCTTGTTCAACCAGAGACAGCTTTTATCAGGACTTGTCAAGAGAGAAGGATGACATAAGAGACCATTATCCACCTGTCTAAAGAACAGATGTCACTTCAAAAGCTCATGTGCAAATTGTTCTGCTGTTTTGATTGTTTCAAGCAAATGCAAAAAATGCAAAAACTTCCCAGGAGAGAGGAAGAACAGGAGGGGACTAAAAATTGTCATATTCAAAATGTATTATGGTCAGAGACAATTAATTAATCACAAATACCAAAAACACTGAAATCCTGGGAACTTTGCATAGATACAAGGAAATTGCATTAATGAAACTGAATACAGGAACAATTGAAACTTCTACAGTTTGGAGACAATGGTAAAATATTATCCACTCTAGATTTAAGTTTTATTTTATTTGTATAGACCTTTATCAATCACAATGCAAATATTCATATTTAACTCAATTTTATGTTTAGCCAGTCTGTCTGCAGACATTTATAGCCCTGTTCAGAAAACACAGAACCTGAAACATTTATGATGGTGCAACCTGATAAGCTTTACAAGTTTATTATCAGATGCAGAGAGGTTTTCTTCAAAGTTTCATTGGAGACATTGACCCTCATGTGGTTAAATAGTTTGTCCATGACAACATCTGAATGATTAACAATTATTCTTGTAATTATCCAAATCCAAGATACCCAGGATACAGGAGCAACAGGCACACCATGCAGATATGGCCTGAAGAGCAAAGCAAAAATTTTCCCAAAGCAACAGTAAAACCTACTTCATGACGCCAGGGTGAGCAAGCAACAAACACTACAGTCATAACACAATTCTAAATGTTCAAAATACACACTGAATGTGTCACCAATAAATCCTTAAGAAACAGTATCACTTACATTATTGAAGTACCCACAATATCAATATCATACCCATGATATCTTGCTCAGCACAAAGTGATTGCTTTCTACAAAACGTAGTTTGCAGGGCAGGTGCCTTCTCTGCACCCTAGTAGGCACACGGAGTTCAGCAACCCCATCAAGGTGTTAAGGCCCAAGAGAGACATCTCAGAAGCTTGGCAATAATCATTTCAGCCAAGGACCAGGAAATACAGACTCCTATCCCTTTCCCTCCTTGCTCTCACCAAATGATGGTAACCCCATTCAAACATGAAAGTGGTATCACAGCAGCTGGCAACAACTTATAAAACCCCAGGGATTTACCAGCAACACAGAGCAGGGCATGTTCTGCTAGCAGTACAGCTGCAGGGGAATGTGCTGTGCTAGACAGACACTTTAAAAGGCAGGATCGTTATCTCAGTGCTTTACTGCAGTATGGCACATGTACAGCAGATGATTTGTTGTGATGTGCGAAAAACATAATGGGCAGAGTAACCTCTATAAGGGTTCCTTATATAACCCCTATACAAGCTATATATAGCTCTATACAAGCTAACTTGCTCTTGAGAGGGAACCAAGAATGGCTGTCTTTGCCCAGTTAGGTATTAGAGCATCAACAGTCAGATTGGAACACAAGGAATTCTGCTGCAGTTTGTCATTGCAGATATATTCACAACATGCTAAGCCAAGTCAGGAGAAATTCCATGGTGAAGAGAGAAGAATAATTGTACTTCTAACTCCTTTCTTGTTATAGTGGTGTAAGTGATCTCAGTGTTGATCATTTAAACTTACAGCCATTGAAGTTTGAGAAACAGATAATTTTTGAGATTTCAGACTTGGAATTTATGAGCAACTTCCTTGATTCATATTCAAACAGATTACACAAGCACCTCAACACTTTGTTAAGCACACAATACACTAGTCCATTCTTTTGAAGGGTGGGGATGTAAAAGCCTGCAGCTGGTCACAAGTACCCATTTGGAAAGTTTGCCTGAGTTAATAACAACACATGCATTGCAGTTTGTTTTGTGAGCTCTTTTGCTGCATTGCAGCATGTAAACTTATTTTTGATATCACTATAGCAATCTCTAAGGTCTCTGATCATTCAGACCCACCTAATAGAGATGGACAACTGGAAAGAGGAGAGAACAATTCCCTTTTGCTGATTTTTGCCATTATTTTGATACTAATACAGTGCAACTCATATCAAAAAGAATTTCCATACGGCTTTTGTGTTGACAGTAGTGTCCCCTTCAGAGACAGGTTTGCAAGCTTCACCAAAGCTGGACTTCAGAGGATGTTGGAGGTACACTGGGCAGCTTACTCTCTTCCTTTGCTGGAAAACTGTGAAATACCAGGGCTGAAGAATGTCTCCATAGCATATTTTCCATAGCAGGTCAAGATAACACTTGCATTCACTGTAGCAGAACCCATAGTGAGAAAAATTCTCTCCAATAGCTTTTTCATTTAATATATGCCACAGATAAAAGAACTGCTTTTGGAAATAAGAATATTTTGACATTTTTGTCCTTCATACTGGAATTCATTTACTTACAAAGAAGCAGCTAATGTTACTTTGCATGACTCAACTTGTTCCTTCTGCTGCTCGAGAGCTGAATTTCAGAAGCTTATGTACTACATGCATCAATTTCATGTTGCTGTCTAGGTAATCAAGTGTTGCCTAAAATGGCAATACACATGTAAGGGACTGAAATCCCACTCAGTGACCTAAGACCTGTTGTGTATGTGGTATGTGTAAGTGTTGTGGTGGTAGGAGAAGTCACCTTTTGTAAACAGAGGCCTGCAATTCTAGAACAAGCTTCAGTAACATCTAAGGTCATGGCCTCACTACAGTAGTTATTTTAAAGCAAAATTATGTTGCATTTTAATTATTTTAACAGCCATACAGAAGATTGTCATTTAGACAAAAAAAAAAAAATAAAGCCAGCATAAAAAGATAAGTTTAGGGCTCTTTCTGTGAACGTCACAGATGGTGGTACATTTACATGAAGTATGAATTACACCACACAGACTACCCTGAAGGATCAGCACCATTGTAACTTAAATGCCATGGGACTTAAAGCTAAGCACTTTATGGAGTTCAGTAACACAACTTCTTAACAGTTCTTTTCTTTTGCTGGTGTTGATAAGGGGAAAACATGACTTTTTTTCAAGCAAATTATAAAATGGCAGCTGAGAAAGATTTAAAGATGAGGTACAGTTATAACATTCATATGAGTAACATTCATATGGTTTCCTGACAATAGAACTACAGAAGCTCCGGCAAAATACCTCCCCCATCAAACAGGAAATAGGGGAGCATGATGAAGTTTATTTTCTCTATCGATTTTCAGGCATGCATGGTGATAAAGCAGTTACATTTTGATCTTTTCAGATTACACCTGGAAGCAAGGCTTCAGCAGCCAACCTGTGCCCTGGTGATGTTATTGTAGCTATTGATGGTCTAGGCACAGAGAACATGACACATAATGATGCCCAGGAGAGAATTAAAGCAGCTACACATCAGCTTTGCTTGAAAATAGAGAGGTACGTGTACATGTCTGCCTATTTCTGAAAGAAGATACTACTCAATCAACAGTACAATTATTATATGGTAGAACTATTTAAAATAGTTTGAAGAAGTCCACAAGATCTTTAAAATTACAAGCAGCTGGACCTACCTCTTAAACTTCAGATCAAGCAAGACTCCCCAGAACTCATCTTTGTAAGCACAAAAGGAGCAGCTTCGCTCAGGTTACTCATGACGTAATTCTGCTGACTCCACAAGTCCTGTGTTTACTGTTCGTGTTTTGGAGAAATATCAAAACCTTAATCTAGAGTCAGTTTGTCAGTGACCTCCCTACCCTAACACTCCCTCAGTCACAGGTTCCTATTATTGCCTCCTTCTCCCAACCACACACAAAGCTGCTACTCTATCATCCCAGTTAGGGAAACATCATCATGTCAGACTTTCATAAGGGGTGACAAAGGAGTGAGTTTAAAGCCAATCTCTTTGGTCACAACATTCTCAAAGTAATGTTCAAAACAAAACTGAGAAACACTGTCTTACCTAAATTTCAGGAAGCCAGAAACTTTTGTGTTTACTTCTCTCAACTAGGGCCAGGAAGAGAAACAACCTGCAGCTCCACATCTCCAGCTGAGTGTGCTTAGCCTGTACTCAGAATCACTCAGCACACTCTTTCAGCTGTCTCCAAAATTAAGACAGGCCTGATTAACCTGAGGCTCTCAAGGAGGCACAGCTCTTTATTGTAGTTGACCACAATATTTCTTTTCAAATACACAAAATGTTTCTTTGTTTTAAGGAGTATTGTTGAATTAATAGAGCACATACCATGGTTAAAAATTCCTTCTGTTAATTCAAGGTTCTGTTACAGATTGATATATGCCATTTAACTACTATCTTGGGAAGCCATTTTCAAAATGTGATAAATGTATATACAACAAGCAGTATCAGATAAATATTTAACATTACTACTATGTTATTTTAAAATTAGCTGCCATATTTCACTTTGTCAATGAAAACAGAACTGCAACTGATATTTTCATGTTTGTTACCTCTGCCTACATGACTGAAAGAATCATCTGTGCAACTTTAGTTCCCCCTTGCACATACTTTGCATACCTAGATTACACTTCTACATTGAAAAGCAGGCTTTACATGGAAATTATGGTATTTAAAGAAAAAGAAGTAGATGTTTAGGATTATTGCTAATATATTCACTTCTTCATGAAAAATATTATGAGGACCCAACATTCATTCTATCTACCATTAAAAAAAACCACAAAAAAGTTTTGTCAGCTCAGGTCATAAAGGCACTTTTGCATTTGGTAACTGTTAACAACCTATTTCCCATTGTTTGTAGAATACATAAATTTTAAAGTAAATACATTTTATATATATTGGTTACATATCATTGAAGTATTTTTGTATCAAAACATTAAAAAAACATAGAAAAAACCCTTCAAGTTTCCAAGCTGCATTATATTTTATAGGGTCGTATACACAACTCTATAGGAATTCAAATTATTTAAATTCTGCCTTTCTTTCTAGGGCAGGAACGAAATTATGGACCCCACAAGTTACAGAAGATGGCAAAGCACATCCCTTCAAGATAAATTTGGAAGCTGAACCTCAGGTATGAACTGTAAAAAGTTACCTAACCATTTCCATTTGTCTTTTTACATTCCAAATAAACTCCCTTGTGGTCATCAAAATTCTTTAACTAGAACTTCATGCATAATTGGCCAGTTTAAGCTAATAGGAACCACCATGATTAGGACATATAGGAACACCATTTTATCTGACTCGATGTTTTTGATTTTTCAGTGATAACCAAAACAAAACACTAAGAAGCTACAACACATTCTCATTTTTCTTTAAGAGTCTACATATCACCAAAATTTTATTACAGAAATTAAATATGTCCTTTTATTCTGATACAGTTTAAGTTGCTTTAACTCTTTTAGAGATTCTTCATCACATGAGGAAGTTCTTCAGTCAGGAATAAATGTAAAGTACCTAAGTGATGAAGTCATCAGATCACAAAATTCATTTTGATGTAGCAGTTGGTTAAACAGAGAGATCTATAAATGCTGGATCTCTTTACCTCCATATATTTTTATACTACAACACAGAAGTGAAGTTTACAAATTTACACAAGACCCATGTACTGGTTAATAAGGAAATCACTCACCACTTCTGACCAGGAAAGTCTTGATCCTTGTTTATGACCACAGCAAATCCAATCAACCAAGAGCTGTCTCTCTCTTCAAACTCAAAAAAAGAAAAAGTCAAAGTCTTCATATTGTGAACAGTTAATTAGCTAGCTACTGCTTGCTACTAGCTAATTAGTTAGTTACTGCTTACAACTAGTCCTTTATTTTTTTGTCATTCCTCTTTAACCTACATGAACATTTGCTGTTATCTCAAGAGTGGGGAGGGGAGATCAACATTCTGTTGATCCTGGAAGGCCAGGTTCAAAGCAAATATGTCAAAGTATTTATTCTGGGATATTCTAGAAAATAAAATATAAGTGCAGATTGCATTTCAATAAATCCTGTGCAATAAATACTTCCACCAATTCTGTTTTCATGGAGACACTCCCAAACATGAATACAGCATTTCAGTGTTACATTTCTCTCTCTTCTTTCTGATCTTAAAATTTGCATTAAGTGATACAGCAAACTCCATCAGAATTAATATAGCCTCTTCAGCAGCAGGAATACTATAGTGAAGAAACACAACTGTTTTAAATGCATATTTTTGTGGAAGAGCTAGAATACACATTAAATGGGTAGCAATGGAATAAATCCACTAAAAAAGCAATAGAGAAAACCATGCAGGCATGCATGACACAAGAGTAATCCCTCTGCATGAAAGCTGCATTCCTAAAAAGGACAGTTCCTTAAAAATAGATCACAAGATTTCACTAAGTACTATTTGGCAGACTATTGAAAAGCAGCCTCCATTGGGGAGGCTTATTAGAAAAACTATTTCTCCTAGATCAAATAGCCAGTCTTTTCATTTAGTAAATCTCATTTTTGTTCTTAGGAAAATCAGGAGTACTGAGTATATTTAGTAAAAAGTAGGCACCAGAAAAGTAGCAATGCTTGCAAACAAATATTCTAAATTGTTCCTGGAATGCTTTACATTTTATATTAAATTCTTCCATCCAAGAGCATTCATCACTCCCTCTGAGAAAAAAAAATACATATAGCCTGTTTTTCTACAGTTGCTGTAATTTAAAACTAAATTTTACAGCATATTTAATCACAAGACCCAGCAATATGTATACCAGTGGAAAAAAGAGTACAAAGTTTCTTGAATCTCAGATGACAAATTTTTGCACAACTACAACCTGTGTTGTCCAAGTCATATAAGAGTTTGCTGAATTCTAACAATAAATTCAGGCATGGAAGCCCAGATGAATGGAGAAAAATCCAAAAGCAGTAATGTGTTACTTCAGATGTCAAACTATTTTATCCAAAAGTATTGCGTTCATTCACTGGTGTGCAGAAATGGAAAACCACTGAGTTCTATTTCTTCTATTTATATAATAACCAAAATTACTCAAAAGGTCATAGATCTTATAAATGTATCAGATTTTTTTTCACTCTTGTCAAATAGACAGTTTAAAATTCACCAAGAAAGTTAAGAGAAGTCAGTTGTTTAAAATACATAATAAGCCAAATAAAGAACAATAACAGATGATGACTTACACAATCTTCTTAATAAGTATGTAATTCATGTTTGTAAGCTAATAAAAATTAGTTACAAATGAATGCAAAATCTATTTTAAATTGTTCCACAATTTGGCCAAATATTTGGCCAAAGAATGCTTACTTTAGCTTCAGTGAATGAAAATTATTCTACAGATGCTTGGAGACAGCTATGTGAAATCTGATAAACAACGAAATACTGTGGCTACTTACAGCTATGGAAAAAGGAATCTGCACACTGCAGCAAACTGAGAACTGTATCAGCCTGAGAATCCCCCAAGAGCCATTTGGAGATTGATACAGGCAATTGTCAGAGCACAATGAAAGCTCTCACTATTTTTAAATCTGGGAAGAGGAAACTGAGGTAACAATTCTAACCAATAGCAATAAGTGGCTGACTGAGGGTCACTCTTGAAAGCTACACATTCCCACATAAAAAACAGCCACACTTATTCTGTTAGTCTGGAGCAACCTATAGTGTGATGGATAAATAATAGGAAATAACAGACCACTTGAAGAATTACTAATACAGTCACATTGTATTCTGAATAAAAGCAATTTAGAACATAGGATTCCCAATGAATATAAATAGAAAGAGAAAACAAAACCATCTAAATGGCAAATTGTATCATAAAATTAGTTTTAAAATGCTTTCTGCTATATTGTCAATGTAAAGGAATATGATGACTTGTAAGTGTTTTCTGTTACAACCCCTTTAACCTCATTGAAAATAATTTTGTATTCATTACCACAATTACTTGAATTGTTTTTATTTGAACTTTTCTTTTTTACTTCTATTTTTGCCTTTGAACACTTAGTTCAGTGAGACTAGACTTTTGGCCATGAAGGAGACTATACATTCCTGGGAGATATATTATGCACATAGATAAGTATAAAAATCTAAGAAAAACACAGCCCATTGTTCTAAAAAGCAAGTTTATTTATAAATATTTATAATCAACTTTTGAAGCAATATAATTGAGCTGGGCAAGTTTTGAGGACTTACCCCTTTTTACAACAGCATCCAAAGATAAAGATCTTAGTCAGATGATACCTCCAAAATATACACGTTTGTGTTCAGTCACAGCCATTACCCCAAGGAATGCCATCATATGGTCTGTGATGGATACATTTCTACTGTCTTTTGGGGCTACATTATTTCTATTCCTGATGCCTGTATTAATGCAAAAATGTAGCTAGTCCTGCAAAGAAAACCATCAATCAGTTGGAACAAAAATTAAGAAATTAAATAATGTAATTCCCAAATATTCCTGATTAGGAATTTCAACAATTTCCAGATCTCATTTAGCTTTTAAACTAAAAGAGGACTTTTCACATATTCAATGAGAACAAATAAACACAAGAGCTGGACTGGTTTTGCTGCTGTATGTTCTGTCACTGACATTTTATATGAAAAGATGAGTTATAAAGAAAACAGAATTTAAGTCTAACTAACCACAAATACTTGTTTCACAACTGTTACATTGTAAACATGCCGCTATGGTGACGCATCTTCCATTCTGTTCATTTCTCCACGAGAAATGAAAAAGGGGGATGAAATTACAATGTTCTCAGTTGGTTTTGTTCGTTTTGTATCATACATGGATTTGAATCAATTTTAAATACTTTGACATGAACATCTTTCATTAAGTACCCATGATCCTAAACACTATTAGATTATTTCCATTTACTAATACATCTTTTTAACAACAACTCAGATCAGACAGAAAAAGAAGGAATTGCAAGTAAAATCTTTGTGCTCATTTATCTGATTGGCGCTTTCAGTAGCCTCTTAAAGTGCAATGCTGCTAAACATCTTCATTTAATAAAACTGCATTTTACTGTTTGCATTTTCTGGTAGCATATTCTATATATATCCATGACTTTTCTTTAGTCTGATTGTAAATATATTTTGGAAACTGTTGTACAACAATCATACTCAAAACCAAAGCCAAATTGGAGAACTGGAAAAGATTTCTATGAAAATTGAAGTATTAATGACCTGTGTTATCTTAACATTGCAAGTTTGAGTCTCAAAAGAAAAGACCAAATCAGGCTGTAGAAACCTATTTTTAAGAAATAAAAGCTTTTTATTCCATTTAGATGGAAGTTCAAATGCTCTCTCAGCAGTTTCCAAAGAGTGCCACATGCCATCAGGACAAGGCAATGGATTGCAGCAGTTAATGTTCTTCACCTACTAGAGTAAAAGGATAAAAAGAAAAAGCCCTCAGCAGATGAACACATGATTTGTTTTAAAAGTCTCTATTTCTGAGGCTTAGGAGTGGACTGTAATAAATCTGCAGAATATAAATAAGTGAATTTTCTTGCAGTCAGAAGTCTTTAAGAAGTCCTCATCATTCTTGGCCAACCACTACATAAGGACATATTAAGGTATCTGAAAAGGTCATGAGAGATTTTATTTCCAGATCTTATCCCTTTGAATTCCACAAATTGAGGAAAGTAGCCTGGCCGGCCCAAAAAGAAAAAAAAAAAAAAAAAGTAGCACCCCAGAAAGAAAAAAACATAGGCAGAATGATTTCAATTTTACCCATTCCTGGGTTTTACTTATTTATGATGACTTCACATTACCTTTAAATTATACAGAAGTGCAATTCTTGATGCACAGATATGCTTTAATGATGAAAAAAATTCAGAAGAATGTCTTCAATCTGATGTATGTTCAAGACTTTATTTCCATTGAAAGAAGCATTAAAAATTATGTGTTTTCTAGACAAGACACTTACAATAAAATAATAATTTTGGAAGTCCCTCCATCAGTATGTGATAAAAATGGAGAAGCTAGAGATTAGCTAAAGCAAAGCAGTTAAGATATGTACACATGAAATGTTTTAAAAGAAAAATGTAAACAGTGTAAAATCTAAAGAACCATATGAAAGATCACTATGATATTCATCCCTCCCATTTCTTCTAAGCCTTCTGCTTGCCTGGAGGCATGAAAATAATGCGTATGGCTCGAGTAATATGTACAAAATTCATGGAAAAATATAATATGCTTGCACCAGTTAAAAAATAACAGAGTTGCAAAAGCAAAAATGCAGAGATTAACAATACTGGTGTTGCCAGTTTTACTCATTGCTAGCTTTGGTGTGCATTGTAGCTCTGTGTGTTTTGTCTGCCTATCATGTACAGGAATTCAAGCCTATTGGTACAGCTCACAACAGAAGGGCCCAGCCTTTTGTTGCAGCAGCAAATATTGATGACAAAAGACAGGTAGTGAGCTCCTCCTATAATTCTCCAATTGGGCTCTATTCATCTGGCAATATTCAAGATGCGCTTCATGGACAACTGAGGGGTCTCATTCCTTACTCATCGCAAAAGTAAGTATTAGTATTTACTTATAATACATCGTCATATGTGGTATATAATTATCTGTTCTGTTTTCAATTTAAAAGTCCAGCTCTTGCTGTTTTTTCCAAGAATCAGATTATTCATTATCCAAAAAACAAAAAATGGCGATAATTTTTTTCCAACACAGAGAACTATCCATTCAGCTTTCTAGCAGCAATGCTGTAGGTAGCTAAATTTGCCCTCTATGTTGGGCTGCAACACTACACTCCAACCTTCTCTGATGTAACTGCACTTTACTCTGAATGTTTCTGAACACTACAGTGATTGTATTTTGAGCACCAGGAATGAACAAACTAAACATGGTTACTTCATGGTTAAAATTCGTAAACTTTGTTAGCTACGTTTTAACTAGAAATGCTCATCTGCAGGCCAAAGAAAGCTATTTTAACTCTTTTTTCTTTACAGGATATCAACTACTTTGAACACAAGCATAATATTCGGCCCAAACCTTTCATAATCTCAGGCCGAAGCAGGTTATAAACTTTGAGTGCTGTGCTGGATTTGATGCATGGTGTTATTTTTCTAAAGGATGAATACTCACCATTGGCATTAATTAAGCATTCTGATGCATTTGAAATTTACTTACAGTACTAGACAGCCTAATGCTGAAATTTATAGCAAACAAAACAAAATAATTAAATTGTTGACTTGCAGACCTCAGGCTTGAAATTCAGATTTCAAGAAAAGAAAGCAGATCTACACTCCCATCTCAATTACACTGATCAGAGTCTGAAGTAACTGTAGCCATGATTCAGTTTACAGCATAGCACCAGATATTGTACACTTACAAACCTTGGGTGAACTTCTGTCCAAATGCAAATACATGTAATTCATTAGCTTGCTAAACAAAAGATAGCTACATATTACATATATATTATGTATACATCTAAATAAAAGATACCTTACATATAAATAAAAGATAGCTAAATAAAGATAGTTGTAACCTAGGCCATTCAGCAATTTCAAATTTGCATTTCAGCAGACCTCTTTCCAGAGAGCAACCTACTGCTGACCTAAAAATAGGAAAACTGATGCCACAGACAAGTAAAACTGCAATGCCAAAAATCTTATATGTTCACATCCATCATTTAAGTGTAATAATGCTCTGTCTTAACTGCTGATTAAATTCCTCACTACAGTTTACATTATTACAGAGGAGAAAAACAATGCAAACTGTGTGGCTAAAAACACAAAGAAGCTCAAAAGGGCCTGAGGGATGAAATATATTGTGATGTGATCCTTTATCCTTTCTAGCAGTAGCAATTTTTACTAGTGGAATTAGTGTTCTACATTTAATTCTGAAAATTAAAAATGCCTGCATTTTAATTATATTAATTTAAGTCTGACAAACTAGAGCAGAAAAACAGGGTGATAAATTATTCCAGGGCGTGAAAAAGACAATCTCATATGGATCATCAGTTTTAAGAGATGCCTAAAATTTGTCAATAACCTGACTGTAGAAGATGGTCCCATCCTGCAAACTAGAACTATTAATGTAGAATACCACCACAGGAGAGAAAAGCTGCTGAAGGACAAAACAGTCCTTAACAAACATCCATGGCCTCTAACCACAGACAGCACTTACTAGCAAAAGTGGATTTGGGACCACTAAGTACCATTTTACAAGTGCCTACTGGATCTATGAAGATTCAAATGAGTTTATCAAGAGCCTAACCTCACAATCCATGAATGAAAACTACACAGAGCTTTGCATGAGAATATTGACATAAATGGCCATTTACCAGCATGTAAGATGAGGAAAATAAACTGCAGAAACTACCCCAACAGCAATGCAACAACTTTAAGAACTTCAGTTGGGCAAGGTCTGTCAGGTGTTCTAGCACTGGGGAGGTCTGCACTTGCAAACTGTAGAATCTCTGACACAGGGTGGTATATCTACAAAACTGTGGTTGTCACACTGTTTATCTGCTACTTTTCCATTAGTTTGACTTAATCCACTGCTAAACACAGCAAATAATAAATCACTACCTTGGATCTAAATTTCCCTTTAGGACAGACAGCTGAGGCTAAATAGGACTGTGACTAAAAGAAGACCTGATTGTGGACTGTGGGTTTGAGCTAATGGATTAGACATTAGCCAGAATTATGGACTTTACTCTGGTGAAACTAACCGGAAATTGTATTTAATATATTTTATATTTAATTTATTTTTTACCTATTATTTATTCTGTTTTAACATTACTTTGGCTTCACATAACAAGAGCAAGAGTTGCGCTTTTCCTAGTCTTTTCCTGCTGCTTTCCATTTACTAACACTATTAGCACTGACAAAACTTAGTCTACTGCAAGGTGGTAGTGATTCCTCTAAAAGAAAATACTGTAAACACTTACCTTGCCCCGTGTGAAATGCTGGGCTAGCTCATGCTCGGTGATGATGCACAACTATATTTGCATTAAGGCTTGCCTGCAATTTCTGGAATGCTTTTGTTTGGCATGTCTTTGATGAGAAAGTATATATTTCCCTTTAAAATTTTGAGAAAGTGGTCCAGCACAAATTCCCCTCTGAATCAACAGGAAAATTTTGCGGTTTGTACTCCACCCAAGAGTAGCTACTGGGTAGAGTTCTGTACTATCAAACTGGGAAGTAGAGCATTGTTCCAGGTTTGCACAGCTTAGAAAGGACTAGCCACAACCCTGATACCTGGTTGGAGGACAGAGATGAAGCATTTATGGTCCCACAGCTCAGAATATCACATAAATAGTAACCAATGACTGTAGAAAGATTGGTTATGTGGTGTTACACAACAGCAGCAAAGAAATATCCCATACCATGGAAAACCTCTGAGGTACTATGGGTAGAAGTTTGAAGCATTCAAAATAGTGATCCTGAAAAAGACTTCAGGCCTAATGTTCACATTCTTTTGCTAACTGTTTCCCAGATATATTGAATTGGTGTACAGTAACTTCAGTAATGTCAAGGAACACTAATATTTCTAAAAAGCTTCAAAAGCAATAAAAGCAATTTTCTGAATATGTACCCACCCACTGTTCTTGTGCAGGACCACTTTACATTCTAATGGAACACTGTAATTTAGAAAAGCAAAAGTAAGACTAGATGTTTTATTATCTATTTTCTTTATAATGATTAACAATTTTTTTTAATTGCTGAACTATTTTTAAAAGATCAATAAATATCTTATTGTAGAATTTAAGGAAATCTAGGCAATCTCACATTCATTTTTTTACACTACTTCACGGTAGTCTTTTCAACAGTGGAGTGAGATGGTTGTGAAATATAGAACTGGAATGATGTCTAGGATTCCAGTGTTGCAGGTATTTATTCTGTCTCTCACATGGACAACCCACAAAAACTTTGTCTGCTGCCCTTTTTTATAGATATTAAGAATTACTCACCTAGAACAAAGAATTTTAGAGCGGTTTAATTAATCCTCAATAAAACCTATCAAAAATGTAACATAATGTTTTATTCTGAATTATTCCATCAATGGATTTTTGTTATCTTTAAAGAAAATACACACCAGAATTTTAAGGACTGCTTTATAGCTGGCATCGATACTTTTTACAGGAAAGCTATTTTCAATGACTACACATACTTTTGCTTTCCTCTACTTTCTATACTTTTGCTTTTCTGAGCCTGTTCCCTTTATGCCTTTCAGCCCTGTTAACATCACCATATTCCTGTCCTTTTGTCTTTGTTCTCCATAATCCAACGCACACTGCACACTTTCCTGCACTCTGACCATTAACCCAGCGGATGCAGCACTCCTTCGGGGCTGGACTGCGGCAGTGGGCGCAGCACCCCCTCCTCAATTAGCACGGTCAGCTCCATCTGCCCCACCGAGCTGAAAGCAGTGTCTAAGATGGCCCCTAATGTTCCCCTGGAAATGGAGCTTCCCGGTGTCAAGATTGTACACGCTCAGTTTAACACACCTATGCAGTTGTACTCAGATGACAATATCATGGAAACACTGCAAGGCCAAGTTTCTACAGCTCTGGGGGAAACACCTGTCATAAGGTAATTCGAGCAGTATCTGTAATATTTATGAATACACAAATTTAAAATATACCAAAAGTCATGAGCTTTAATAATATCACACTGTTTCTGTGAAAACGGGGGAAAGGGTTAGAGAGAAACTAGGTAATTTAAAACCATTCAATATTTTAACTAAAATACTAGTAATTTCTGGGTTTTACCCTGAAGTATTATAGGAGTCCTTCAGAACTTACAAATACATATTTCACAGGTAATAACCTTAGAATTGTGGCTAATAAATAAAAACTTATGATACTACCTGGACTATCAGCTGACTGACTACTCCAAATCAAGATTCTGATACCTCCAAAATTAAAAACTGTGTATTAATATTATAATTATTTATCTAATAATAATAATTTAATAATTTTCCTTATTAATAATTCATAAAATAATAATAAATAAAATTTATTTCAACTGTTGAAATTCCGTTTAGGAAGATTAGGAAATTTTATAGATAGCCATAGTACTCTAGATACTCCACTCTCATTCTAGAGAACTCATTTAGTACAACTAGCTCTCATACAAAAGAGACAGAATTTACTGCAGGCCTACAAATCCATGTCTGATCTATGAATTTTGCCCATTGGCTGACTAAAAGTCAGGTGGGATGCTTATGTATATAGAAAACAATTAGGATTATACAATAACAAGTTTTAAAGCCCTATTCATTTTTTCAGGAGACAATTCACTATTCAAGTTGCTTTATCTTTACTTTTGCATAACAGTAATTTATTCTCCTGGTTTACAAGAGCACTTAATAATTCATAATATGTATGGTGTAAACTAAAGCTAATTACTAATATTTTAAATAAGCAATAATCACTGGCACCAATAAGCCTTCTTCAGCACCTTGCAGAATTTGGCTGCTACTAACCGAAAAACCAGCATTTATATAAAGGTATTAAAGTTCACCCTATTTGATGAAAAGAAAGCTGTAGTTCCTTAGACATGAACATGTCATGTTCAAAGACATGAAGTCTTTGCAGAGTGAAGTTCCTCTAGTGGTTGAATATTTATGCTCAATCAGAACAATTAGAGAAAAATAAAAGAAAAATTTGCTGCTTCATTATTCTGAAATAATGGATTCCTGTCAGTGCATATAGTCGTCCACTCTTCCTCTTGACTACTTAAGATGTCATTTATCATGAACAATTCAAAATATTCAGCACAGTTTAAAATACCAAGAAATATTCTCAGTAAAATCTTTGTCTCACAGGTCATTTGAGATTCAACCATCAACTGATGTTTGGACAATAAATTACTTTATATTTTTAGCATAAAATTGTCATTGCAAAAGAAAGCCGTGTCTCATTTTTATTAAATTAAGAAATAGAACTGCCATTTGTCACTATTCACCTTACAATGTTTCCTATTATGCAATATATATTTCACTCCTTTTTGTCATCTCCATAAGTTAAATAAATAACAACTATCTTACCCAAATAATCTCTAAATTACCTAGTGAGTGAGGCAACTTAGAAATCATATTCCCCCAAAAGATTTGTCTGGTTAGGTTTTGGCTGACCTTATTTAAAGGCATGAGCTGTGATTTGAACAACATTCTTGAGGGCAGCTGCTGCAAAAAGGGAACTTCTCAATACCATACCAAAGAGCACCTGGTAATTCAGCAGATGATTACAGGAATGAAACTGCTTTGAGAATATATGGCCTACTCTCAAATGTCAGTAGAGCCAGAACAGTAATTATGGAAATACTTTAATGAGTTTCTAGATTTATTTTTGTAACAATTGCATGATTTAATTATTTTCAGCACGTTTTAGATCAAAATGAGGCTATATAAAGCAATGCTACCTGGAAGAGTTTTTCAATAGTTGTAGGAACACATGGTCTTTATGTGTGTTTCCTGAATCATACTCTATGCCTGGTAGAGCTATTGCTTTAAAGTTATGTTTGATAAACTGTTTTACCTGCTCTTCCTCCTTTTAATACAGTGACCCATCTCCCAACTCAGTGTCTCAGTCTGACGTGTACAAGATGCTGCATGCCAACCAGGAGGAGCCCAGTCAGCCGCGCCAGTCTGGCTCCTTTAAGGTGCTCCAGAATTTAGTCTCCGAGGAAGGTGGTTAACAAAAACATATTCTACCTGTTCAAATAATTTTAAAATGTTTGTGGGTGGGGGGAAATGTAAAAAGAAAATAAGAGTGATTAGAGATACAAGAATTTCTGAAAGCCCAAATCATACTGTACCTTATAGCTACCCCACCAGTCTCCTGCCATTTCCCCTCCTTGGTTGCATAGCAAGCAAACTTCTCTCTGAATATAATGCAGGTGCTTATCACATTTTTCAGAACCTTTTCTCAGATTTTAAGATCTTTGATATACAAAGTTGACTTCAATTGATAAAAAAAAGTTTTATCTGAGAGATTTTTTGGGACAAGCTGCTTATACTCATGACACTAAGAAGGAAAACACTCTCTTCCACATCCAGGAAAAGAGGAATTTAAACCAACTCTTGAAATCTCCTCCATTTCCTCTTAATTCTAAATAAAAACGGAAGAGGACGATATAATTTAGTCACATTTCCTTCAAATGAAGAAGTTTTCAAAATAAAACTACTAAAGGCTGCAAGTTTGTTATACTTGCAGTAAGCATAAAGAGTAAAATACAACCAAAATTAACCTAAAAGAGAGTTATTTAAAATTTTAATGTTTATATGTCAATATTTACTAGAGAAGGAATAAATACATCTTATTGTCTAAATATATATCATTGTGGAATTTTACGTAGCATTTTCTTGTATTTTGCTATGACTTTGGATTCATATCATGTTACTAATCTTTCCAAAGAAGCTTCTGAAAATGGGTCTTGATTATGTTACGTTTCTATGTAAAGTCTAATCCTCCTCCCTCTCTGTTATATCCAAGACTTACTATCAGAGAATTAGGCGATCTCCATGAGACAGAGAGCATCTATACACAATCTTCTTTGTACTTGCTTTTTGGCTAGAGCTACACAATATTTTTCCTGATTCCAGAGAGGTGGAATCTGGTCTACTAAACTCTTATGGTGAAACTGTATTGTTTGTTGATATAAGTGAAAGCCTGTAAATACCTCCAGAAGTGTATATACAGTACAGAAAGTACAGAAAGGTGCAGAAAAGTACTTAACGGCATCAGATGTTTTTATATGAGTCTGTACATAACAGGATTGTTTTGTTTCTCAGATGGGCGCCCTGTGGGAACAAGAAGTGTGAAAGCACCTGTAACAAAGACACCTACTGCCACGTCTGGTGTCCAGAAAGTGCCATTTTGTGACAAATGTGGGAATGGGATTATGTAAGTTGTTTGGTTTTTGTTTTAGAAATCCCTAACTCAAGCACACATCATCCTCAAACACCACTGCAAACTACAGAAGTGTGTTTCTATAATGCTTCTAGAGAGCAGAGATATAAAAATATATTGTTCTACATCTCAAATTTAAACCTGTACCTTCAACAATTTCAATATAAGATTATATAAATTTTGACAAAGTACCATTAAGGCTTTAATTGAGATTTCTCAGGATCTTTTGCAAGTCAACCATTAAGATACACATAATGAAACCATCAGTTATCTGCGCTATGCAGTCTCAGGCTGTGAATTCTCAAAAATTTCTTGCTAATGCAAAGAAACCTCCTCCCAACCCAGTGGTATTATCCAGAAAGCTCTGTAGACCTATTTTAAGACTATCAGATTTCTACCTGACAGACATCACTAACTTCAGCAGAGAACACAGATAATGATGAACTGAGAGAACACAGACACGAAGAAAAAACACTGTGGTTTTGTAACTCATTTTGTCACCCTTTTGAGAGGTTAGACTGTACTTTCTCGTAACCAAACTAACATGTTTCTTCAAACTCTTCATTTTCCAATGTTCATGAGCTATGTGATCAACTCTACAGCATTTTATGTCACCTATTCAAACTCAACATCCAACCTTAAATTATATAGTAGTTTCTAAAACCACAAGATGAAAAACTATAAAGACTTAAAATACCTAGAACATACTTTGTGTCATAGAATCATAGAATTATTTGAGTTGGAAGGGACCTTAAAGATCATCTAGTTCCAACTTCCTGCCATGGGCAGGGACACCTTCCACTAGACCAGGTTGCTGCAGGTGTTTTTCTCATTTTAAATTCATATGAATTAATTAGCTTTATTTCTTTCCATTGTTTCCATACAGAGGGACAGTGGTGAAGGCACGTGATAAATACCGGCATCCAGAATGCTTTGTGTGCTCTGACTGCGATCTCAACCTGAAACAAAAAGGCTACTTCTTTGTGGAGGGCCAGCTCTACTGTGAAGCTCATGCACGCGCTCGCATGAGGCCACCAGAGGGATATGAAACAGTTACAGTTTACCCAAAATGCTAGTCTTAGGTTAACACACAAATATATGCATGCACACAAAAAGCCTTTACCAGCTTAGAACTGCAGTACAAGTGCCTGGACTTCTTAAATCCAAAGTAGCAGCTTTTGAACTTTTCCTGGTGGGATTCTGAGAGAGGTGGAAGTCCTTATTAGCCAGCAATAGCATATTATACCAGCAAAATTCTGCTAAAATATTGGTTTTGAAACTGTCAATATAACTCAAGAAGTATAAACTAAGACAGCTCTCCTGAAATACAAAAATTGAAACAGCTGAAGTATTACATGAATGCTACAGCATATACATAAGTGTTGTAATCAAGACATTATTTTTAACATAAATTAAGTTATTGTGCAATCACCAAAACCATCAAAGTCTTACAGGCTGGGCCACTACAAATGTAGAAACATGACAGATCCTTAGAAAAGCAGCTATTTTACATGGATAATACAAGCCAAGCAGTTGTTCATGTCTGCTATTATTCAACTAGCATTAATGTATACCCCAAATATGTTTTGCTTACTTTGCTCTGAATTTGGGGTTATATTGCCTTCATTTTCTGATGCAGCACCTGTGATAAAGAATAAATGGCAAGTCACACAATAAAATGGCTAGTACAATAAAGACTGATTAGTATGAAGCAAAATAAAGGTTCTATGTTGTCTTAATGATTTGCAATGACATCAACTTTCACATCACTTTGCAGAAAATTATTCTGAGGCATGCACACACATTGCTTTTTGGAAAAAGAACCTCATACTCTAAGAGGAATTCATTGTGAATTGAGAATGAAAGCAAATTTCAAACCTTTTCTGCAGAAAATTTTACTGAATTTTTGTACCTCCATCTTTCAATTTCCATAATAGAAACAATGGGGAAAAATCATCACAATATCTTTAATGCTGGTAAATTAAAGCTTGGACAACTTTAAAAATAAATGTTAATTAAAATATGCAAAGGCAAAGTATTTTATAAAAACACCTGGTGAAGCCCTAAGCAATAAAAAACCAAAATGCTGAAAGAATATGGTTTTGTAATCATTTTCTGAAACTTGTCAAGGACTACATTGCTTTCAGGTAGGTGCCAGCTACATAAACACATCTAACGGGCAAACTAAACATAGCATTTTCAGAAAATACCAAAACAAGTCATAAGTTCTTTAATGGGGGTATTTTGAACCCGCTTTAAAGTAGAAAAATCTACAAAATTTTATGTCAAGTTCACAAGACTAGCAGAAAAATAACAAGGCAGTGACAAACAACCTTTATACTTTTCCCATTCTATAATGTAAGAAGCCTATAATGCAAGTAGAACATGGAATCAAAATAAGAAATTATAGATCCTTTAAATTTATTTTTAAAAATTCACAAGTCCCAGAGATTGAAATACAATGGCCACATATTCAAAGACCTTTCAAAATGTCTTAAAGTATTATTTCAGAATTCAAAAGTTTTTAAAATGTGTGTGTCACTGCATTTATTACTCACCATTCTATATCAAAAGCAGAGATTAAAAAAGGTGTTGCACCCTTTTCAAAGTTAGTTCCTGAATGATTTTTGGGTACAAAATATAATTCTGCTCCTCAGGTATCATGGAGGCTATGTGTAATATTAATATCTTTCCATTGATAAAGCCCATAAATCTGAAAGTCCTTTTGAAAATGAGAGTGCGCATAATGTCTATTTTTACAAACTTAAAATGTCATTGGTGTTTTAAAATGTTTGTTTAATGTTCACGTCTTTGTGGAGTAACTAAAGGTAAAAATAAACCTACTACATATGATAAATATTCTGTGTTTCTTTTCGTCTGGTATGGAAAATGAGAAAGTGTGAGTGTCAAGTGACTTGACAATAATGGAGGTTTGGATTTCAGTCTGACAGAGCAGTATGCTTTGGATTTATCAAAGCCCTGGCAAGAATGGGAGACAATTTTTATATTAGGCATTTGAGTACACAATCTGGGCTTTCTAAAACAGAATGAAATCACATGCTTTCAAAGCTGAAGACCCAAAACTGCTCTCATTAACACACCAAACATGCCAATTGTAAATGTCAGGAAACTCTTGGAAATGCAGATACAAGAACTGTTAAGCTACAAGGAAGTCACAGAACATGACCTGATGCTAAAATTTTGGGGTAATTTCAGTAGTATTGCATCATTATGTAGTGCTGTTTTGGGAGGTTTGAAGTTGGATGTGGCTTGATAGAATTAGAAGGTAAGCCTATCTAATTGCAAGTTCTGACCTACATGAAAACCTGTACGCCAATATAACCTCAAGGAAATCATGATTTTCAGTTGATGCAGACTCTGAAATCTCTGATCCCAATAGAGGAGAAAAATAGGAAATCTCATCCCACAGTCACTTCAGTCTGGGAAAACTGAATATAGTTTTAAATATGAGAGGAAGATACCAATTCTCTCTGTGGCATCCTCGAGGCAGACTTCTTTATCTCAATAGGGTGTGACTGGTTCCTGGCACACAAGGTGTCCAGCTAAAGGTTACCTACTTTCTCTTCTGGCTTCAGAATAGTGTAGCCAGTCAATCATGATAGTAGCTTAATGCTACTCAGGTGTGTCTAGACTCTTACATATATTACAAGCCAAAGGCAGGCATGGCATTTATTTTTAGACAAAGAGAAAGGTAGAAAGTGTGACCTCATATGCTTTTTATCTCAGCTTTTCAGAAGCTGAGCGACAGGTGTGAAAAGCTCTCCCCAGCTACGCTACTGCTGCATAAACATCAGGGCTGTTCTGGGAGATTTTGAAAACTTATATGAAACTGTAATACTAAATGCGGAAGCCAAGAATTGCTTCTGAAAATACATAGATTAATTTATATGGTACTTTCAAATCAATTCTTCCAAGACATATGCTTTTGGTCTTTTAAGTAACGCAGTGTTGCCAACAATCTGCAATCTAAAAACTAACTCTAAAGTAGTTAAATAAAACTGTGTTGTTTCCATCAACTAAATAGCTTTTTTCATTTTCTCAACTACATTTCATCACCTAAAAATTTAACTAGCTTTTTTGTTCCGATCAGAAGTGGGATATTGAAAGTAAACTCCCCCCACCATTCCCACTGACTGCATTTTGATTCACATCACACAACAGCTTCAGAGTGCACAAAGTGGTTTCCCTTAGGATGAAATTCAACTAGAAGTTGTTCTCTGGGAGAACTGCTAATGCACACCAACTAATTATGGGAACTCAATCCACAGAATCAAACTAGAGTTTAACAGACCATCCCTGAAATGTGTGTTAAGGTAGATACCAGGTTCTCAATACCAACTGATCTGCTCCTACTGCACCTTGCTGCTGTCTAAAGCACACATAGCTTTAAAAATGGCTTGCAAGTTTCACAGAGGAAAAGTTTCTTACCAGAAATTAAATCACTGACTGTTTATGCAGTCTCATAATTTAGACCTGATTTCAGATGTTTTAAAGCTCAGAGTTGTTTGATCAAGACTTCTGGTTCAAATTTCTATAAACCATATCAAAGAGAATAACTGTACAGCTGGGTATAGATCTGACTTGCTTGTAAAACACATGCACTTGATTTAAACTCCATTTGAGAAGTCTTTTTCACAAGGACAAGTCCATTATTTACCTAATGGGTTAATACATTTATAAATAAAATTGTGGGAAATAAAACATGTTTGTTGGCATGTATCCAGCAAATTCTATCTCTGAAGGCAACCATACTCTGCAGATTTGCCCACTTCTGTTTCTTTTTTTCCTCCTGTCACCCAAGCAAGTTATTAAGATAGCTTCTTTTGAAATTCTTAACAAGAAATTTCAACAACCAGATAATCCTTTTTTCCTAAGTGCAAGAAGTTTTGAAATAAAATGCAAGTCTTCATTTTATGGTCAGTGCCACCAACTAAAATCTTTGTCTCCACAGCATATGCTGGATAAATAATGTTATCTACACAATGTCTGAGTTCACAAAGGATTTTGTTTCTATACATGGTACATGGTATATATGTTAAAGCACACATTTGTTTTAGCATTTTCAGTGAGTGTTTTTAGTTACATGCACCCTACCTAATCCTCCCTCTCTGCACACCAGAGCATGATCCAAAAACCAGTAAAGCTTTTAAGAGAGTCTTGAAAGATTATATATTGTATTACTATGAAAAAAAATGCTCTCTTTGGCACAGGCAAGGACAGTTGTCCAAAATAAAACTTTAAAGGAATACAGTTTTATACAGGGCTGACAAAATTACAGCTGTGTTAGACTGACAAATCACAAAACACAGAAACTCTAGAATAGTTAAAGATTATTTTTTTTACTCAAAAACCAATATATTCACTAAATACCAACAGGATTCTGAGAGGAAAAAATCTCATGCAAGCTTTTCACAGTTTTTCATGTTATTGTTCAAAACCAGATTTATACAGATGATTCATTCTCTGTTTAATGGTTTTTAAAAAATAGTATATTCTTGATATGTTTTTAATTATCCTGTAAAAACTGGAATTTATAAAAATTTAAGCATTAATTAGACCAGCTATACCAAGGAGATTTGACTGGAACAATATGTTCAATGACAACAAAAACAAAACTAAACCAAAAAAAAAACCAAAAAACAACCATAAACATCAGTTAGTACATGCAGCAAAATTGTCTCTGCACATTGAGACCAAAACCTGAAGTTTCTGTATTACAAAAAAAAGAAATATTCTGATTTTATGCAAAACCTGTAGGGTGTCAGTAGGAACACTTTATACTCCTGCCACAAAGCACAGAAATATCCCATTTACTTGCATAGAGAAAGGAATCTGAGCTTCCCAGCACCAGTTTTGCAGGGTAATTACAAGGTTCTCACAGGCTGTGCAAATACAGAAAGGATAGGAATAGGTAGTTTCCTGGGAGGAAGAGTAAATGCCAAAGAGAATCTATGATTGCATGAATGACAATCAGCCTTACACTCTACTTACAGGAAAAATATCCATTTCATACATTGACTATTCCATTGACATTCCATTTGTGTAGAACCCATTCAGTGCATTAATAATAAATGAATGCTATCTATTTAATAATCATGTTTCTGAATGAAATTTCTAATTGGCAGTGTCACAAATCTCACCACTGCTTTACTTTGTGCAGTTTGGACATCTAACATTTTTACTTCTATATCTTGCACTTTTAAGAAAGTTGGGAGTGGGATAAAACTGCCAAATATGAGACACTTAACTAATACACTTTTATTCTGGCTTTCTAGTATTTTCCAAGGGTTGAATTCCTATCCACTGTTTTACTTTTGCAAATTCCCTCAATTTCATTTTAATTTCACTGCAAGAATATACCTAGTTTCCAAATCATGGTAATGTTTACAGAGAGCTTCTGTTCACTGCTCCAGATCTCTTGCACCTCTTTGAGCAAGCCAGTTCAAAACTATATGCATGTAGGATGTAGGAGGTTAAAATTATACTTGCTTCAAAATTAAATTCTTCACTGTGTACCATACCTCATCCTACAAGAAAAGTGCGTATTACAAGATCACTCAGAAGCAGAGATGGCCCAACTCTATCAGCCACTGTATTGAGAATTAAAAATAATTGGTACCCCACAGTTTAAAATTCAGACTAAGCAGACAAGGTAGTTACAGTATGGAAAGGAAAATGGCATGATGACTTATAAACTTTTTTTCACACAAGGCTGGTGGGCTGAAGTTGAAATAAAGCTATAAGAATTGCAAAGTGAGAAAAAAGGCACAGATAATCACTCAGCACAAAGAAAGAACACACAGAGTGTGAAAACTAGTCATACACCAAGACACCAGAAAGATCTTTTATCACCTGATCCAATTATTGGCTGGTTCATAACAATTTCTCTCTTCCCAAAGGAAAAATGAATTGGAAAAAGAGAAGCCAGGTAAGGATGCTGCACTGTATTAACGGGACTAGTTCTTTAAACTTCTGCTTGGGCATCAATTAATGTATTACAACACAATCTCAGGAACTTCAAAAGATTCCTTAATCCTAATACCAGACTGTAATTCTAAAAATGTTTACTTGTTACTTCTCTGACTCATAATTCAGCTAACCTTTTCCATTCTCACTCTGGCTTGTTATGAGATTCTTCTCTATGAGCACATGCACCACCCAGCTCTGATAATGGCCTTCCCTACATATTGCCTCTTCACTGTTTATTAACAAGTGGCCTTTTTGAATCCAGAGCTACTTCACCCTTGACAGAGTACAAAAGCATAGTGCTTCAGAAATTATGCACTGACACACAGTGCAGTTTCTCCTTACAAGTCCACAGAAATGCCAACGTGGTAAGTTCCCTTATTAAGTGTGAAGTTTTAATGACCCTGTGATAGTTTTCTTTGAAAAACATGCCTAAACACAGATGGGGCTTTTGATGTCTTTTAGCAAAAATTGTAGCAGTTATTGTCCTGCTCTAGGCAGAAGGACTGAGAAAAATATGCTTTACACTGCTAACATCTGGGCAAATAACAAGCTGTCAAATCAATCATGGCTCTATTGTGGCATATAAGGAAAAACAGGCAAAATCTTTGAGGCATTCAGAACGCAGTGCTGCACTGGATCTCACTGTTGTTTGCCAAAGGACTTTTCATGGCAATTAAATTTCCTGGAAACAAGGCCTCCTCCTGAATGCTGAAAGGGCTCAAATTCATTTTCTCACCACAATACAAGAGATAATACAGTAATCTGAAAGTAGGACAATCTCTTTTTCCCCAAAATTTCAAGGTCAGACAAAAATGTTGTGTCTAACCTCAACCTTAACCCAATAACAGAGGATTCTGGATACACAGTACAAAATAATTAGTAGAGGAAAACAATATGAATAGTTAGACTCATACAGATTCCTACACAAAAGTGGGCAAGTTTGCCAACAGTGGTGCTACCAGAATCCTCTTTTGAATTTGCATCTTAAACTACTCTGCCCTTGATACTTCAGACATCCCTGGAGAGGTCAATGTACATAAACTGACAGCAGCTCTGACTCCTACATTGCCTCTCAAGTGGGAGATCCAAACTGACATTTCCAAGTATTTAACGGATTTTGTCTCAATGATCACCCAATCAGATCCCAATGCCTCACATACTCGCATATTCACTCCTATCATCTTTCAATAAACCTGTCAAGCTTGCACCTGTTCCAAGGTTGGTGGAACACATCCACTCATCATCTCACAATAATCAAGTGACAGCTGTCCCTGTAGCTGATTCTAAACATTTCTATCATAACAAGAGACATAGACAAATTTCATTTAGCCCATATTTCCCTAAGATTCATGAGGCTATAAAGACCTGAGTCATGCACTCTCAAGACAGATTGGCATCTGATACTGCAAGTTATGAGAATGATGGACTGCTTCTGAATATGTCTCTCTTCTTTTCTTTCTTTTTCCTTTTTTTGTTAAAACCAGTTAGTGAATAACTGTTGCTGACTCTTTTTTGTGAAAGCTTTCTTTAGGAATCAGACAATCAATGTCAAACACCGATTAAAGAAAACATTAGTCATCCTTAGCACTTCTTGAACCTTCATGTTGAAAAAGTAATGCCAGACAAGTCCAGGGTCGCTCTGAATATAACACACTCCTCACAGAGGTATCGGTGTCATGTCGTTTATTTTCAGGAAGCAAGCATTATTATAGACAAAAGCACTGTTTACGCGACACACTGGCACGTATAATTGGATAAAAGCTTGAGTTCACGCCCTAATCTACCTTGCTAATTGGCTGAGGCTTTTGATCACGCTTCTCCTAGCATTAGCTAAGGCTCTGTCTATGTAACTTCTTTATCTTGTTTAACACTCTTTTATGATGCTCACACTTTTGGCCTTAAAGTCTTGTTATCTCCTGGGAAAGGCAATTCAGAGTCAGTCACATAAACTGGCTAGTGCATAAAACTCCATTTATGATGTTTCTCAGGCTTCTGTGGCCTTGCTTTGCAAGTTATTCTTCAACACAGGCATTTTTCTAAAGTTTTGAATTAGATGATGTTGAAGCATTTGGTGAAATAAATCAGTATCTATGCAATATTTTAGGGGTTGGAAATGGATTCAGCAGTTTTTTTAAAAATACCAGCTATGATTTTATTAAAACTATTAGCCTCTAATCATACCTGCTTATTGGAACATCATAAAAAGAAAATTAAAGAAGAAAGGAAAAGGACAATTCTCCTCAGATCTTTGAGAAAAAACAATTCATCTTCATCTTCAGAGAATGTGTCTTCCACCTTAAAATTACTACCTTTTAAAAAGAGAAAGCATTAACTCATCAACTTACCCCCCCCAAAAAAAAGACATTTTTAAATTGATCTCCTTTACTGGAAGTTGTTCTACAGTTTATATATTCTTTCTGAGGCCACAAATATATACTCTTTATTTTAAAAAAATTTTAAAAGGCTATTTACTTTGTCATCTTTTCAAGATCAGGTTTCACCTCCATATCCAATTCACTTATCCACAAAGCAGAAATTATTTTCTACTAAGTGAACAAACAATTACATACTTTCTTCCCATTACATTTTTCTTTTTTTCACCAAAACCTTTAACATTAGTTTTCATACTAACCTGCTAAAGTAATTCCCAGCTTAAAAGTGATCCAGTCAGCAGCCCTCAGCTCCTAAGGCAAGCGGTGGGGAATGAGATGAGTGGGCCACTCTGGTTCCCAGATGAGCAAAATGGCATCCACATGGTCCATTCAGAAACTGATTGCAGAACCATCTCCTGGAGCACACAGGGGATTCTCCACCACTTGCACACAAAGTCTGGCACTGTGCCACCAGGGTTCTACTGAGACACTTCTTCCCTGTTCCTGCCTTGGTAGCCACAGAAATCCTGGTCCAGCACACTCTGTGAAGAGCTTACATGTCCCAAGTCAGAAGGGAACAAAAGCAGCTAGGAGGCCTTGAAAGTTACTCTCAAAATATTCTTCATCACACAAGGTGCTGGACATCATCTCTTCATAGATTTTACTATCCCTGTTAGCTGGCCTTGTTAATGTGATTTTTGGTCTTGTACATACCAACTGGTCACTGCATTTTTTCCTTGACTTCCATTTAGTCCATGCCTAGTTCTTCCTTTCAATGCAAATCCTGGCATCTTATCATATCCTCCCTATAATTTTAAACTTTGATTTGCCCCTGCATATTTCAGGAAATTGTATTATCAATTCTTTATTTTCTGATAAATTACCAATAAACTTAATTTATGAAGCCAAGGAAATTCCAGAATAGCATCTTTGAAATGAACTTTTGGCTTATTCTACTCAACTTTTTCTCCATTTTTTTACTCTCCAGTCACCATTAAAATCTGAGGCTGAATTACGGCATCTATAATCTCGTCCAAGCTTTCTCAACAGCCCTAAAATTTTTAAAAATGCTTCAAAAATTCTTTACCGTTTAAATCTGCTGTATAACTTTGATACCTTTTGGAAGTGGGCATTTTGGGCGTCAGAGTTTTTCCCTCAAGCACCGTATTATTCCCCAAAATTAGTAATACAATCTCATAACTGATTACTTTGTCTGTACTCAGATAACTTCATGCCACTAAACAAATCCTGTATTTCAGAATCCTTACTACACCTTTCCTCATTTTACTTGTCAATACTTGCTGAATTTTGTTCACTTATTGCTAACTTTCAGGCAATTTCCTGACTTGCTCTATTTCATTTACTCCTGTCCTTGGTTTTCAGTTTCTTTTCCACCCACATCTCTTGTGAGTATTTTTGGGTGGTTTTTAATAAGAAGCATGTTTTAATGGAGCTGCAAATTAGATGAGTCCTTATGTTAACAACATATAACTATGGTATTATGGGAAACAGCTCACAAGAGGAGAAAACAACTACCTAAATCATCACTGACTGCTAATACAGAGCAAACTAAAACTGGCTAAACCAATTTTCATTTTCAGACAATAACTACCAGCCCCACTGTTTTCTGTGACTTCATGCAGTGTTTCACTTCCTGGAATGTCTTTCTGCATTGGACAATTTTCCTGTACTTCGCATAAGAAATCCAAAAAGAATATTCTGTTATTTTTCATTGGTTTTCTTGATGGAGAAATGCAGAGGGTCTCTCATGGGTCAATACCTGTATGTGTGTTTATAGAAAATGAAGTGCACATTGTAGTTTATTTCTAAAGAAAGCAATGTACTGGTCTTGTTTCAGATAAACCTGTACATCTGAATTTTACAATGATCCCATTGCTTTCAAGCCAAGGCTTCCATTATGTTTTCAGGTCAAAATCTCCATTCCCATTCTCTGTTTGTCTCAAATTTGGGACTAAACACTCTTCTCTATTTAGGAAGCTGTCTTATTTTCAAAGAACTCATCTTGTTTATTTACAGCAAACAGGAGCTGACAACTCCAGAAGGCTTTTCTTGTTGTCCCTCCAGGTCTTACTGGCTTTTCAGGAATCCAGAAAGATCACAACAAAGATAAGCTAAGAACAATCTCAATCCAGAAAGATCACAACAAAGATAAGCTAAGAACAATCTCCACGGCACACAAACTCCATGATGGCACAAACAGGCAGCAGAATACCATGAAGAAATATCCAAGTAAATGTTCTCTTTCAGGGTAGATCTACAATTTCATTATTTAGAACCCTCATTTGGTCTGTAAACTGATAGTGTACCACAGGATTAACTCTCTCCCTGATTGAGATTCACACATATACTTCTGGTAATACTAACTTGACGTGTATATCAATTCCTGCCACTTACAGTGGCACACCTCAGTGTTCTTAATGGTTGTATTTTCCCTACTGAAGAAGATGCAATATTCTGAGAAATTTCCATTATTTGGATGGCTTGCATCAGGAGTTGATAAATTAATTTAACATTTATTTTATTCAAGTTGTGAATTATTCCTGAATCACTAGTTCACCCTTCTCACTCTTGCCTTCCTTGGAAACAATGCTTTCTACTGTTTCCCAGACCCTTCATGGTATAGTATGGTTCTTTACAACTTAACAAACATTTTGCAAGTTACTTTTGACAAAAAAGCCCAATATAAGAACAAAAACCAATCCTACTTGACTTGCTAGCATAGCTTAAGGACAAGCTGAAATGCCTGACTCAAAGATCAAGACCAGTAACTGTAAAAAGCAATCCCTGAAACTTTAAGGTCAAATTTCTCCATTGATGACTCCCAGTAAAAGGTTCTATTTCTAGTGAACAGAAGAGCACTGAAGAAACACCTCTGGAGAAAACATTGTCACTAATCTTAGAATAGGATCCATTCAATTTTCCAAAACTGTAAGCAAGAAACAGATTTCAGTGACAGATTTTATGCTGTATTAATTATGGATTGCATACATAAACCAAAATTTGTTTTTCCCTTGTGATGCCACAAAAAAAAATTTCAAAAAAAATTATTTCTCAGTTAGTAAATAGCTAAATATAAGATTTAAGTTTATTGGTGTTGTGTAATACTGCTGGCCTAATTCCAGACACTAAACTCTTCAGCTGTCCCTCAATAGGTGTAAAGTGGTTTCATTAACTTTGTACTTCTGCAAAAATATATTAGAATTATTCAGACAGCCTGAAAGCCTTGAGTATTACAGCTATGCCATTCTTAAGGACTGACAGTTGTGACCTCACCTTGACTCTCGCATCTACATAACTCTAAACTACCCATCCAAAATGATGCACAAATGGACATTTATCGATGTCTCTCTGTCAGTCTGTAGAACTATGATCTTCTGATGTTATAAACATGTGTAAACTTTTAGCACTGAATGACAAGTCCCATGACTGAACATTAAAAAGCCCAAATTTCTTCAACATCTCACACCACTGAACTAGACAACCAGTTATATTGTTGAGGAGGAAGGACCAACAGAGATAGCACATGATGAACTGACCACAGTCCCCGTTCCCTGTGTACCTGCACCACTGGCAGGGAGGAGGTGGAGAACTGAGAATAAAGCCTGAGAAGGGAGGAGTGGAGGGAAGATGTTTCTAAGGTTTGGTTTAATTTCTCATTAGCCTACTCTGATTTTGATTGGTAATACATTAAATGAATTTTCATGTGTGAAGACTGTTTTGCCTGGCAGCGACTGCTGAGTGATCCCTCCTTGCCCTTATCTCAACCCACAAACATTTTCTTATATTTTCTCTCCCCTGTCCAGCCGAGGGCAGGACAGCAGCTTTGGGGGCACCTGGTTTCCAGCCAAGATGAACCCACCACGAATGAAAAGCAATGTGGAGTAATATGTAGCTTCTGTTTCTGCCTTGTTAGTGCAAATAAAAATTCAAACTATCCCTGCACCTTTAAAAAAAATTATTCAAATGCCAATACATGGTGAAATAGAACAGCAATGTGGGAATAAGGAAGGTGTATTTCTTAGACTTCACATGTGATATGGAAAAGACAAATTACACATGTGAAGCAGATTTCCCTAAGTTTTAAATTTTTTAATCAAATTTTAAATTTTCAAATTTTAATCAATCATTTTTAAAACGTTTTCTGTTACTCATGGAGTATGCAAAATACTTAATTTCTACAGACAAACCTGGAAGTCTGCATGCAGTGATTTCTCTAAATAACTAAAGAACAGAGTTTAAATTTTCTGCTTGAATTACAAGAGACAAAATCAGAAAATAAATTTATATATGGGTTATAGCTTAATAAGATAAAAAAGCAAAAAATTATGTGCATATCTACCTATATATGTGCATATCTACCTACATATATGCACTCTGTACTACAAATCTCTTCTAGCATTGCACTGTTTGTAGTTCAGAATTCCTTTTGAGTGCCATTGTCCAAAAGCTTCAGAGGTTTAAATTACCAAATGTTATATCTGCCAGCAGAGGGAGCCAATTTTATTCCATAAACATAGGGGGAAAAAACATTTTTGAACAGGAACATTCGTGGTCTTTTTACATTTATCTAGTCAGAGAATAATAAAATATAATAATTTTTCAGTGACATCTGTATAGCATGACTTTGAAGGTCTCTGTGAACCATATAGCCTTATAAAGTAATTTGAACTTCAGACAAGAGTAGGAATAAGTTTTGGAAGCCGAGTCTTGCAGCATCACTTACACATTTCTTACCCTTTTTTAAAATAATTAATTTCTTCATTTATTTAATTATTCTAGACAGTAACAAACAACTGCGATAATCTTTTGATAGACAGCATATACGAAACAAAAACTCAGACCAGCTTACTTTACCAAAGCTAAAGTTATAATGCTTGTTAACAGGTCTGCTTTTAATCCGGGGGATGATGGAAAATTAGTCGTTATTATTTGTGACATCTTTAGATTTTTTAATTACATTTTAATTACACATGGGTCAGCAGAATACCTTGCATAAGGATCAAATGTGTCTCCTTTCATACCACTTGACTGAAAAAAAGACCTTTTCCAAGTGCCAATTTACAATATGACTGAATTAATTAGAATATTTTCCATGCAGAGGCAAGAAATAATATTCAATAGCAGACCGCACCATATTTTATATATATATATATATACATATAAACCCCAAATATTCCTTAAATTTCCAACGGAAGTGTAAAGGAAAGTTTTAGTCACTATTTTGAGGAATTCTTAGTTTTAAATGTACTTTCATAACTCTGGATTTTGAGGAAAGTATCTTAAAAATGTGACAGAAAAAGTAAAATACATAACACTAAAATGAGCTGCATTGTGGCAAAAAATAAGGAAACTCCTATGTCACTTGCAGTTTATAGCAGTAAACTCCAAGTCCAACACTGGTGCAGGGATTGTGACAGACAGCAGAGCTCGGGCATTATTGTCCATAAGCTTTCTAACATACAGGATTGGCTTTTCCTGAAACGTTATGTCCACCAATACTGCAAGAGTGGTAAAATTTAAATTTTAGTTTAAAAACATACAGAGATCTGAGTAATTCTTTGCAATCTCCAAGTACAGCTAAACAACCCTAGTCTGCTGAGGCTGCATTTCTAAGAAGTGCAGGTGTAAGCAGTTTAATTAAAAATAAAGCAATTTTTCCCATAATAATTTATACAGCAGATAGGGAAAGTGTGCAGTAGCTTAGGAAGTACATGTAATTTAAATGTTCAGGAAAAGCATTTAGAGTGTGAAGGATAGGGAGCCTGGAGCTCCTGATGGGAGCCATGGGATCACCAGTACTGTCAGCCTGACAAGGTGCTGACATTCTAGCAGCTAACTTATCTGAATAGATTTCCATTCTGAAAGATCTCAGGTGCTTCGTCTGTGAGGCGAAGCACCCAACACAGAGATAACTGTGTAAGCATTTTTGCTTCCTCTTTTGGAATAGATACATTTTCCTTGCTCCCATCATCTTCCTCAGATGAATCAATGTCAGTCAAATAAGTCAAGGGTAAAGGACATAACAAAAAGAAAATAGTGGTTAGCAGAGCACAGTACTAAACGACTGACAACAGAGCTCCAATGTGAAGAGCTTGTAAGTGACAGACTAAGGGGTGTTACTGTACTAGTTATCTGGAGTCACTGAATAGATATTTATGCATCACAAACCAATTTAAAAGTGAAATTCAAATTTAGTCTAAGGGGAAAGGCATAAATTTAGCATCTCAAAAAAAAAACTGTATCAAGATTAAATGCTCTGTGGAATGGAATATTATCCATTTAAATTTTAAGAAATAATGACACTAATCAACTAATGAAGTGTGTTCTTATATATTCCTCATACTAACTCCAGGCTATATTTCTTATGCCCTCAAAGCTCTTCACAGATATTTATTCCCATCTGTTTCATCATTTTCCTGCTTTTTATCCTTCTTTTTCTTCCCAGTGGAAACTATCCCATCTCCTTCCTTTCTCTGTTTTCATTTTCTGCAATGAATGCTTAGCTTTGACTCTGAATTTGTCTCGACTGCAGGCAGCTGAATTATTTCTTCTAATCTTTTTCTTACCGTAGACCTAAAATGTCCTCTGGCTGCCATTTTTCACTACATATGATGAAAATATACAGGATAAATAAAACCAGTGCAAGCAAATTTACAAGTTTTCTTAGAGTTATGAACTTACATGAGAAAAGGAACAATGGGGTTTTTATAAAGCATCTAGGATAATGTGGTCCCATTCTTCTGACAACATGAAAGTATTACCATGATTTCAACTGGCATTGTTTGGGCATGACTGCATTCTTGCTTCAGATCTCAAAACAAAAAAAAATGAAGGTCAAATCCTGAATGGTAGAACTTGTGTGGGATACTGCCAGATGTCTCAAAAAAACCCAAAAAAAACCAAACCCAAAAAACCCCAAAAACAACAAACAGTAGATTAACAATATCTAAAGCTTTGTTTATACAAGATGGTAATTTTTTTTTCCTTCATCCACTTTGTAAGTAAGTACTACTGATTTCAAGCCAAATGGAACATCATAGGGAGCATAAAGTTCATGTAAGCTGCAATCAATAATCATGTATCACTAATATATAATAAAGACATATTTTTGCCTTTACATTTATTCTTTCTACTTCACCAGATTCACACACATATGGTTCACCTATGGTAAGACTTGCATAACTGCAAAAAAAAAAATACTTAGGTGTTCAAAACTCAAGAAACATTCAATAAAATACTCTGCAAGAAGAAATATTATGACATCACCCATATCCAGTTCCTTTCTTTCCTGGATTAGTATAAAATTTCTTTCCAGGAGGAATGTATCTTTCATTGTTTTTCAGTTGTGGACAGAAGTACACATCCAAGCCTCTTATTGCTCCATAAGAGCTGCCAATCAACATCTAAAATAACAAATGGACACATTATATAATGTTTTGCAAATATTCCAGGCTTTCCATATCTAGTGTGCTAAAACAACAGTAAGCAGAAGAGCCAAATAATATATACAACTCAGGAGTTAAATATAAAAGCAATCAGATCCACTGTCCATGGATCTGTTACTAAAACAACTCCATGCACAGTGTTATGGACAAAAAATAAATAAGATGGTACCAGAGATGAAGTTTTAGGACATCTCGATCATACGTATGTGTTCAATAGAAGTTGTTTTGGTTTTGTGCCAACAAGGTGAAGCACATGTATCTATGCTGAGTTTGGCTGGGGTAGAATTAATTTTCCTCCCAGAGGCTGTAATGGGGCTGTGGCTTGGACTTGTGCTGAATGCAAGATTGATAATATCGAGATGCTTTTGTTATTGGGCAGGGCTTACACAGAGGCAAAGCCTTTTCTGCTTTTTGTACTGCCATGCTGGAGAGGAGATTTGAAGTGCATGGGAGGCTGGGAAGAGACACAGCCAGGACAGGTGACCCCAACTGACCAAAGGGATATTCCAGACCATATGGCATCATGCTCAGTATATAAAAGGGGGCAGGGGGTGGGGGGGAAGAAGTAAAATGGGGGACGTTTGGAGTGATGATGTTTGTCTTCCCAAGTCAGTGTTACACGTGATGAAGCCCTGCTCTCCTGGAGATGACTAAACACCTGCCTGCCCACGGGAGGCATGGAATTAATTCCTTGTTTTGCCTTGCTTACATGGCTTTTGCTTGCCCTTTATCTCAACCCTTGCTTGCCCTTTATCTTTGCTTGTCTCTATCTCAACCCATGAGTTTTCTGGCTTTTACCCTTCTGATTCTCTCCCCAGTCCTGATGGTGGGGGAGTGACCTAGCGGCTGCCTGGGGCTTGGCTGTTGCCTGGGGTTAAACCATCACTATTTCCAAAACAAAGCTCTGAGAGATGAGTATCACACATTAGCCCTGTCTGGCATGTGAGTGCAGAGTAGAAAAGCTGCAGCAGCCCAGGATGTAATGGAAATACATCCAATTATATAGATTTCATTATAAAATGCAAAATGCTGGGACAGTGTATGATGGAAGAGCTAGCCATATTTTACTTGTGCTCAGCACGTGAAATAGACAGTATGTTCAAGTTTTAAAAAGCTCAACGTTTTTGGTTGTTTTGGGGTTTTTTTGCAATGTATGGAAGTTTCCCACTGTGTGAAATGCACCATCACTTCATCAGGCAACATCAGTGCTGTTTTTCAACAGGTAAGGAAACAAAGGGCAGGCAACAATAAAGGAACAACCAGAGATGACAGAAAACTGTCATCACCCTCGGAAACCAGTTTAAGGGTTCGCTGTTATGAACCTAGTTAGCATTATTTGAGGCGAATAGAAATAATGCATCGGAAATAAACAGACCTGGAGTTAAATTCTACATCTTAACGCACAGAGCGTTGATCAAGGGATTAATGGGGACTATTTTTGGGCCTCAGCATCTCCACGTGCCTGAGGAAGTGTGAGGGCGGATGTGGGCGAGCCTGGCCTGGAAGGAGCAGCAATGCGAGGCAGCAGCCGGGCACGCGGGATCGCGGAGCGTCTCCCAAAGGATTTGCAGAAACGAGGAGGAAACACCAGCGTTTGGCGGCACACACCGGGCTGAGCGCAGCCCCGGCTGCCCGAGGAGAGAGCGCTCAGCCCCACGCACTCACGGCAGAGCACAGGCCGCCGGCCCGCACAGCAGGACAGGGAAGGCGCTGACTCCCGAGGGAACCCCGGAGCCCCGCTTCCCGGCCGCAGGGGAAGCACTCCGGGCCAGGCGGGGCCAAGGCGCCGGTGCGGCAGGGCAGGCGGGGCAGGCGGGGCAGACGGGGCAGGCGGGGCCCGCCGGCACCACGGCCCGTCCCCGCGCCTGCGCCGCCAGGATGCGGCCGGGCCCAGCCCCCGCGGCGGCGCTGACGGACGTGGTGAGTCCGCCCTCCCCTGCCCTGCCCGGCCCCCTCTCGCCATCCCCGGGGAACGGATGGATGCGTGGGTGGGTGGATGGCTAGGTAGGTAGGTGGGTGAGTGGGTGGGTATCCTCCTCGGCGGGGAGGGCAGGGCTCAGGCTGGGCTGGGCTGGCGGCGGGGCCGGGCCGGGCCGAGCGGGGCGGGCAGGGGGTTGGTGTCCCGTGTCCCCGCTGCCGGGTGGGTGCTCGGCGGTGGCGTTTGAGCCTCCAGCCCCAGGGCTACCTGGGGGGACGTGCCGAGGCCCCTCGGTCCCCTTTCTGCAGGGCCCAGGTTGTGTCACACGGGGGGCAGTGGCGCCTCCCGCGCTGACCCTTTCCTGTACCGCCTGCCATTGCCCATCGCCCCTGGGGGACGCAGCTTGCCTGGAGTTAGTCAGGGGTTTGTTGGAAGAGGTCATCATAATGGTGCGAGGCTCCTCTCGGTGGTGCCAAGCCATGGGACAAGAGGCAAGGGGCAGAACCTGATGCCCAGGAAGTTTCACCTGAACACGAGTGAGAGCTTCTTCATTGAGCAGTGACTGAGCGAGCACTGGAACCAATTGTCCAGAGAGGCAGTGGAGTCTCCCTCACTGGAGATAGGCAGGAACTGACTGGACACAATCCTGTGCAAGTGCTCTAGGATGACCTTGCTTGTGCAAGGAGGTTGGACCACATGACCCTAACAGCAAGGTTGTGGGTTTGATCCCCATTGTGGGCCATTCACTTAAGGGCTGAACTCATTATCTTTGTGGTTCTCTTCCAACACAGAGGATTCTGTGACTCGCTATGGTCCCTTCCAACCTCACCCTTTCTGTGATGTCCATGATGAGCCACTGTCCAAAGTGGCTCCTTTTGCAGAGCTCTGCTTCTTATTTATGTATGTTATTCTTGCATAGTAATAATTCAAATAAAAAATATCTTTCACGTCAGCCCAGGCAAACATTTTTTCACATTCTGGCTTGCACTTTTGTGGATCACATACTCCAAGGCCCTATTAATGCAGATAACCATGTTATCTGAAATACTTGAGGATTATGCTTCAAAAACTGTTTCTTGGCACGCCAGAACCAGTGAAACCTGAAAACCCTTTACCTGCAGGTAAACTATAGTAGGTGATTATATTTTGTGTATTTTTCTTTAGAATGCTTTTAATGGAAAGAAAATTAGTCTTATGTTTTGGGGTTTTAAATCATGAGTAACAATAGCATTGCACTTGGAAGTGTCTCATGCTTCGTAAGCAAACAGTTGTGAAATAAGTCTCTCCAAAGTGTTCTACCATAATTATTTTTACAGGTGTTTGGTGGTTTTTTGGAGCAGTTAAAGCTGTTAAAGCATTCTTGTTGTGGACTGCAAGACTGAGCAATACCCACACTCATCTGTCACCTTTTGTTCCTCCCTGTACTGCTAGAGGACAGAGACCAGCTGTTTTTGTGTGGTACATTGAACTTAATTGATCTGTCTGAAAAAGTCCTCTCTAAATAGACCGGTGTTTTTCCATCTGCACGAGTTCTCTGATGAAGTTAATGTTAAAATGGCTGCAGTGAGCAGTTGTGAGGATGAAGGGCAGGGACTTTGGAAGGGGGAAGAAACAGCTGAGTGGTCTTTGTGGTGGCTTAAGTAGCTCTCCTCTCAAATGTGAAACTCAGCCGTAGTTCTAGAGGTTATGTGTCACCCCTCCACCCCTATTTTTCGTCATTTCCCTGAGACTGTGATCTCCTAGTTAATGAATGCATACTTACAGATGTGCCTAGTTACCTTTCTGCTCACTTCTGTTCTTGCTTTACTTGAGCAATATATTTACATTATATTATATTATGTTATGGGAAACATGACATTTGGATTAAAACAAGGAGAAACAATGGCATTTTACATAAAGTATTTCTGTATGGTAGAAATCTAGAATTGTGGCTTATTTGTGTAGGTAGGAAATATGTTCCAAGGTGTAATGGAGGTGCTGGCTGCAGCGACTGCACTGCTCTGTCAATCAGTTCCCTCTTTATTCACTGGCCTTTTGTAACCTGAGCACCTGCAGTAATTCCTGGTGTGTTTGCACACTGTGGTATAACAGCAGTCAGTTGGGGCTCCAGAGAAGGCATGTTGAAATGACTATTCATTTTCATTGCTTCATTTTTCTCCTTAGGTAATTCTAGAAGCTATGGATATACTCTTCAGAATAAGAGGAGGCTTGGATCTTGCATTTCAGCTTGCAACTACTGATGGTGTGTCTATAAGACTAATATATTTCTTAATACTTATATAAACTTTTATTAAGAAATCATTTATAATATTTATTTTCTTGGCATTTCACCAGATATTAAATGTTCCTTCACAAGCCTGTAATGATTAAGTATGAAAGATGTTATTCTTCATCTCCAAAAATTTTCTGACAGTCTTTTTCCATCATATGTTTTTTGTTTTAATTTGAAATAAACTTTACACTGACATTTTTAACTCATTTAATTTGCATATACTTCTTATGAATATGTTATTGGGATCACTTTTCACCTTGAAGCCAAAGGTGACCCTGAAATTCTAGGCAAACAGAGAATAACTTAATGGCAATGAATTTGGTTATAACAGGACTGTATTAATAATACAATTTTGAGACTGTGGTCCAATCTTTTTAGAGAATAGAGAAGAGGAACAAGCTAATGAATCACTCTACTGAATTCAGGCAGGATTGGCTATTGCAATACTATGTTATAGCAAGGGACTAGTCCAAATGTCATTAAAGGGCTCCTCTAGTCCCACATTGTTGCAGTAAAATGCCATTCTCTTCAGAAAGTCTGCTCAGGGCTGTCAGTGGCCATTGAGCTGACATAGAGCAGAATGGGGAAGGAGTCTCTCTTTAGCTGAGCACTCGGTCATTCTGCATTTTAAAAGGATGTGTCTCTAGTAGCAACACAGAATTCCATCTCGTGAACCTTGGCAAGGAACTTGGGCTTATTTGAGTTCATGATGTGGAGTAGAAGTGTTGAATAGATTGATCTAATCCAAAGCAGCATTTTGTGAGTTGCATCCTCAGAGAAGGGTAATTTATTTTCCTACAGTGTAGTGAATTGTAACCACAGTGAAGCAGAGTGGTGTTTGAATTGTCCAAGTGCATGGTATTCACTCCTGTTAGTGTGAAATATGGCACACTGTTTCTTTTGAAGGGCAGTGAGCAATTTTTCTTTGACTTTTGTAATAATGTAGTTTTTACAGACTTCTTGTACAAAAATCATCTAATAGTCACCAAATTTAAGTTAATGCATCAGAGATTTACAGCATAGTCTTTGATCGCTTGTTAGGCTTTTTTAACTTGTATTCAAAGTAACAGTTTTTAACATTTGCAATGAGGAAAAAAAATGTGGCTAATGTGCCCAAGTTATTGTCATATCCAGAAGGGTCATATCCAGTAATGGTTCAGGTTGTAAGGTGTGGGTAAAACACCTTACAAGCTCTAAGACAACTGTATATACTGGTAATAAAGTTTCAGGCAAACCGGAGTGTGGTCACAGGTTTATGTTGGCCAAAATTGGTCCTCAGCTGGTATGTAGGCCCTGCTTTTCCAAAGATTTAATCTGGTTTTGGTTTGTATTTCTGGAAAACAATATGAAGTCAGAAACATCTGACTGAGATTGAATCTTTCCAGGATTTTTTGGAAACACTAATATATGTAAAAGTTTGTCCATACATAGAACTTGGTTTGCAGCTGTTGGCTTGGTTAACAGTTATTAGATGTGGTAATTGACTGCAGAGTAGATTATTCTTCTGTAATTCATTCAGCTTTTCATATTTGACAGCACCTGAGAAACAGTACTCTTTTGTTCAGGGAGGTGTGAGTGTGAATGTTTGAGACAGACCTGCTAAGTGAAATTTTACCTCAGTTTTTGTTTACCCAATCATTTTTCTAATCATAACAGCACTTGCATTTTTTTCCAAGTCAAAACAATTTTACTGAATGTATGGCCAGCAGCTATAAAAAAAAAGGTGAAGGAATTTTCTAGGCTAATTGTATCCTTCTTGTGTTTCAGAGGCATCAACAAAAAAGGCATTAGGGTATGTTTTCAGTGATCTTGAAAACAAACTGTCCTCAGAGGTTCTTGTATTAAGAATTTGCCACAGTTCAGTCTATGTGTGGCCTAACAATGGTATGAGCACGGTTCCAGAGCTGACTGATGAGTCTGCCTGTAAGGAGATAAAGCGATTTATACAGTGAGTATATTTAAAACTAGGGGAGGGGGGTGAATAGATTAATTTCATATTATAGAAACTTCTTTTTCTGTTGATACTTCAGATTCGATCAAGATGATGAAACTAAACGAAAGCTTGGCAAAAAAAAGGATAAAAAGTTACAGGATACGGTATGTTTCTCACTCCACTAATAAATTGTATGAGACAAATGACCATTTAAACATTTTTAGACTTGCCTTCCCTAGGCTTTTCTGTACCCAAATTGGCATTGACATGACTTGAAAGAATGCTTTTAAAGTCATTGAGACTCAACATGAATGCAGAAATCCACCTATTGTAGATCATGTAGAAGTTTGTCTTCAATATTACCAGCTTTTTTTTGACCCAAGTATTTCATTACTGAGTTTGATACCCAATATCTGCAATCTTACTTTTGCCTTCTTGGTGCATGTGTAGTTGCAAATGTACTATTGCTGTCTTTATTCTCTGCAGCAGCAGATAATCAATGTGGACCTCATGTTGGAAATGACCTCTTCATTAGCTGCTTTGGCTCCAGTGATTGAAAGGGAAAAGAAGGAACACCATTACATAAATATGACATTACCAGTTGATGTTGTTGTATCTGTTTCTCCAGAAGAACCTTGGGGAAAGTGAGTGTTATCCTGAACTTGCAATTTTTCAGCTTCATTTCTGTTTTTTCTTGAAATAATGAAGTAAAACTGTATCATTCATCAGATTAATGAAATGTATATAGTATTTTTGTGATTTACTTTTAACTGTGTAAATAATAAAAGCTCATGTAGACAGCTGTTAACTTTAATAATCTTGAGATATGATCTTTTTGCTATCTATTAAAAATTCAGTTTATCAATGACAGATTTGATAACTCATAACCATTGCTTAGAAAGGAACAGAGAAAGTTGAGAAAATGTTGTAGAAACTTGTGTATGTGAGGTGTATAAAAGTGAGAGTTGGGGGTGTGTTTGATGAGTCTTTTTAGTCTCAGCCCTATGTTAGGGGCTGCAGCTGGCTAGGTACAGATGGAAAACACGTGAGTCTGACTCCATTTTTTTCTTTGCACTTATCCATAGGATTTGACTCTGAATGATGTTAAATGGGGTGGATAAAAAGCAAAAAAGAACCCCACATTTAGTCATACATGTAATTTTTATTTTGGCAAATGCTCATACTGGTTGTGTTTGTAATATGAGACCAGGATAGCTGCATTTTGGAGGATTGAATCACTAGGGACTCATTTCTGTGTGCAGACAATCTTTGAGTAAGGCACAGAAAGGCTCTGCCTTTCCCTGTGGGAGCAGAAGCATTGCAGTAGTGCAGTCATCTGACCAGGTCAGACATGCATATGGGTATTGTATAACTCAGAGCTGTGAGAAAAAATGATTCACCATCACTGCTCCACTTCTTAAATATTATCCCTTGTACTTTGCAGGGTACAAAATCTCCTAGTGAAAGCAATTCACGGGCAATTAACTGACATGGAAAGATGTATCATGAAATATGTGAAAGGAACATCAATTGTGGTACCAGAACAATTTCATTTCATGTTACCGGGAAAAAATCACCTTGTAACAATCTCATATCCTACAGGTATTTCAGATGATCAACTGGAAAGTTACAGAAAGGTAAAGCCAACAAACAGTAACAGAACCTGATATTTTATTTTTAATTACTGTAATTGAAGCAGCGGTAAAACTTTCCCTTTAGTCAATGTAGAATAAGTACTAGCAGATACTGCTGATTTTTTAAATTTATTTTTGTTATAACCAAAGCAGTGTACTGAATGTGGAAACTTGATTTATTAGAAATTATTTTATACAATGTGCCAGGTCTCATTTTTGTAAGGGAACACTAGAAACTTTAAAAGTACATAACATTTGGTCAATAAAGATTTTATCTGATTTATACTTCCAGTACAGTATTCTACCATGTTCCATGGTAGAACTTCAGTTTGCTTTTAGTGTGTTATTACATTCAGGCTTTAACACCTGTCCTCAAAGGGTTAGTACTGGGGGTTTCTTTCTTGGGGGTTTGTGGGGTTTTTGTCTGTTTGTTTGGAGAGGGCTGGTTTTTGTAGGTCACAGCTGACCAGGCTTAGCTAGTTTTTGGCTGGTTTTTGCCTTCTGGGCTGGCATATTTGGAAAAAATATGGATGAAGTGGAAAAATCTTGAGATAAGGTACTGCTTCAGATTGAGACTGATAGCAGTCCAGGTCACACAATTTCAAATATGAGAGCAGGGAAAGAATATTATGCCAGCTTAGAGGTGTGGAAGCTGTGGGGACTTTTTCTGTGTGAAACATTACTGGGTGTATAAAACCCAATTTAGCCTTGTGTTTGCAGAGGCTTCAGCCACTGGTGGCACTCTCTGTGTTTCCTGCTCTCTGTCTGCTGTTCACTCTTACCCACTGATGGGCAATGTTACTGCAGCGCCTGTAGCTGGGTTCAGTGCTGGGTCATCTGCCTAAAATGTATTACCCATGTTACACATGTTATCCTAGATGATCTCATCATTCCTTTCACTTTTAAGCTCTGTGAAATAAGACAATATATCTCTTTAAAAGTGGCTGCTGTGTGGCAAACAGAGCTTAAGAGATTTAAAAATAGTCTGAATCTGCTTGAACCATAAGCCCAATATCTTTACTTTGTCTCAGTGCATATTATTTGTATGCTCCAATATCAGTTAAGATTATAATGTGATTTGTGCATCTACATTACTATGTAGATAAAACTGTAATCCTTGTCTGTGAAGGTGTATTTTACCACACTTGCATAACAAACCTGTCACTTATGGTATCCTCAGTGGGGCCCCACTTGCAGGTGTTACGTAATAGAACTGCATAAAATAGTGGGCCCTCTAGATGGGAGGTAAGCCTGCATGAGCTTCCTTGGAGAGATGAGGTCTAGTTGTAAACATACCTGCTGAGTGTTTAAGTAAACATAGTGTAATAATTTTCTAAGCTATGCTGTTTTGTCTTTATTGCTACTTACAATGTGATCTTTCTTTTAATCCAAAATTTGAATTGTGTTTCTTATTTTTATTTGAACTTGCATGTAGGAATTGCATGGGTTATACAATCTGCCTTGTGACAGACCGTATTTCAAGAGAGCAAATGCTTATCATTTTCCAGATGAACCATATAAAGATGGATATCTCAGAAATCCACATTTACATCTTAGTTCACCTGGCATGGAGTCTGGTATGGTAAGTTTAAATTGAAACATTTTGCAGAAAGTACCTTTTTATTTTGAGATTTTTTTATTAAAAGAAATAATTTAGATAGTCAATGATGTGTAGATGAGAAAATGAAATAATTGGCTTGACCTTTAAGCAAAAGGGCTCCTCTGCACAAAATGGCATTGATTTAATTTGCTGTATTTGTGCCAAAGAAATTGGATTTTCTTGGGAAAATAATGTACACATTTTTAGCAGGTATTCTAAAAAGTTTCTCAGAACCAGGACAAGAAACTAAAACTATGAATAGAGAAGTTTAGGAGGCAAAAACAGGAGGAGTAATCCTGTGTGGATAATGACCCTTCGATTCTTCCAAAGATGTGCAGTCCCCAGCTGAAACTTTTACAGTGCAAGTGACAGATCATGTGGCTTCTCTGAAAACTGATGCAAGTGTGATCAGATGCTTCTGTATTCTCTCTTCCTGTGCAGGTTTATTTAGTACAAGGAGTATATAGTTACCACCACTATATGCAGGATCGCATCGATGACAGTGGCTGGGGCTGTGCCTATCGGTCCTTGCAGACCATCTGTTCTTGGTTCAAGCACCAAGGCTACATGGATAGACCTATACCAACACACAAGGAAATTCAACAGGTACAGAACATTTAAGGAGGTTATTTTATGCATATTTGTCTTCAATGGTTTGTGTAGATTATTGTTAAAATATCAAATTCATATATTTTTTGGATTTGTGGGATATTTTTTATACCTTAAATTGAACTGGTGGTTCTGAATTGTTTATCTGTGTTGGGTGGCATTATCTGTACAAATAAGATACATTAAAATAGTCTTTTAAATGTTTCCTTGGATTAATGTTCTATTAGAAGCTGTGATATGACATTTTCTGTGATTTTGTCAAATGAAAAGAGAACAAAGAACCCAATGTGTTATGTTAAAATCAGTTTTAAAACTGGCTGTCGTATTCAGTGACAGCTGGATTAGTTCCCAAATGCTCTGCATGAATTTACTGACACCTTTTACAGCTTTGCCTTTGAAAGTAATGCACTTCTCCTGATTTTTGAACTCTCCTTCACTTACTTTTCTATTTTGAATTCAAATGCATACCTGAATATGTTAATTTCTGTTAACAGCACTGAAGTAAAATTGTAGGCTTGGGTAGCTAATACCCATACTTGGGTATGCCTGTCAAGAAATACTGCAGTTACCTTCAGTCATGTAAATGTAATTCTTCGTGTTACATTTATTTACTGAACATTTTTAGCCAAGTTTAATTCATTCCATGAAACAACTTTTATCGTATATAGCAGGTATATGAACACTAAAGGTAAAACTGCATTTCCTGAACATTTCTCAATCTACACCTGAATTGTATTGAAGTCTGTGCACTCTTGTAGCACTTTCAGGCATCTGAAAGAGAGCAGTAGCTGCAGAAGATCTTGTGGGCCTTTTTGTGTCCTGAGCAGAAAAGGCCTCTCCCAACTGCTGCATGTAACATATAAGCCTCAGAATGAAGAAGAGTTTAGATTAAACCATAACCTTTGGTATATATCAGTGGCCTCTTCCTCAGAGCACTACTTTATGGATACTTTTCTGAGATGTTTTGAATAGAAATCCAAGCCTTTCCATCTGTGAAGTGCCTTCTGCAGTGTACAGATTATGCACTCTATTATTAATCAGCTCAGTGGTCACCCTCCCAGCTGGAAGTCTGCCTGTGGACCTGGGATTGTAGTCTCTGCTCATGGACACTGTTCTGCATTACTGCTCAAAGGGACATTTCCAAAACAGAACTGCAGTGAATGAATTCAACATTCGTTGGTCTGCTTTTGACAAATTAGGTTCAAAACACATGCCCATATATATAAGCCAACTTCGTTCACAAATATCAACAACATATAGGGAATTCCACTAAGTGGTGGAATTCCCTATATGTTGTTGATATTGGGTTTTCTTCCTCACTGTGATGTTTCAAAGGCACTGGTTGATGCTGGAGACAAGCCTGCAGCATTTGTCGGGTCACGGCAATGGATTGGTTCGATTGAGGTACAGCTTGTTTTGAATCAGCTTTTTGGAATAACATCCAAAATATTATTTGTCAGGTAAGAATCACTATCTGTTTAGTAGGTTGGTAATTATTAAAAAGACTGAATGCCTTAAAATGCAAATTATTATTACAGTACATGGGAGAAGAGGGATAATTAAAAGAGATAATAAATCTTTTAAGGGTTCCTTGTTCATAATCCCTGTATTCCCGCCTTTAGTTGTTCTATGTGCTTACAGATGAAGGTGGTGTTAAATTTCTTGGGGGCTTGGGGTTCCAGTTTCCAGTTGCTGTAAATTGCCTAATAATATGCAAATTGCCCTGTTTTATAAAGCCATGGTCTGATGCTTCCACAAGAAATGTGGCTCCCATTGGGTGTGCTTAATCTATAAATTGCTTAATGACATACAAACTGATATAGAATTCAGCCTATTCCTTTGCACCACAAGCATAATTTTTGATGAAGGCACACAGTCTGATGGCCCCAGAGAACTGAATGCACACTGACAAATTATTACTGTGGCCACAGACCTAACTTGGGAGTTTAGGATTGAGGCAAATTGTTGAGAAGTCTAGAAAATAATGTTCTCCTTTTTGGGTTTGTGCGACAAATAAAGCGAGGAATTTGTTTCCATTCTGACAAACTGATGCTCTCATACACAGTGAAGGACCCTACAAAGATATTGGGACAAAAAGAATAATGTTTAGCTTTTATCAGAAGAAAAATTACCATATTTTTATCATTTAGGCAACACTAAGCCAACACGAAGCAGACTAACAAATCCCTGAACGCGTTGTGATAAATACAATCATGAAATAAAGAACCTATACTAACTTAGTGTGTTTGAAAATAAAATGTGTTATGTTTATTTAGAGGAAATTCACATTTTAGATATTCTGGAAGAGCATGGTGATGGGGATTCTTAATGGTAGGAGAATAGTTCAGGTCTTCAATATTTTAATCTTTTTTTGTTCCAGAGCTTGTACTTGCAGATGTACCTGTTATTTATAGCACCTGTGACAGGCCCTGCCAGTAGGAAGATTTTTATTCCTGCATATGAGAACATAGAATAAACTCCTTTCTGAACTGGGTAGAATTTCTCATAGTGCTGCTACAAGGGAGCACCAGTTTTTTTCAATGTTATGAAAAGCCAACATCACTACTGTGCTGGGAAGAAGAAACAGTCATGCAACTTTTCCAGCTGGTCCCTGGCAGTGGATGGCATTTTTGTCTTGGGCTTATTTCCAGCTAGCATCTCTAATTCTTTATGGAAATAAGACTTCACAGCTGCATCAGCAACACTGGTACTGCATCCATTATCATAAATGCATCATTTCCCAGAGTTCCAGTTTTGTATTCTGCCTGCATTTAATCCATTCTCTCTACTTGGGAAGTAGGCTTGCAGGCTTTCATTGGGTTTTTGAAAAGATTAGCCACTATATAAAGAAATATAAAGACAAAATATTAAAAATGTCTGTATTCATTTTATTGCCTAGCAACTAGACCTTATGTTAGAAAATGTTTTTCAGATTGTCTCAGGAAATTTACACAGGAATAATCCAAGCGACTTTCTAATTGGTTATCTATGCAGTTAACGAGTATAATGGATAGTTAGAGAAGTTAGCCTAATGAGAATGACAAATCTGGTTTTGTTTTTCTTACCTAGCCAGGGTTCTGAACTAGCATTACAGGGAAGAGAGCTTGCTAATCATTTCAAGACTGAGGGAACTCCAATTATGATTGGTAAGTGCTTGGCTGTTGAAGAATGCTAATGAATGTGCGCGGCCTCCCTGTGCTGAATTTCATTTCAATTAGAACCCATTCAATTTACTGTACAAGAGTTAATCAGAACTGTAGATGAATTAAGAATTACACTTTTCCCAAGGTAGCCTTGAGAATGATACTATTTAGTCTGGCTGGTATCTTTTTATTGAGCATTTCTTTCACTCTCAGTATTAAACATGGTAACAAAATCAATCTAAATGGTGTTTTTATAAACTGCTATTAAGTCAGAACTTGACCTGACTTCCATTCTCTAGAGGAGCAGAAGTTCATAGAGTTCCCCAAAACTTCCCCTCAGAAAAGAGTACTGTTTATCTGTCTTTGAAGAGAAGGGTATTATCCAAATTTGCTTTAAGACCAGTTTTAATAATCTGAAATAATTGGTAAAATAAGAAGTGCCATTTGTAAGAATACTGTGATACTAACTGAACTATTTCCATGCTGTGTTTTAGGAAATTAGTAGTATTGATATTATTAATTTCAATTTTAATACATTAATTTAAGCAATATTTGCAGTCTGTATTTGGCATTCTATGATACAGTGTAATGTTCTCAAAATAGAGGTGCCAGAAGTCCAGACTTTGGTATGGTGATGGTTTAGATTCGATATTAGGAAGAAATGTTTCCCTGTGAGGGTGGTGAGACACCAGAACAGACTGCCCAGCAAAGCTGTGGATGCCACAAGGCCAGGGGGATGGCCCAAGGCTCAAGACCAGGGTGAATGGAGCTTTGAGCAACCTGATGTAGTGGGAGGTCGTGCCCACAGCAGGGAGGTTGAAACTAGGTGATACTTAAGGTCCCTTACAACCCAAACCATTCTAGGATTCTATGAAATTTTCTTGGCATTTCAGCAGCATTTTTGTCTGAATTTCAAGAACGTAGAATCATATATTGAAAAATCTTTTAGACTGTAACTTATTGTTCCCTGTAGTGCTGTTATAGGTTGGTTTAATTTTTATTGTTGGAAGGTTGGAGATTGGCATTTTGATGGTGGGATTTGGAATTGTTTTTCCTTGTATTCTTCCAGAGATTTTGCAGTTCCTACCTGCTGTGTGGAGTAGTTACTACAGTATTGCATGTTATCTGAAAGAAACAGACCTGTGCCCATCTCATCGAAATATCCCTTTTTCCTGTTTCCAGGCTGGAGAAAGGGAAGTCAGAATTTACTATTCTGCCCCTAATATTTATTGATGGTACTTAGTAGAAAACAACTGATAAACCTTATCTAGAAATTCTGATTTCTGTTCTAATTTTAGTCCTTTTACAACTAGGAAAATTTTCCAGATTTCTTTTCTAGAGTTAGGTTTCTTTAGACAAAAAGTGCAAAAGAGATGTTTGAAATATTCTTGACTTCACTGGGTGGAAGAGTTGAGGATTTAACCTGCATTGCTGACTTGGAACAAATTTGGAAAATAAATTCTCTATTTATTTTAGTTACTATGATTAATCTTTCTTAGATATAGTAAAGATATGTTGTTTAATAATGTAAAGAAGCTTACAAAGGACACTTTAAGAATCATCTTGATATATGCTAATCTGTTAATAGAAGGTGTTCATGTACTTTTTTTAACCGTTGCACATTAAGTCAATCTTACTGAAAAAAAATTTAGCTATCTGTGTTTTTCCTATTTTAGGTGGAGGAGTTTTGGCTCACACAATATTAGGAGTGGCTTGGAATGAGATTACAGGGCACATAAAATACTTGATTCTGGATCCGCATTACACTGGGGGAGAAGATCTGCATGTTATTTTGGAAAAGGTGAGGCTTGATGCACATATACACACACATTTATTTATATACATGTATTTTGGCATTAAACAGATAATGTCCAGCCAAATACCAAGTGGCCATTCTGTGGCTTCTCTGTTCCTTATGGAGGAAGTTCTGATCCCAGTTAACCTGCATACTACAATATGCTAAGTATTATCAGTTTCTGAAACTTAGTGTCTTTGGAGAAGATGTATCAGATCAAGTTACTATACTATAAAGCAATGTTCTTTATTTTATCTAAAGTCACCCATCTCCCCTTTTATCCAGGAGTATATATGATAAATGTGTTTTGTATTTTGAATAAAACAGAAAATTCTGTCCAGGCAGTAAGATGCTGTAAATGAAGCAGAGATGATAATTTATTTAAAATTTTAGAAGTTATTTTAAAAATCTGACACTAACCATTCCCAGATCAGGCCTTGAACAATGTTCAGAGGGTAGGTACTGAACTGTTTTGAAAATGTGGAAAAACTCTAAAGAGCTGAAGGGTATGTAATGTCATTTCCACATTTAAAGCCACTAAAAGGGATGACACAGCATATTACAAACCAGGAAACATAGTGTCAGAAATGTAAACCCTGAAAGTGGCTGTAAATGTTACATAGTCAATTTCTGGGTTTCATATTAAGGTGCAAATAGTAACTTTTATTTCTAATCTTTGATACCCTTGGGTAGGCCCAAACAAAAAAAAAAAAAAAGCTGTTTAAGACACATTTTGCTGGCCTATAATGATCAAAGCTTGAAATGAATACAGGAAGAAACTATTTCCAAGGAACATTTAGGACCAAATGCTCTTACAGCTACCAGCTTTTAAGAATGGTCCAGGAGGATAAAATAAATCCAGAACCTGCTTTCCTCATCAAAACTGTCTGGGGAAGAACTGAGGTGGATTGTGTATAGCTTTTCAAAACACCTCCAATAATTATGTGGTACTCTGCAAACTTAAAAGCTTTGTTAGATTGTTTCTTTGCTGAGTCAGGCTGAACAGCACAATTTCTGCAATTAGGAGCTCTGGGCCTGAAATACCAACTCTTGCCAAAGAAGGCAAGGATTCAGGATGAGAAAGGGAAACTGTGAGAATGATGGAGTTTCATCAGTTGTAGAGGAATAGGAGAATAGTATTAGTCTCTCAGTAGCAGTAGAAGGTGGTGGGGAGGAGATGATACTTCCTAAGAACTAAGCTGGGAAAGGGAGCAAGGGGGAGAATGTCTTTGTAATGTGTTTTCCATTAATGCGTTTCCAGGCATGTAGAAAATTTTCTGAGACTTGTCATTGCATTCTACAGACATTTGAAAATAATTCATAAAGCTTAGATTAGTATGATTAGTGAAATAAGAATAGATCCAATAGTAGTAGACAGGAAAACCAGAACTCGTAGTAGATTTAAAAGCTATCTTGCTTTTCCTTGGACAGGGATGGTGTGGCTGGAAGGGCCCGGAGTTTTGGACCAAGGACGCCTATTACAATCTGTGCCTACCTCAACGACCAAAAGCTATTTAAATTCTTTCTTATGCTGGACTGTGCTGACAGAATAGTAGCTGATGTAGATAAAACTGTCCTGTTTTAATGCTTTAATTCAATCAGAACCCCATTGAAATAGAAATGTTGGTTGAATAACTTAAATTAAGAAACTATTTTTTTAAAATGAAACCTCTAGAAATAACAGTTATCTGCTTTAAACTGTATTCCTTACAAATGCATTTATTAGGCAATGAATACTCTATACTTTTTTGTAGGACAACTTTATGTTTATATAGCATTTCCTCTCTTGCTAAAATCATTATAGATTAAATGCCAAATCCTTCTGTTTTATAGAATTCTTTCATGACAAAAAAATGAACTGTCCTCTGCCTTTCAAGTTCCACTTAGCCAGCTGTCTTGTGCATTACGAATCTGTTCACAGGCCTTGTTTGCTGCTGGTACTTTTGATGACAGATTTTAGGAGTGGGAGAAGAATGGCTATATGTACTGAATTTTATTAATTTTGCTCTCATATTTGCACAGAAAAAAATGCGTGACAATTGGTTTTTACATGCTCATTTATTTATAGCTGTATGAACACAAGTATTCTAGGGGGAAAAAAAACACCTAACAACATTCTTCTGTAAGAAGTAACAATAAACAAGCTTTCCTCCTTCTCAGAAGGAGACAATGTCCCAGCACATACATCTGACTGCTCAATGTATCATCCAGTCATGGTCTTTCAGACTTCGGGTTCCCCTTATTTCATGTTGGGATTACAGGCTGTCTCTTCTGGCAGCTAGGAGACAAGATCTGTCATATAAACAAACAAAATAAGTCTGTAGCTACTTCATCAGTACATCTGTAAGAGTACCTATGATTTTTATGTGTGTAAAGTAGCCTCTTAAGTGGCATTCCCCACGTACTGTCCATTTCCAAGAAGACCCTAACCTTAACTACCTATGCAAGTTCATCCTTACTAGCAGGCTTCTAAATCTAATTGCTCTGTGTCTAGCACAAATTTGTTTTACTTAGATACTAAAAACATTTTAAAAGATACTCTGAACTATATTAAACCAATACTGTTACACACCATCTGATCTTCTCCTCTTCCTGCTTATGGATCTGCTGGTTTCACTTTCCTGTTTCTGTGCAGTTGGATCCTCTCTCAGCCAACCTTGTTTGTCACTTAGCGAGTGTCCAGACTGTCCTCTCAGTTTCATTGTCTGAGTGTGCTGAATTGTCCTGAGGAACTTGGCACATTCCAGAAAGCCATAATCCAGTGCAAGATCTGCTGCTGTCTGTCCACTGTTGTTGCACAAGCTGAAACATAGAATTAACAATAAACAATTAAACTGGAATAATGAGCAAGTACTGATTAAGTGGTAAATTTAGGCAGATGTATAAAAATAAGTTCAGAGACTCAATACCAAGGTTTGTCAAGGATAGCATAGGGCTCATACAGGAAGGAATAATTATATTAGAATAAATTTGTCACCAGACTGTTACTGGTTTAGCTTTTCAGAAAGGCAAGAAGGTGGTGAGATTATGATCAAGAATCTTCTCTCAGCAGTTGTTACAGAGTTATATAGCTAAACAACAGCATGTAGTTTGTGCTACTTTGGTGTTAATGTCAGTTTTTAATATTCTTATGGCTGTAGTCATGCTGTATTTGCAGCCTTAACATGCATGTTCTGAGCAAATTAAATGTACTGTGTAAAATGCACATGCTTTGACACTCTTACTGAAATTATTAAATGTAGCTCAACTTACTCAATTTTAGCATCACCAGCGACAAGGAGAGCAAGACATTCCAAACTCCCAGCTTTTGCTGCTTTATGAATCGGGGCTTCTCCAAGGCAATCCTAAAAACACAATTTATATATAACAGTGATTTGAAAGAAGAGGAATAGGATAAAGCTGTCTTTTTCTCCAAAATGACTGTTGATGTATTCCAGTCTGTTGTGAGCTGAAAGATTGAAGGAGTATAGCTAGTAAAGTGTCCTTGGTAACTGCCATTAAATGTCTAGTGTATTCATCACCACAGAGTAGAAATGCTGTCCACTGCAGTACTCATTGTTTAACCTTTGCCTTCTAAAAGATAATTTATACAGAATACTCTCTACATGGATTAACAGCATCTCTTAGCACCATTCAGGGATTGCTATGACCAATACCTTGCTACCAGCTCAGAGGTATAAGGAATTAAACTTTGCAACAAGAGTAAGAATCCTTATATTTACTGGAAATAGGGGCAGAATTTTGGAGGGAAAATAAATACTCAGTTGTGTAAAAGAACTGTTTGAACATCTGTTTCACACTCTTAAGTGTGAAAATTGAACTATACAGAGCAAGTGAAATCACTAATGCAATATAGTGATAATTTCTGGTTCATGCTAGAAGTTACTTTAGAATAAGCAACCCAAGATACCTCATGCAGTACAAATGTGTATTAAAAAAAAAACTCTCTTAGATAAAAAGCGTGTAAATAATATTAAATGGATTTATAGATTAGAAGTGAAAGGAATAAAATTTATGTGTTTTTACCTGTTGGTTCAAATTTGCTCCTGTCTGCAATTGCCAAAGTAGGAAAAAAGCTTCACCACCACCAGCAGCCAAGTGAGCTGGAGACTGGCCAAAGGCATCTGCAGGTGCGTTCACACCGGTTCCTGCCTCAAAGAGATTGCTGAAACCACCAGACTGAAACAAGATAGCAAAAGAAAAAAGAAATGTTAGTGCCAGTGTAAGCCACGGCAGATTTCAGAGCACTGCATCACAGAAAAACATCCCCTTTGCAAATCACTGGACCTTCATGTTGCGTGAGAGCGTCTTTAAAAAAAGCTAACAGAAAGAAAAAGAGCAGAGCAAGAATAACTTTTTTGGCTTTTAATCTCTCAACCAGAAATACCGATCGACAGCGGTAGTGCCCCAGCGTTAATAGGAGCAGCTGCAGGCAAATGACATCTCATTCACTTCCGCAGCTGGGCTCCCGGTAAGACAAAACCACAGCCCGACCGTGGCAAAGCTCACCTCTGAATTGCAGTCCAGCATCAGCATCGCTGCCCTTTGCCGAGCGCGGCGCTGGGTGCCGAGGCGCGGGTCTGTCGGCGCCCGCTTCCCTGCCTCCCTGCTTCCCTGCCTCCCTGCTTCCCTGCCTCCCCAGCCGGCTGCGAGCGCCACGGGCCGCAGCTCCGCTCCGCTCCGCCCCCCCGGCCCGGCCCGCTGCGCTCCGCTCCGCTCCGCCGGCCGCACGTAGGCAGCGGCAGCCGCCGCCCATTGGCCGCCCCGGGGGCAGCGCGGGGCCGCGGCCGGGCCGGGCCGGGTTGCGGGGCTGGCGCGGGGCTGGCACGGGGCAGCCATGGGGCGCGGGGGCGCCCGGCACGTCCCGCACACACTGCAGCCGCGGCAGCGCCCTGCGGAGCCCCGGGCAGCCCGGCCCCGGCCGTCCCTGGAGCCCCTCCTGCGCCGCAGCCACCGAGCCGGGAGCGCGGCCTTGTTCGCTTGGCTTGGCTGCTGCCGAGCGCGGCCTCCACAGTGCTGCTGCCAGCGTACCTTAGCGCTGCTTTGGGAAGGCTAGACCGAGGCAGACTTGGATCTAGGAAAGAAAATAGTAGAGGATTCATGTGGATTTTTCCCCAAAGAAGCTTAAGTCTGTGAAAAGAAGTCCGTACTATGTTAGTGCCCAGGCTCTGCCCGTAGGCCGGCGAGGCTGGCCAGAAACTGTGAAAGGCAGGTGAACCCTGCAGGACAGACATTGCAGCGAGCTCGTCATCTCTCTGAGCGGGACTGCAACTGGCCATGGTGGAACTGGGAACAGCCGCCTCTGACATCTCTGCTCACAGCACATTTGCAAAAACAGAACTTTGATTGTCACTTACTTGAGCTTCAAATATCCTAGAGAAGGTGAGCGTGCACAATTCTGTTTTAGCACTATGGTATTCCATTCTGTGTCAGATGCCTACATGTTTGTTATGGAATTTATTAATAATCACTACCATCTCCTGAAAAAAAAAAGAAAGTTACATACTTAAAAAAGAAATAATAATGGCATGGTTTTGATAAACAGAATTAGGGGGAAAGAAGCCTAACAGTGTTCCTATAGGGAACATAGTTCTGAAATGAATTCACAAACACAATGAAATTACCTTCTACTTTGCCTTTGGGAAAGCACACATAAATTATTTTAGTGGAACACAAGCATATATAGTGCAATTTTTAAAGGTGCAGAAATCTAGGTAGATAGGCAGTGAATCAATTCAGCAGAATTATTTCAGTAAGTGATAGTTTTCACTTCTCTTTTATATGGAAAGAAATACACTTGTGTAATTACAAAATGTTGTGTTTGGTTTTTTTTTTCCCCTGAACAGCTAGTCAAGCAAATTAGTTAACAAACAAATAAAATTCCTGCACTTCTAACTATGTATTGTTAGGGATGAAATACCTCTGCACAGATGCCAGAAATCCACAGTCATCGTTTATGCAACTATAAAGACTTTTGAAAACACACATATCCAGAATTAGCTTACGACGAAATAGTTTTGCGCTGCCCGAGAGGTTGTGTTGTGTTTTTGTTTGTTTTGTTTTTGTTTTAAAGATCTTCCCTCCCCTACATTACCTCAGCAATTCTGAGGTTTCAAGCTGCACCTGAAGAATCCCATCTTTCCAGCCTAGCCACCTATACACACATTCGCATCCTGCCAGCGAAAGCTCTCTTCAAATTCCTGCTATTAATTGGTTCATGAGCTTCAGGTCACATTTTGTACACCTCATTAGTGTCTGCAAAACTCTTCTGCTTCTGAATAACCAGTACTTGTACTGGTATAAACACAAAAGCAACAATTTTCATCTATTTTGTATGGGGCAGCCCAAGGGCCACTTAAGGACAAGGCTTCCTGGCTACAGCTGTTCTGGAAAATAACTTAGCGAAAATTCCTCTGTGCTTTTTATCTCAGGTCACACACCTTGCATAGGTATCAACAAAATGAAAGTGGGAAAATGGTTTGTTGCGGCCCAAGCAGCTGAGATAGAACTCAGTGCCCTTGAGAATGTGGAGGATTGGGATGAAATGGGAGAAGTGCCAGAAGAAAGTGAAGAAGAAATGGATTATCCCAACAACCTCCCAGAAAAGTATTACAGATAGTATGAGCCGTTATCTCTCCCCAACTACTCGACGCCTGCATATCTCAGTGTTAGACATTGGTAAATTTAGACTGTAAATTACTTGTATTCACTTTTCTATTTGTTCTGAAAACTTGTAAACCCACCCAGTTATGTACCCTTATAACCTGTTGCAGAGCCTTTGTTCGGGGCTCTTCAGATGTCTCTCCAAATTCTCCTATCCCCTATGTAATCCCCAATAAAGCTGAAGAGACCTCATCTCGTCCCCTCGCCTGAGCCGACTTCCAGAAGCCCAAATTCATCTCCTCTGTTGCTCAAAACAGCCCTTCTCCCCACTGAAAGAACTTTCCTGTGGCATTTAAAGCACTTCTGGTCATGACTTCAGAAGTAGCCGCCACAGATGGTGCCGCCGTGTGAGGAAAGCCACACATTCCATCGTGTGAGGAAAACCACAGATCATCGTGTGAGGAACATCGTGGGAGAAGACGCTGAAACCGCGTGAAAAGAAGAAACCGGGAGAAACAGCAAAAAACCGGATTTTAAACCCCTCCGAAAAGCCGCGGCCGCGCCCGCCGCCGAGCGGAGGAGGGGAAGCCAAAACACCCGCAGCCACATTCCAGCCACGCGTGAAATTTCCACCTGAGAGCAACACCAAAACTTTCCAGCTTTGTGGGAGCCTACGCCCGATTAAAGCGAGCGTGGACGCCTGGAACGCGACCTCGCAACAACCGACTTTAATTTGCCCCTGACCTCCTCACGGAACAGGACCCACGAGTGGTGTAAGTCCCCCGTGACATTGTGGGAGTGGGGAGAGGGAATCTCCACCCAGTGCCCCTGCAGGGCAGAGAACGAGTCTCGCTGTGGGGGGAGGGTCAGAGGAACTGGTTTGTTTTTGTTTTTTGTTTTTCGGCTTAGAAAAAGACCACCCCCCCCGCTTGGACAGCATGGGCTGCTCTTTTTCTAAAGTCGCGAATCTGAGAGGCGAGATTGAGTCCAAATTAACCACACTTTTAGTTCAGAACGAAGTTTTCTTTAAGAAAAGCCATTTAACATCTTTAATACGTTTTATTTTAAAATATTGTCCCCCCGAACACCCACAAGACATCCTTTCAGGGGATTTCTGGGACGAACTGTCTGAGAAAATCTCTTTTCAATGCCGTTTACATGAAAAATTAGCCCTCCGATTGTACCCCCTGGTCTCCAAAATTCACAGTTTAGTAACTGCTGCTGAAAAGCTTTCTTTCCCCAATTCCCCTTTTTTATCCCAACACCCTTCTCCTTACCCCTCTATCCTAAAAGGAGCGAGAAATCCCCAGGTAAAACGTAAAAATGCGCCCAGGAGCTGCCTGCGCTGGGACCTGCGGGTTTCTCCCTCTCTCCGAACCCCAGACAGAGACTGCAGCTCTGTTTCGACTCCTCCCTCAACCCCTCTTACCCCTAATCCGCGCTTTCCCCGATCTCGGAAAAATAAAACCAGGTCCGCGCCAAAAAACGCTGAAAAATACACCCCAAACCGCGCTGAATCCAGACAAAGCAATCATGGCCACGATCATGCCAGTGTCCGTGGGCGTGCCCGACGTTCCCCTTCCCAGCATTCGTCGCGAGCATCTTCTTCCCAGCATTCCCCTTCCTCCTCTCCTTCCGCCCAATCGCGTCATGACTTCCTCCTATCTACTCCTCCGTGTTTACCCGCAAAAGCCTCCCGCGGCTTTCGCCGCGGGAACAGAACCCACTCCTACCATGATCTCACTCCCTCTTCCCTCTCCCTAGATCCACCCCCTTCACTCCCTCTCCCAGCCCTGTCCACCGCCTCCTCCATGACGCCAGAGGGGCGGTCCGAACCCCGACAAAACACCTCCGGAGAAATTCTACATGGGCGCCGCCATCTTGACAGGAACTCCAGCATGTCAACATCCGGGGATCAGACCCTCATGGCTGCGCCCGCCCGGAGGCGGAAAAAGCAGCCACCTCCTTCACCCCAGCACCCCTCTCAATCACAACTCTCTCCTAATTCTAACCACAGTTCCCCCAGTCCCTCACCACCCCCGATGAGCATCCACAGAGGCAACACACAAGCTGTCACTTGGTTCCCAATTCCACATTCTGTGAGAGAAAAAGTTTTAAAAGCTGCAAAAAATTTTGGCCAAAATTCAACCTATTTTAACTCATATTTAGATTCAATACTCCAATCAGAAACCCGTTGTCCAGTGGACATTCAAAGCATTATATCAGTGCTATTAACACCAGCACAAATGACACTCTGGGAATCACATTTTAAACGGAGGGTCCAATCTCTTTTAACAAATTATAAAACAAACCCCAATTTGCAGCACCTGACAATGTCAATTCTCATTGGATCAGAAGAAGGATTTAATAATCCGATTGAACAAGTGAAAATCATTACAAAATCAATTCAATTAGATTTAATAACAGCAGCACTTCATGCCTTAAAAGCTGTTCCTTCAAAACCAGAAACCTTAGTACCTTTCATGTATATCAAACAAAGCCAAACTGAATTATTTACTGATTTCATTGACAGACTCACAGCAGCCATTGAAAAGCAATTTAAAAATCCTGAACAGCAAGAAGAAGTCATAATTCAAACAGCCTCTGTGAATGCAAATCCCAGATGCAGACAAATCATCTCGTCTTTACCCCCAAGCACAGAAATTACCTTATCATTACTGATCGAAGCCTGTTCCCGTCCATCTCTTGAACCCCCTGTCCGAGTACCACAATTCCCTAAAGCCTATACTTCCCGACCCCAATCCCATTCCAATCCACAACCACATTATACTTGCCACAAATGTGGCCAACCTGGCCATTTGGCAAGAAACTGTCCCAATATTTCCCTCTCACGTTCTTCTCCTTTTCCTCCGAGAACACCTACAGAATCCCACCCTGGAACCCCAAACACCTCGCGCCCTGCGTCACAACAATCTACACCTCAAATCGCCAGGAAACCCTCCATTCGTTTTAATCCAACCGCAAATGAGTCAGCAAAAAACTAAATTATGAACGCAAACACTCACCGCGTGCAGAAAAAAATAGTGAGACCAGAGAACTGAACTGGACATCGGATTCAGACACCGATGATGACACGTTCCAGCATTTGCTGCCAACAGACCCTGACCAAGGACATGCAACATCTGTATTCTGGTCTGAAAACCTGGCAAAATCTCGTCCTTTGCTGACAGCATCCTTAACACTAAATGAAAAGACAATTACTCTTACTGGACTGGTGGACTCTGGAGCAGACATCACCATCATTGCACGCCGAGATTGGCCTTCCCAATGGCCTCTCACTGATTCCACCACACCCATTATGGGAGTGGGAGGGAATGCACAGGCACGTCGAAGTGCCCAAACAGTTGTTTGTGTAAATGTAGAAGGAGCAAAAGGCACTGTCCGTCCCTTTGTGGCGGACCTCTCATACAGTCTGTGGGGGAGAGATTTGCTCTGCCAATGGGGAGCAAAAATTATCATTCCATCTCCTAAAGAGCAGGTTTTTTCCACCGGGGCTGTGGTGGAGGGCGCTATCCCACGTCTTAATTGGCTGAAAGAAGAACCTGTGTGGATTGATCCATGGCCCCTGCCCCTTGAAAAATTGAAAGCCCTCAAAACCCTAGTGGCAGAGCAACTTGCAAAAGGACGAATTGTTCCTTCAACAAGCCCGTGGAACTCTCCAATCTTTGTTATCAGAAAACCTGGTAAGGACGAATGGAGACTTCTCCATGACCTTCGAGAAATTAACAAGGCCATGGAGGACATGGGATCTCTCCAACCCGGATTACCATCTCCTGCCCTTTTACCCTCAGACTGGAAATTGGCTGTCCTTGATCTGAAAGATGCTTTCTTTAGCATTCCACTCCACCCTGCAGATCAAGCCAAATTTGCATTTTCAGTGCCTTCTCTGAACAACTCAGAACCACTCCAAAGATTTCAGTGGACTGTTCTCCCTCAGGGGATGAAAAACTCACCTGCAATTTGTCAGCAATATATTGCACGAGTTCTCGCCCCTGTAAGACGACAGTTTCCTGAAGTCCGCATTCTGCATTACATGGATGACATTCTGGTGTGTGCTCCAACAAGCCCAGAAGTTGAAAAAGTGCTCACAATCGTTTCACATGTTTTCACAAAAGCAGGTTTTGATATAAGACCAGACAAAATCCAAAAAACAACACCAGTGAAATACCTGGGTTGTACCATTCATGATCGTACTATCCGTCCTCAATGTTTGAAAATTGGAAACCTTCCACGCACATTGCGTGATTTACATCAACTGTGTGGCTCCGTGAATTGGGTAAGGCCTCTCCTGGGTATCACAACCGAGGAAATGGCCCCCCTTTTCAACTGTTTAATCGGAGGGGGGGAGCTAGACTCCCCAAGAGAATTAACACCAGAAGCTGTGGATGCACTGAGAAAGGTGGAAAAGGCCATATCGGAAAGGCAAGCCCACCGATATGACCCAAACCTACCTTTTGAGCTTGTGGTCCTGGGGGAAGGCCGGTACATCCACGGGTTAATTTACCAGTGGAGTGTAGACCGACCTGATCCACTGCTTATCATCGAGTGGATCTTCCTCCCCCACCAGTTGGCGAAGACGTTAACTACCCGAGATGAATTTGTATCTAAAGTGATCAAAAAGGGTAGGTTAAGGCTCCGTGCCTTAGCAGGTCAAGACTTTGTTTTCATACGTGTGCCTTACAAAGCTGAACAATTGGATTTTGAAATGCAATTCAATGAACCTCTACAAATGGCTCTCGAAGGGTTCTCTGGCCAAATAACATCAAGCCATCAAAAACACAAACTTCTAAGTACAGCATTTAATTGGTTTGAAAAACCAAAACTGTCACAAAAACCAATTCCCAACGCCTTGACTGTATTTACAGATGGCTCAGGCACTTCCAAAAAGTCTGTTATGACTTGGAGAAACCCCGCCACAGGACAGTGGGAGTCCGATGTGCAAGTAATCGAGGGGTCCCCACAAGTTGCTGAGCTTGCTGCAGTGGTGAGATTGTTTGAAAAATTTAAAGAACCTGTCAATGTTGTCACAGACTCTGCCTATGTGGCAGGAGTGACATTGAGAGCAGAAAATTCGGTCCTGAAACAAATTGACAATCCGAAAATCTTTTCTTTACTCCTGAGGCTTGTGACAGCCTTGTCCCACCGAGAGCATCCCTATTTTGTGATGCATGTAAGATCACACTCCGACCTGCCAGGACCCATCGCCGATGGAAACAGTAGGGCTGATCAATTGGCAGCTTCTGCCCTGAAACCGAATACGCCAGACCACTTCAGCCAAGCAAAGTTGAGCCATCAATTTTTCCATCAAAATGCTCACGCCTTGGCCAGGCTATTCGGAATCTCTCGAGAACAAGCAAGAGCAATAACTAGGGCATGCCCTAACTGTTCCACCAACGATCTGCCCACTTACCCTATGGGTGTTAACCCTCGAGGAACTGAGAGTTGTCAAGTGTGGCAAACCGACATCACACATGTTTCCGAATTTGGACGATTGAAATACGTCCATGTGTCAATGGACACATTTTCAGGAGCAATGTTTGCATCAGCCCACTCTGGGGAGAAAACAACAGACTGTATCAGGCATCTCACCCAAGCATTCGCCACACTGGGCATCCCGGGGCAAATCAAAACTGACAATGGCCCTGCATACTCATCCAAACGATTCAATCAATTCCTCGAAGAATGGGGGATCAGCCATGTCACCGGCATCCCTCACTCGCCGACAGGCCAAGCAATTGTCGAGAGGGCACATCAGACCCTCAAAACAACACTTTACAGACAGCTGGAGACCACAACAGAAGTCACCACACCTCACCTCCGGTTGGCCAAGGCGCTCTATGTCATCAACTTTTTAAATGCCTCGGCCAAGGAGCCCATGCCGCCTATATTTAGGCACTTCATGAACGACAAGAGAGAAAAATTGAAAATACAACCACCTGTGTTGGTTCAGAATTTGGAAACTTTAAACATTGAAGGACCATTTCCCCTGGTAACCTGGGGACGTGGTTACGCGTGCGTATCCACGCCTACCGGGCCCAGGTGGGTTCCAGCAAAATGTGTCAAGCCGTACACAGCTGAGGATTTCAAACTTCATCCCCCTCGAGTGAATTTCGCGAAACCAAAACAAAAATTCAAACCCAGTTGGGAACGACTTTCAATCCTCAACTGGAAACAACAGAAACAAATCAGACTCAAAGATCCCCCTTTAGTTAAAATACCTCTTGAATCATACATATATTCCCTAGCAAATTTTGACTTCCCGAAACCAAAAATTCTTCAGTATTGGGAAGACCCTTTGAAGTTTATAAATGTTATTTTTGTTTAATCATGTTTGTTTTGTAGGTTTCACGATGAAGGAGCTCCTGCAGATCATCATCATCCTGGATTCTATGGTTGCAACTGAAACATTCATAGTACCCCAACCAAAAGCTAACGTTTGGCGATCTCTCGCCGAGTCTCTGGGACAAAAAGGTTTGTGTCTAGGCATGGACAGAGCAGAAGATCCTATCCAGTCCTGTTTGTTGGGAATCCCACTGAAACTGAGAGAATTTCCTTTTATAGACAAATTAGTAAATAACCACTGGGGTTCGGCAGCTGCCTGGGACAATTTTGTCACAGAGTTGCCACCTCTGAAAGCAGAACCACAAGAACTTGAACTGCATGGGTCAGCCCGTGCAGATCAATGTGTCTCATTCATTGCTCCAGAAAAAATAAAATATTCACTCATCCCTGTAGACAAAAAATATTCCCCGAGAGATTGGTGTGTAACCACAGCAATTCATGGATCAGTGGAACCCGAACAACACAAACAATTGCCAAAAGGCCTCTTTTTGATTTGCAGCAACCATGCCTGGGCAGGAATCCCTGCTCATCCACGAGGAGGCCCATGTACACTCGGTAGATTAGCGACATTTACACCAGACAAACGACAGTTAATGGATTGGCTTTCTTCCTCCAAAAATTCAGTCCTTCCCAGTCAAAAACCAACATCTTTGACTGGGAAATCTGCCCAATTCGAACGTCAAAAAAGAGATCAAGGAGCAGCACAATTGAACCTAGAAAAATGTAATAGTGAAATCACAACCTGGCCCAGAAGCAAAAAATTAGCTGCAACTATTTTTCTACCGTGGACAGCCATTTACCACAACCTTGGAGAAATTGATCGTATAGAATGTTGGATAGAAAAAAATGCAAAAGCAACCTCTGAAGCCCTAAGCGAACTCCTTGCAGATGAAGAAACTTTAAAACATGCCACCCTCCAAAACAGAGCTGCGATAGATTATCTTCTGCTCCTCCATGGCCACGGCTGTGAAGAATTTGCAGGAATGTGCTGTTTTAACTTTTCCCTACATGGGAAAAGCATTTCTGGAAAGATTCACACCATCCAATCACAAATCAAAAATCTGAAACAGGAAACAGAGACTTGGTGGGGGAAGCTGTTCCAAGGATGGGGCCTGTCTGGATGGCTTACCTCCCTCGTGAAAACCTTGGTGTCAGTTGTTCTCATTGTCACGTTTGTTCTTTGCTGTTTGTGTATATGCAAATCTATCATTGTAAAAGCAGTTTTATCCTTTTTATTTGAAAACAAACGGGGAGATGTTGCGGCCCAAGCAGCTGAGATAGAACTCAGTGCCCTTGAGAATGTGGAGGATTGGGATGAAATGGGAGAAGTGCCAGAAGAAAGTGAAGAAGAAATGGATTATCCCAACAACCTCCCAGAAAAGTATTACAGATAGTATGAGCCATTATCTCTCCCCAACCACTCGACGCCTGCATATCTCAGTGTTAGACATTGGTAAATTTAGACTGTAAATTACTTGTATTCACTTTTCTATTTGTTCTGAAAACTTGTAAACCCACCCAGTTATGTACCCTTATAACCTGTTGCAGAGCCTTTGTTCGGGGCTCTTCAGATGTCTCTCCAAATTCTCCTATCCCCTATGTAATCCCCAATAAAGCTGAAGAGACCTCATCTCGTCCCCTCGCCTGAGCCGACTTCCAGAAGCCCAAATTCATCTCCTCTGTTGCTCAAAACAGCCCTTCTCCCCACTGAAAGAACTTTCCTGTGGCATTTAAAGCACTTCTGGTCATGACTTCAGAAGTAGCCGCCACAATGGTTCTAATAAATGTGTGTAAGCAGTCAGATAAACAGAGGTGTGCTGGTGAATCTCACACCCTTCAGCGTCGAGAGCAGCCATGCAGCCCATTGTTAATTGTCTTTGCTGCTGTCACAGATTGTTCTTCACTCTGCTTGTTAAATAAAGTAATTAATTGATGCTTTAAAAAAGTTTATTTTCCTGTACATTTCTTTGGCTGTATCATCTACACAAAGTGAATCAGGATGAATTTTAGGAGTTTTTTGGTACTTAAAGTCACTTGTGACTGCTGGAAAACATCACGTTGAGGCCACAGGTTTAACCACACAAATCTGCAAGCATCACTTTCCCGTTTTGACTGTTGTCTCTGTCCCTGTTGCTATAGAAACAGATCGCGCTGCCAAAACTGGAAGGACGATAATCATCTGGGGGGGAAAAAAAAAAAAAAAAGGGCTGGGAACACAGCTAAAGATTATTTTGAAAGCACTCACGCGTTTTGGTATTATTTCCCTTTTTATAAAAGAGACAGCCAGAAGCAATCCAGAGGAGTGGAAGCAATGCTTTACATTTCAGGGGAAACCTCGAATAGCATTTTCCCTCAATTATCCTTTAAAGTTTTGTAATATCTATATGGGGAAAACAAACTACATTACAAGCAGTTTCTGATTTCTGGAAGGGGTGAAGTCCCGCCTGCTAAAATGAAGTTTCATGGTCTGATGCCTTTTTCTCTGAATTGCATTCAGAGTTTCTGCTCCTTTTGCCTATAGTCGCGTTCTGCAGAGCATTTTGAGCTTCTGCTTTTAATTTCCGACAGGAGCGGCAGGTAGCAGGGAAGATCCGGCGGGTGCCCAGCCCGCAGCCCGTCCTGTCACCGAGTCACAGTTTGGCACGGACAACGGCCGGAGGTGGAGCAAAGCCCAAACGGAAAACGCCATGGTTACATTCCCCGTCTTCCCCTTCTGCCCTGCCCGGCGGGACCCCAGGCGCAGCTATGGAGCGGCGCCGGGTGTCGGCTCCGGCCGGCCGGGGCTGTGGGGCAGCGCGGAGCCGCAGAGGGAGCTCCCCAGCAGCGGGGGCCGCGGCCACGCTCTCTCGGGGCCGCTCCCGGGCCCGGCTCCAGACAGTCCGGCAGGATCGGGCAGAGCCGCCCTCGGGCGCGGGGCTCCCGGGAGAGCTCGGCCGGCGCTGCTGGATGGCGCTGCGCAGCGAGCCGCTGCCGCCGCACCCGGGCGGGCAGCTCGACCCCGCCGAGTCAGGTAGCGCTCCGGGCGGCAGGGCCCGCCTTGGTTAGGTCGGTTTGAGCTCCTGCACAGCCGAATGCCAGCACACAAGGGTCAGGCTGTATTCGCTGAACGTTTCTTCAGACTGTCTTCACTCAGCTTTGCCGTTTTATAACACAGCCGTCTCTCTCAGATTAATCTTTTGAAGAATGTATTAAAAAGGGTACCCGGCCAGCTTCAGACCTCCACTGTGCTTACTGGTGCTGTTCTGTCTCTTATGGGACAAACCCAAAGGTGTGTGTTTTTAAGCAGATGAGCACTCTCATGTTACAGAATAAGCTTCTGCTCTGTTTGCAGAAGAAGAGTCGTCGCAGACGGGGAGTGAGGCAGGTGGAGATCCTCCAGCATCTTTTCTGGATGGACAACAGTACTATGAACAGGTTGTGCTTTCCCTCTTTTAAGTAAATATAAGGCTGAGGATTTTCAATACCTTTCCAGTGAAAAAAGAGACACCTTAAAAAAAGCTACAAGAGATGTCCTATACCTGTTTTCATTCCATTAAAATCACCAGGTGTTCCCCCTAAATGAGTTTTTCTTACACTTTCCCTGAGTATCTAGTGATGTCTTCCAGTTCCCTCCCAGCTCTCCCAAGGACCAGATAAGTAAGCCGCAGCCTATACCAACTTTCAAGCCAGGTTGGGTTTTTGGGCAGCTGACTGGCCAAACAGAACTCACTGTGTTTCAGTTACGAATGGTACTGAGCCCTGACCAAGGCACAGCTTTTGATGTTTGTTCCCCACCTAGGAACTGGAACTTGTTGAAATGTATTATCTTCAAGATTTCTGTCCCTGCCCACTTTGGCTAAAATTGGTCATCCAAGACTTTGAAAGTAAATGTTTAGGGAACAGTGTAAGACTGCCTCGCAGGTGAATATAAACCTCAGCTTCCCGTGAAAAGTAGACTGTAGTTCAGGAAGATGGAAAAGAATGTAGTACAAACACTGAGGTGTTTTCCAGTGAGATGTGCATGGATTCAGTACTGTTTACAGTGCAGCAGTGGTGCAGTGTCAGTCGGTCTCTGGGTTTGCAACAGGAACAAAATTAACTCACTCAAGGGTTTCTGCTTTCTTGGCCCTGTCCTTCATGTTTGCATAAATGAATTACCTGAGACTAACTCCATGGAGCAGAACACCTATTTCTTGACAAGCTGGCTTGGATGTCTATGATATATATTGCTGTAAAACTCTAAACTTATTCTTTGAGCAGGTTTTAATGTTCAGATTTTTTATGTATGTCTGTAGTGCCTAAAAATGCACATGCTCATAGCACTGCACTTTTAGATACTAGGAAAAAAAGCCACTGCCTAATCACAGCCATATGTCTCCTTCTTATAGCACTAAATTCTCAGGAAAGGTGAGATTAAATGTGCCTCCTCTATTTTTTCTGATATTCATGACAGCTAGTTGTAAAAAGAAACTGGTTTATTTTTTTTTCAGAGTTCTTTAAAAATACAAAGCCCACACAGTCATAATGGATAAGCTCCTGAGACAATTAGTAGTTTAGACAATAGTTTGGACAGTATTAACAGGGGATGATTGGTCATTGTAAAGGCCATTTGACTGACTGTTGAACAGTTGCTTGGTCCTAAGCTTTTGCTGTCTGACATTGTTTTATCAAAAGATACAGAAAATTTGAAAGAAACCTACAGAGAAGAACATTTTAATTTCAATATTGTTTTTACTTAGTGTTTATGTGTACAAATATTTTAGTAAGGACACCACGCTTAGTTAACTGTTATATTACAGTTGTCTAACTGTATTTTTAGATATAGTTTCTCCTTAATGCAGAAGCAAGTACTCTCTGAGATTCATTCTTAGGAGTGAAGGTATCTCTGTTCTTTCATAAGAAATGTGGAGCAGACATCTGGTTTATTAGTCTTTGTAAAACCAGCCCTTAGCTGAGATGTAAAAGCAGACTGTTAAACCCTCGAGGTATAAGAAGAGCTGACTTAAGTTAAAGGATGTCAGATAGACCAGGCAGGGACTCTGAATTAGACTTTATCTCCTCAAACTAAAAAAATGTCAGTTTGGGGGAGAAGGAGAAAGCTTGTCAGAATGTCTTTTGGTTACCCAACTTTCTTGTGGTTGTTGACTTACTCTGTCTCTGTTTTCTGCCAGTTCTATCATTGCAATTTTTTGTTCTTTGCTCATGAGAGAAATACTCCAGGTTGCAAAACTGTAAGAGTGTATATATAATAGAGTTCTTGTTTGTCTTCTCTTTCCCAGGGATTGTATGAAGAAGCATTAAAGCAATTTGAAAAAATCAAGGATACAGATTTTCAAGCAATGTATCAACTTGGTGTAATGTATTATGATGGACTTGGCACTGAAAAAGACCCTGTGAGTAATTTAGCTTCACACTTCCTATTTTTCTTCTAATATTAGCTGATAATTACTAAGAGCTTCTTTGTAAGCATGATTATTTAGTCTAAAATTAACAGCCTTTTAATTTACAATTAGGTTCATAAAAAGCAGATGTTTACAGAGCATCATTAGAGAGAGGGCCCTGAGTTGAAGAAGTTCTCAAAAATGGCTATAATAAACTAGGTGAATCTGAGAAATACAGTAACTTGTATTTTAAAATTGACTTCGAAGGGCTTGGTTGGGCTTTGGGTGGAAGCTACGTTTAAAATTTGCAGTAATGTTTTTTACTTTTTAATAAGCAATATATGTAGATGAAATGAAGATTAGTCAAAATGGAAACAAAACATGTATGTTTCAAAGTGTAAGATCTCTGGCACGAGAGGTACTTTAAGGTACTTTCTATTCTTTTAGCACCGATGCTAGAGATGATTGTGCATCTGCCAATGGTTGACAGTAATATTTTTAAATTAGACAAATTAGGTATTAATATTTTTAAATTAGACACATGAAAAATTATATTTGCAAGAATCTGAAGAAAAGAATTCAGACTGAAGGACTACATTAGAAAAAAAGGAAGACAAAGGAAAGACTGGCTACAAGAAGAAGAGTTAATTTATTGGTGAAGATAATCTAAAGAAGTGGCATAAGGAAAGAATACAAACATTAGGAAAAAAGGGCAGATTATAAGACAGAAGGCCAAGAAAATGAACCGAAGGGTATATTAATAAATGGGACTCTTGTCTGGTGCTTCCAGCATTGTCAGCAGAACTGAAAATACTCTGATGGAGTTTGGAGGTGGTTAATTTTTTCTGTATGCCTGCCTAATTACCACATTTGTTTACTTGCAAACAAACATTTTAGCAAAGTTTCTTTCTTTCTTGTGTATTACATTATAAAAGCTGAATAAAAGAAAAAGCTTTTATAATGGACTGTTTCTAGAGTATTTAAACAGGGTGTCCATGCTAAATCCTAACAGTGTAAATCTTATTTCTACTGTACTGCTGAGGTCCAGTTGCTTATATGCAATGTTCTCCACCTGGTTATTTAATATTATCAGTTTTTGTCTTCTGTGAATCTAAGGTATTTTAAATGCAGGGACTTGAAAGTGTATTATGTATCACTTTGCTTTCTTGTTAAGGTTGCTTTATGATTTCAGATACATTATGCAATATTAAAGAGTTCTTAGAATTCTGAAATTGAAAATGTTGCAAGTTTAGGATGCAACATTGATTTATGTAAGCACAATAATATTTGTGAGAAAATTTTTATCAATGAAGAAGAGTGATATAATATCAGATGAAAATTTACAAGGAAATGTTTCACACTAAAAATATGCTGGGGTCAAAAATATAGGGGCTGACTAGTAACCAAAGATCAGTTCTGCTTTAGTATGATACTGTTTTCCAGGCTGTCCTGCCAGTATGCCTCAGCCTTCCTTCCAAGAGAAAGAAATTACTTGTCTTGCAGAAGTTAGTGCATTCTCAGATTATACATTTCATCTTCTTCACAGTCTGAACATAACAACTTAAATGGCTCAATTTTAGGGAAGGGGAGTGGAATACATGAACAGAATACTCAACTCAGATTCCCCAGAAGCAGCACACTTGAAGTTTGCGGCTGCATACAATCTTGGCAGAGCGTATTATGAAGGATGTGGTGTTAAAGATTCAACCACAGAGGCTGAAAGGTAAGGGCAGTCAGTGATTTTCCTGAAAAAAATTAGGATTCTGTGTTACTTAAACTCTGTTGTCCCCATTTTCTTAGGTTGTGGCTTACTGCTGCAGACCATGGAAATCCAAAAGCAAGTGTAAAAGCCCAGAGTACTTTAGGAATGCTTTATTCTATGCCAGCTTTAAAAGATCTGAAAAAGGTAAAACCCACTTGTACCTTTTGAAATAAAAATGAGTCACAAATAATTTTTCATTACACGGAAATAGTACAGTGGTATATATGACTCTGAAAGCTGTATTTTGAGTAGTTAGGAATTGTCATCCATTTAGCCTGTGTGAACAGATGACCAGAACCCTTCATTTTGACTCACTTGACACTGCTAGCCAAGTTGTTTGTTATTTTTTTTTTAGTGAGAGTATTGGAAAGAATGATAGAATGGATTAAAGTTTTGTCAACTTTGGTAACCTTCAGAAATCCAGCAAGTAACACTGATTTTTAGCTCTGACAGTAAATGAAGCAGGTTTAAAAGCCTTACAAGGATTCTGCTTTCTTTTATATATAAGCACTTCTTACAGGATGGTGGGTGTAAAAGCTTTGATGGAAACCATGTACAAGAAAAGCAGCAAAGTAAATATATACTCCAACTTTTTGCCTCTTGTTTAGGCCTTTTTCTGGCATTCAGAAGCATGTGACAATGGAAATCTGGAATCACGGGGAGCACTTGGCATTATGTATCTCTATGGACAAGGTATACGTCAAAACTCTAAAACTGCTTTGGAACATTTGAGAAAAGCAGCAAAACTTGGAAACATCTATGCTCAAGGTCATCTTGTAGAATATTACTACACTAGAAGATTTTACTCAAAAGCTGTTGCAGTAGCCAAAAGGTAATGTTTTATTTTTCATTATGGTTCTTCATGCAAGACCACGTAATACAGATGTAAATGATTAATAAGATAATGATCTTGGCTTTCAAACTCAAGAGATGTTTGAGATAATGCATTGCAAAATTCATCTTTAACAACAGAATATCCAATGACAAAATTAATACTATAAGGTTCTTAATAACTCAGTATGGTGGAAATTTTCCTTGTGATCCTATAAAGCAAAACAGCCTTGAATTAGAATCCCAAGAAGATGTGCACATGCAACCCTGCCTTCCTTGTCCACTATCTCCCCTAGGCTCCTGTCTTCACCATTCACTTTAACCCCTACAGACATAGTATCAAAGAACCCCCAGGCTGGAAGGGATCTCAGTGATAATCTGGTCCAACATTTCTTGGCAAAAGCACAGTCTAGAAACGATGGCCCGGCACCCTGTCCAGCTGGATCTTAAAAGTGTACAAAGTCAGTGAATCCACCACTTCCTTTACCTGCTTTTCCATCATTGGTATGTTTCTCTCTTGGTTTTGAGCAGGTTCAGAAACTTGCAGTTAAGCCAAGGGAGTCTCTTGCTCTACCTACTCTCCTTATCTTTAAAGGGGATGAACAAACAGTTCATTGTACTTGCAGGAGAGCATTCTTGAAAATTCTTAGCACTCACTAAGTCCTTCATTCTCCATGGAAATTTCCTATGGAGACTCTCCCAACTGTGCTGTGAGTTGAAGTTTACCATTCTGAAATCTAAAACCTTTGTCTAAGCATTAACCCTCAGAGTGCTCAGCAGGATCCCAGATCCACAATATTATGATAACTGCACCCAAGGCTATCTCTCAAAGAGGTATACAAAGCAGATTTTCTTGATTTGCGAGTAGCGAGTCAAGCAGTGCCTCATTCCTGGTTGGCACATCTGACATCTGGTTGAGGAAGCAGTACTGTACTTCTTTGTTCTAGGGACTTCATGGATGTCCTGGGAGTTGTTGTATTCTTCCATCTAACGCCTGGGTAGTTCAAGTCACCCATAAGATCCATATTCCATTACCCAAAGCTTACTTAAGTGACCCAAATATTGTCTCATTAGTCTTATTGTCTTGGTTTGGAGGTCAGTACAGATGCTTCCTGTAAGATCCCTCATGAGATGATCCTTCTGATTCTGGCCTAGAGGCATTCAATAAGGCTTCCAAAATTGCCATAGTTAACTTCTACACATTCAAGGTTCTCCGTAACTCAAGAACATGATTTCTCCTCTTTTTCTGTCTTTACAAAACAGCCTATAGCCATCCATCATTATCCTCTGGTCATGTGAGTTTTTCCACCATGCTTCAGTTATTCCTACGCTTGTGTGACTTTGAGTGGGTGCAGAGCTCCAGTTCCTCCTGTTTGGTCCCCAGACTGTGTGCATTGTACACATACACTTGTGGTTGGTCTTCTGGTTCTCATCCTGGGAAGCTAAAGAGCATTTGTTGCTGCTCTGGTTGGCCTGGCTTATTCCCCTGTTGGTTGCACTAGCGCAACCACTTTGGGTCCAAAATGCCCTCAAATCCTTCAGTTTAAAGCTCTCCTCAGCAGGGTGGCCAGCCTGCTGCCAAGGATTCCTTTACCTATTCTAGACAGGTGGATCCTATCCCTCCTTAACATGCTGTAGTCATCAAACAATGTCCCAACATCATAAAAGCCAAAACAGTTGTGACAGCACCAGCCACAAAGCCAGAAGTTGATTTGTATTATATGTTTAAGTTTGATTGCATGTGGGGAGGAACCCACTGGTAAAAGGTAACTGAAGAAAAGGTAACTTGGCACCAGTATTTGCTTGCACCCCAGGGCTTTGTAGTTTTTCTTGATTTGGTGGTGTCATTCATGCCCACATGGAAGAGTAGCAAAGGTTCTGTGCTCTGGACAAGTTGTGGCACCCTCAGCTCCTGGACAGCCGCACACCCCCCATGAGTCCCACTCACACTGACAGATGGTGCCTCAGTGCCTTTTCACAGAAAATTACTCACTTCAAGTGCTTTCTTCTTTTTGTTGTTTGTGCTGCTGGTAGTTTTTCCTTGCAGAATTTGCTTCTGGGTGTATACAGTGCTTCTGGGTGTATACAGTGAAGCTTCATATATGCTTTAGGTTGTAGTTCTGGAGGGTGGGGACGGAAGCAGAGTCCTGCTTTTGTGTGTCACCAGGGTCCAAGGTGCCTAATTCTCTGTGGTGTCCACCACAGGAACATGATTTTGAAACCACTTACCTACCTCCATCTTCATCTCAGCACCTCTAATACGACAAAGTCTTCCAGTCTCCACCTCTTCCATCTTAACGTCATTTCTACTCATTGTCTCCCACCCCATAATTTCCTCGCTCTGCAGCTTGGTGCAGTTCCTGTGTCCTTTACAGGAAATGCAAACACTGGTGCTGGGTGGGATCCTGCTGCCAGCACTCTGAGCAGCACCACCTGGGACTTAGAAGCAGCTGCTGCACACAGTGCCAAGTTATCACCCTTGAGCTTTCCATGAGTTGCTGCTTACAAGGATGCATAATACACCACAAACCAGGCATCTGCATGCACGTGATGTCTGATGATTATCTGCTTGCATAGAGGTGCTGGTCTGAGCCCCAGTTAGGCAGCACTGACTGGCTTTTCACAGGCAGTCACTGTGGGACTCACTGCTCCACCTACACACTCTGGAGTGGTTTTTGTATTGCAGAAATAGCAGCTTCTGCTATAGGCTGCAGTATTTAAAACAGTCTGCATCAAGTTTCTGTGTTTTCAACAAGTCAAGTAGGACAAGAGCACTGTTGGAGCAATGTTCTATGGCTGATAAACAGCACATTTCATTGACAAACCTCCAGAGCTTACCAGTGTATGTTAAAAATCCAATCTGTCAATCAGATTATTGATTTGCTGGAAATAAGGTGCAGATAGATTGACTACTTGCACAAGTGGCACACAATAACATACATGCTTTTTACAGTGTGTTTTCAAAGCTGCTGCTGCACAGAAATAAATGTATCACAACTTACCATCTTACAGAGGTTGCACTCTCTATATGCTACTGCATAGTAGATGCTCTGGTAATTCAGTAGCTCAGCCGTGGATGCTGTTTGCTATACTCTGTGCTGAAAAGGATTGTTTCTCTCTGAACTGCTTTTCTTTCTTTTGCACTGTCAATAGAGCGATAGCTGTTCAGTCTCATCTAGCCTGTCTCACTGAGAATGAATCCCCTCCAGTCAATGCTGCATGGTCAATTATCCAGATAAGTAAACAGTGCACTTCACCAGCTGCAGTTGTGATTGCAGAAAATAGCAATGCAGTCCCACACTACAGTCAGAGATGACCATTTCTGAAACAAAACATACGCAACCATAAAGTTGGCCCTAATTTCAACAGTTCCACTTAATTAGAATTGAAGTTGGCCTTGAGGCAAATATCTCAGCAGTTCAGCCAGTAGAATCAAGCAACAATATCTTTTCTGCTAAAATTTGTCCTTCTATGTTCATACCAACTGCTAGTTTATTAGGTTATATTTTACAAGCATAAAAACATTATGTGACTATGTGCAGTATAACCTTGCCTAATATTTGGAGTCGACATTACCCACTGATACTTCACTTCAAATAATTTAGTTATCCCACACTGTTCTACTTACCAATTGCTATGCTATGTTCTCGAAGTCTGTGCTGTAATAGCATTTTTGCCTGACTTGACTGGGTATCATTATTTGCATCAGCATCCTGCAGTGTATCTTTTGGAAAGGAAGGCAAAAATGTTATGTATCAGGAATAATAAGAGAGATAACGTTACTGCTGTTTGATTGTTCTTGCTAAATAAGAACAGTTGTGTTACTGTATTTGTTAATGCAACCAAATTAGGTGGGAGAACCACCTAGCAGGCACTGAGTTGCACAGGGTAGTTGAGAACAATATTTCATAAGTGCTGATTTATAGGAAGTACCTATGAACTGAAATTAATTGCATTTTTCCTTCTTCTGTCAAATCTGCAAATTTGACGCAGCTAAAATGATGTGTAAAGAAGCATATAATTACTGTTTGGTATCTGGAAAGGATATGGGGCTGGTGGTATCTGTTTTAAGACAACACAAAAAAATCAATTCCCACTTAAGTATAGCATTTTCTAATATTATAGTGACTAGATAGTTATAGCTTGAAAGTTAAAACAACATTGACTTTGTCCCTCTGATTCTTAAAATGGTTCTTAGTAAAAGCAACATGCTGAAACTAAGATGGCAGCAAGCATGCAGAAGAAAGGAAATAATTGAGCTGAGACAGTGATAAGTGGTTTTCCTAACAGTTTTATAACCAGAGGTTCTCAAGCATGTCCAAGATTTTCAGATTACTATGATTTGCCAATATCCTAATGAGAACTGGAAATTTTTCAATCAGAGAATGGTTTGGGCTGGCCCTTTAAAGATCATCTAGTTCCAGGCCCCATGCTCTGGGCAGAGACATCTTCCACTACATGAGGTTGCTCAAATACATGAAATGAGAACTTTGCCTTTCTTCCACATATAATTTCCATAAAATATTTTAATGGGAATAATTATTGTAAAATATGTTGCCTTTTATAACTAGTATAACTATAGAGAAAGTGACTTCAAAAGTTGTATATTTGTTTGCTGTTTAATATCACAATATTCAAATAAGACTAACTTAAAATCAAATGTGAAATAGAAGAATCCTCTTAAGATGCTGAATACATGTGAATTTCAGCTTATTTTGGATAATAATGTAAATGGAAAGGAGGCATTGTCAAAGTCATATACAGTCAACTTTAATTGTTGCTTGAACTAGCATTATCTGACCTAATGCTTTAAATTCCACAACAGGGCTACAAAAAATGTTGATATCAGTATGCTAGCCAAGACAACTGATTGTCATCCAATATACGTAGCCAAGGGGGCTGCTATGGCTGCTTTTTACTTGGCTAGATGCCTTGACCTTGGCCGAGGCACAGAGCAAGACCAGCATGCTGCTGAGAAATACTATTCTGAGGTAAGCTGAGAAAGTCTTACAGACTAATTTATATCTCATGAAATGGAGTGGTACCTAGGATCTGAGTCTCTAAATTTGCTATTTCATTAAAGACTCCAATACTATGTTAAAAAAAATGGTTGCAAGAAAACGTAGTGACAGAAGTATACTGAAAACTACTAAAAATAGCCTTGAAAGCATGCTACATGCCCACTTGTTTAAGCAAGCAATGCAACCAACAACAAAAAAAATCCATGGTAATCACAACAAAGAGCTTGGTAACTGGCAAGATATATTACCTAAACAATTTGAATAATTTTATCCCGAATTGATTTGCTTTCTGTCATTCTCTCACAACTGAAAAATCATAACTTTTCCATATACTTTAGATTCGGTAACAATTACAGCCTTTATTAACCATACTTAAATTGGCCAAAACTGGCCAATGCTTATTTTTATATTTACAGTTTCAGTAATAGCTGAGGATCTACTGCTTTCTCTGTTCAATACACATGGGAGAAAAAAAAGTCAGTCACATTTTTTTCCAAGTTCTAAATTTGGAGTAAGATTGAGGAAAACTAAGCATGAGGGAAAATATTAATAATGGCCTCTAGAAGATTAATCTGTTAAGTAATATCAGTGATGCCTAAGGCATCAAGGCAAGGTGATTATACCAGCTGAAAGGAATGTAGCAAGTTGTCATCTGTGCTTCAGAGAGACTCTATGGTTTCTGTGCATGTAGTGACCATTTGTTTCTACAAGTAGAATACTTTGATGTCCCTCTTGGTGCAATCTAAATGAATGGAGAGTTATGTAAGTGATGAATTACCACACAATTTTTGTGACTCCTTACTCAAGGAAGCCACTGATAGAAGAGGCTTAGCAGAGCAGGTCTGAATACAGATATTTTAAACATTTTGTTCTCCCACTGTGAAAAATGTTATAGAGGATAGGATGAGAAGGAGATCAGTAAAGGAATATAAGCTGAGGTATTATGACAATTGTAGCCAATATTCTGAGTAAAATTTTAAGGCATCCAAGAGGTCCATCAGGATTAAATATCTGCATAGCTTTGTGAGAGTACAGTCCTTCCCACTGTCTTCTAAAGTCTAGTATAACTGCCACAACTGAAAGAAGACTACAACTTTCACTCATTATTCACTTGCTGCACATCTGAGGCTGATCTAGGAATGTCATTAACATCTCAGGATAAAGAGATAATTCCTATTGACTGGTGTCATGCATCTCTAGATCAATAGCAAAAGAGAAGCAACATAAATAAAACAAGGAAGCTCCCTGACACAGTAACTTCATAAGAGTTGTGGGGGTGTCCAGTATTTCTTTGGCACCTGGAAAATTCTCATGTTAACTGTACAACTGCACTTACTTAAAATCATATCTGCTTGTTGTAATTAACTGCTCAGCTGTGGTTTTAGCCTACCATTATTAGATCAAGTCAGTTTTATAATAGATGAGAAAGAGAAGATGGGCATCACTAAGGGTCCTGAAGTAGATGACGGAGGTGAATGAAACTCATCCAGTCTGTAAGCAGATTTATTTTTCTAACTGTGATGCTGCACATGCCATGCCAACACACAGAATTAAAAAAAATAAACCCAGGAGTAACACTATAGTCAAGTATGCTAATTTAATTATTAATCTTTTTTTTATTATGTGGCATTAGAAACAGGGATTCAAAGCCAAATATGTTAACTCTTCAATATTTTAGCAAGTTGATTGTCTCAGATAACTTTGTTGACACTTAAAGGCTCATTAATGTTATATTGACAACATAAACTTCTATTGTAGCTATAAATTAGAACTCTTATATTCTTTATTTTCAAAGGCATGCCATCTGGATCCTACTGTTGCTTCTCACCTTGAACTGGCAGCTAATCTTGGGAGAATTTAGTGTTTCCTTTAACTGTGACTGGTATATAAATATATTTCCTACAATAAACAGCCATTAATCTCCAGCAATTATAGACTGTTCATCACTTACTGCTTGCTTTTCAACTTCCTATTAATTATTATTTAAAGCAATTCACTGATTCATTTTATCTAAAATAAAGAGAAAGTAAAAAGCTCACACTCTCTAACTCAGATAAAGTCAAGACAGATTTTTTTAAAATAGTATTGAAGACTTAAAGGTTTATTAAGGATGTTTCACTGGGACAGATGTATTTTCTTCATGTCATACTGCTACATAGCACATGAATCAAGCCAAAACCAAATAAAAATGGTTGTTTCCTCTCTGCATATATGTTTAATATTCTGAAAAGCTTGAACCTAAACTTATCTCATTTTCACATACAGCCCACAGCCATTTTTAAAGCTTAACTTTGTTAGTAGCAGTTATACTTTCTTCCATATGCTTTCTAATGTATCTAGATCTACTTAAGTGTCTTTTATACATTTTACTTTTGGATTGCAGAGACTCAGAGTTGGAAACAGAGTTGGAAACTGGTAGAACACCAAGCTTTAGAATTCAAACCATACCAGCTTCTAAAACTAGAAAATACTACTTACAGAACTGTGGAAAAGAAAAAAAAAACCCAAACATTAGTATGGAAATATTAAATATACGGCCTCAGCATGAGGCCTGTTTTCCTCAGTCCTTCATATTACATTCACACTGCCTCTGTTTGTATTAGAAATAGTGAGAAACCTGTTGGCTAGGATTATGTATGCCTGAGCAATGTCATGCTGGATCTTTTATCAAAAAATACTTTGATTAACCACTAGGAAAACTTACTGATTGCTATGGTAAGCTTGCACATTTCTAAATGCCTATTTACTTATGGAACTTTGTAAGTGCAGAATTTGCCTTGCTTCTTATAACTGTGCCACGACCTGAAAACTTTTCTGAAACTGTTGGAACAGAAGGCTGGATGTTTAAATGTTAATTTAAATACAATATACAGACTGTATGTACCTTACAATACAGGCAGTCATAATTACAAGTAGTTTTCCTAAGAGCACAACTGTTCTGAATTGAGAAGACAGTAATGAGTGTCACCTAGGGATTTTTGATGATGTTTAATTATTTAGATGTGCATTAACACCATATTTACATATTTTTACATAAATTTAAAAAAAAACCCAACCACTGAAGACAATTTTCTTTCATTGTATAAAATAAGGGAAAGATTTGAAGGTTATTTGAAATTGGGGGATTTGAATAAAACAGCCCTGAATAATATCAGGGAAGTTATCAGAATGGTTTAATTAAATGTCTACTTGATCATTCATAGAAGCAATTCATAAGCAGTAATCTCTGAACTAACATTTAACACAGGCATTCTGTTAAGACATACCAGCTTACAATACATAATTTTGACACAGACTTCAAAGCAATGTAGATATTTCTTATGAAACTAGTGCTGTCAAACTCATCGATCAGTTGTCAGTGCAGCCTCATTATCAAGTACTGCAATCCGGTTGTGATATTTATTGCTTACAAATGCTTCAAACTACAGGAAATCTTTGGTAAAACCAAAACTGATAAAATTTTCACAATAGCTTTACATGTAGTATTGCACGACAAGGCTTTTTCAATACACAAGAAAAAAAAGGAATGCTCAGATCCTCAGTGAGGAGATTAGAACTGTACAACATTCATTAGTTTACCACTATAAGCAAAATTTCTTTCCATAAATGTTTAAAATATCTTCTGGTTTCTTTCAGCATATATGAACATTTAGTTTTCAATCTATATTTGAAACAGAGTAGTCAAATAGAACAATTTAAATAAAAATTGGCAGCTATACAGCATTTTTTGTCTACCCTATGACAGCATCAGATCTTTTCAAGTCTGTTTACTTCACAAAAAACTCAAGAGGAAAGAAAAATGCTAAAAATAATCGTAGTCCTCAGCCCTCTATGGAAAAGAGGAAAATAAGTTTCATGTCTATTCTTGAACATAGACATTTCTCTAGTGGTCCAATTGTGCAGATTCAAACCTAAGTGGCATTAAGCTGCTCTAAATGAGCTCTCAGCTCAGGACACAGTTCAGTTAGCAGCAGTTCCAGCAAAACCTGAAAAACAGAAAAGAGTTGAGATGTTGCAAGTGCCCACCAAATGCCCTCCTTTCTGCTATGTTTATAACAGAATAGTTACTTCTGATAACCGAAGCACATAGGTTCAATTATATTCATCATTCATGCAACTACTTTTCTTTCATTCTTTCATCCAAAAGTTAGCATGTGCCCTACAGAGAACATGGGAAATGTCTTAAGGTTGAAAGGAGGCAAGTGTTAAGGGCAACTGCTTTCAGATCAGGATTTCCCACCCTGTATAAACTAGTGCTGTTCTGTCAAAGACTCTCTAGCATCATAAGCAAGCACCAGGGCATGCACCTTCTCTCTGCTGCAGAGGCAGCACTGTGTGACAGGCTGCTGTCTGGAATGTGCCAGAAGGGACTGACTGACTGTGAGATCCAGCTGCGTATTCTAACTAGTCCCAACAATTCAGGAGTGGAACTTCTGGAGGGCTATAAGCCAGTCCTGGAGCTCTCCTTCTCTAGGATTCTTCAAGGTATGTTTATTTTTCTAAGCTGTATGAAGAAACTAGTTTGTACCTTATGAAGTCAGGCGTGTTGGATGTGGTGGAGGATTTCATTAGACAAAAGCAACGCTGCTGTTAAACAGCCTTTTGTTATTCAAACTTAGTCAAGTAATCAAATCTAGAACATCTGACTTAATAAATAAATCTCTCATAAACACAACCCCTGGGCTTTAATACTGAGAGAGTAGAGCTCAGTAGCTAACAGGATTATGAAGTTAAAGCACTTCTCTTCTGGTTACTTACATAAAGTAGATGCTTATTAGCCTTCCTCTCTTGCAACGCATTGAACACTTTCACTACACCATGACGGGCATTTTGTTGTCCAACAAGATTCTGCAGAGTATCTGCAATAAACATTACTTCAGTGTATACTGTTTTGCTCACGCAAGGCAAACCCTCCAGCCAGAATCACTGAATCATCATTCTACTACCCCATATCACAGTCATCAGGGTTGGAAGAGACCTTCGACATCATCTAGTACAACCGCAAAGACCCATACAGGAGGGGAAACAAAGTTACTGCACTTCATTGGCCCTCGGCTACAAGATACACAGTACCTACTCACCAACCTTCTAAAAACACAGCTTGTAATTCAGGTCACAGCTTAAAAAGATACTCTTATTCTCAAATTACCCGTGTTAGACAAGAGCGTGTGCCCCTCAATGACAACGTTTTAACATGATATCTTGAATGCCTTCTCAGCAGTTCACCTCACCAAGTCTCATCTCACACACCATCAAGCCATTCACTTAAATACAGCCACAAAGACAGGATTTCTACAACATTTAAAACAGATTTAGCACTTGAATTGTCTCTCAGTCTTCATAGAGACTACTTCCCACAAATGAGAGAATTCTAACTCAATCATTTACATTTTGCATTAAATTAGAGAATAAATAGTGACTCAGTGCACCATCATTAATCTAAGGCGCCTTCAGCTATGTCCTGACATATGGCTCGCAAATCAGAAACAAAAAAATCAAACAAAACCACAAACCATATATGGAGGGCTATTTAGGTAAGCAGGTGAATATATAACACAGGGAGTAGATGGAGGGTTGTTTACACATCAAATGACAAATATTTTGCATGCATACCTATTCCTTTTTTGCAGTAAAAGTTGATTAAACTAACTAATGCATGGGAGTATAGGAGATGAGATCTCTCAGTGAAGCCATAAAATAGCTCATTCTCTTCAGATGAAGCAGAGAAAAAACATTTAAGCTATGTTTAAGTGCATTTCCAAGTACTAAAGGTAATGATTCTGGTTATTTTCAGTTAGGTGCCTTTGGGTTTATATGATCTCTGAGGAGCTGGAAATAGGTAACTGGACTTCCTGTCCTGTGAGTGGCTGTCCTCCCACCCACTCAGGATGGAGCATCTCAGAATGGTGCCCCAGAAATGTGCTGGCTGAACAGGAAGCTGCCTGGGCTTGGGAGATAAGGGTAGGCAAAGGAAAGAGCTGAAAAACCTATTCCTTCTAGGATCTTCTTCTGCCCAGGCTGCAGGTCATTCTAATGTTCAGTGCCCTGAGACCTCTAACAGAAATCTGCAACAACACACAATGCTGACAGCATGGGTAGATGCCTCTCTCTTCAACTTTGAAATACAAGAGGAAGAAGTAATTGAGGTGGTGCCACTCTCCCTATCTGGCAAGTAGTTCCAAGTAGCAGAGCCACATATTTGCTCACAGAGAGCCATCACATAGAGAATCTTGACTGAAGTTCCTTGATGAATATTATGCATAGAAATACAGCAATTTTGATTTTGCATCCACCGATAATATATGAATCCATGCCTTTTACCAGACAGGCAGGAGAGGCAAAGACTAAGGCCAAAATTATCCTTATTTATGCAAACAACCATAATTTCTCTACAGGAAAATAATTTGATTAGCCAGTTGCCTTCCTAGTTCTTAAATCTGTGATGATCAGAATGAAAGTACTCTCACCTGGAATGTTTTCAAGTAGTTTTTGCTGTGCTCTCTGTTTTGTCTCCTGCTTTTGTTCATCACTCTTGGCTCTCGGTGGTGGAGCTAACTTTCCATTTGGCCAAAAAGCATCTCGAAACACACCAATGTAGTAAACAAGCATTGGTTCACTGAACATCCAGTGTACAGTGTCACGGATTTGCCTGTAAAGAAGTGTACAGGGGAACCATCAGAGCTAGTCTTTCATGTTTTATGTAGATTCATTCTTTTTACTCCTCAAAGTAGTGGATAAGATGTTCTTTTTCATCTTATTATGCCAATATATCTGAGTTGATTTCACTGGCATCACAGTAGGTCGTATTCAGCTTTAGGTGCTCTAGGTTCTAGGTCATTCCAGATACCAGACTGAGACCTGGAGAAGGCTGCTTTTCAAGGAAATCCACCAACATACATTACAAATTAAAATTACTACATTGAAATATACATCAAAACTACATTTCAAGGATGGACTCTACAAAGGCTCCACACAGAAAAGACATGAAAATCAGGTAAGTAATTGTAGCAAACTCCAAACTAGTTGCCTGTAGAGATGTGCCTGCTAGGATAAAAACAAATTTTCGATAGAAGCACACTAAGTTCCTTCACAGATAGCAAAAGCACATTACTGAAGAAATTACAGATGGAGAGAGCAGCCTCCTCCTGTGGCTGCACCACTCACTGTAGCCTTCAGCACTAAGAGTCTGACATAGAGAGCAGGCTCCAGTCAGTACTGCTGAACTGGGCTACACAGCCAAGTCCCTTAAAATCAATGAAGTCAATCTACATGTAAAAAGCTAGATAGGAACTTTGCATGCAAGCTATGCTCACGCACTGTCTTCCTCTCTGTCCTACTTCAGGTGTCTTCCAGTTATCAGCAGGGTATGAACAAAAGAACCAATCAATTTAAAACTCAGTGAGCAGATACTGAGACCAGTCCAATTTGCTGCTACATAACATACATAAAAGGCTTTAAAATCCATGCTTGTGTGTGCTAATTTAGTCACTGACTGGTCGAAGAACAGCCTGTTATGGAGGTAGAACACTTCTAAAATTTTTTCTGACCAGTGATACGGCTTTTCACATAAAGGCATGCTGACTTCATAGCCTCGTGCAGGCCTCACTTGGCAACATAAAGGTATTCCACGGATCTGTGTTTTCTCTAATAAACATATTTGTAATTGAGCTGTGGAAAACAAATGCAGATTATCATATCCAGTGGGATGTCCAGATTATTTTTTAACAGTTCTGCTCTCAGACTTTTTTTCACAGAACAATGATGATGGTTTATTTAAAGCAACAGCTACTTACTTGTTGATAGTTCTTCCAAAAGTGACTTGTACTAGTGCAATTAATGTTTTTCTGACCCACTTGAACACTAGAACAATGAAAAATGACAAAAAAAATGACCAAGAAGTTAATAATATTATGGAACCCGTGGTCACATCCAACACCTTCCCCCTACCTCCCACCAAACCAAAACCTAACAACCCACCCCTACAGTAAACACATCATTATAACCCTTTCTAAGATTCTGTTAATTAGACAAAGGTTTCATTTTACTGGATTATTTTCCTTGTACTGTTTGCTGTATGGTTTTTAAATCTTGCAGATTACATAAGCGTGTATAACATGCATTCTAGGTTATACTATAAATTTTTATATGTAAGAATATTTCAAGTTTATGGAGCCATACAACTACTCAAAACCTTTCTTCTGCTATAAAAAAAAGTCCTCAAACTTCCCAACCTTTTCATACCTATTAGCATAAAGTACACACAGCAGCACCATTAAAATTCTGAAAACATTTTCAGTCAAACCAAGCAGTCAGCCTTCCATTACAAATAAAGGAAACAAATGTGAGTGCTTCCTAGTAATTACGGGTTAATCTTTCTTTCATGCTGTTTACCATCGCAATAAAGTCTATATTTGGAAGATACATCTGCCATTTTTGGAAGGTGCCACATTTTGTAATAGTTACCCTGCAAATAATTTTATAGACCATCATGTGTGGCTGCACATTCAAAAAGAAACAAAAATAGTTTTCTTTATTACCATCATGCAGTTATGTAAAGGGGAAAAAAATTCAGTATTTAAAAGGATACCACAATTCTAGCCTCACTATCATCATACAAATTGCAGAACTAAAATGCATATTTATTTCACTTTATATGGATATTTAAATTATATTTCTTTGTTAGAGATGCATTCTATAATAAAGCCATATTCATTCCTCGGAATTCCTACAATCTAACAAGGAGCCTATTTTAAAAAGCATACTACTGTCCTTTTATAATTTTTTCCAATTCTTTTCATGAAAATTTTAAAAATATTAAATGCAAATGCTCTCCCCTACGAGTTACATTTTTATTGCCTTTTTATATTGTAATTTCACTTTTGAATGAAATCTCCAAAGTTATGAACTACTGAAGAATAGCTGGGTTCCAAACAAACTAGCCATACAGGTTTAAGGAATGTTCCTACTTATTGAAACAGCAAAAAAATCTGGATTATGAAGTGCCCCACAGAGCCAAGAGATTCCATGAGCAATTGAGCAGGTTTACAGCTTACTTCCTCGCAGTTCAAAAATCTCTCCAATCAGCATGAAACACGGTTCAGCAAGAGAGTCCTTCTTCCCATCCACCTCCTCTCCGTAGTCTGACAGGTCACTGTCCTCTTCTGTTTCTTCCTAGGAAGAGAAGGACAACATGAGTATGCACTGCAGTTCCCCATCCTTCTTCCAGAATGTATTTAGTTAATGCCATGCTCTGGGGAAGGAGTACAGCCAGTCCTCTCAAAAAACAGTGTTAGAGCCAGCAGCTGCTGCTGGCAGAATCTGTCAAGCAGGAACCTCACTAGGGAGCTTGAAAAGGGATTGCACTTCCCATTGGACCAGAGTGATGAGGACACCCTGCACTGCTGGAATCATCATCACTGCTACATATTCTGGATGCAGCCTTGCCCCAGTAAGTACCTCAATGCTGCCCAGATTCTCAGGAGCTACTGCCCATATTGCCCCACCAACACCAGCTGGATAAAAGAAAGCAGGTGATATGGGAGTCATATACTGCTAGGAAACAGGTGAGAGCTGTAAGCAGGAGATGGCAGTCAGAGGTGTTTGTGAATGCAAAGCCTCCTCTGACACAACATCCACAAAAAACATCCAGGATGGGGAGACAGCCAGCTGGAGCTGTTTGCAATGCAAGCAGCTGGGAAGAAAAAGGGAAAATCTGCTTTTTGCACAGGGAGGAGCAGGTAGCTGGCTCCCCAGGAGAACAGACAGTGCCTTCACAGCTGAAGCCACTCAGTGGGATCAGGCAGGTGTCCTTACAGTGAGCTGGGAACCAAACCCAGCAGTGGAAAGGGAACCAGCCACTGCAGAGACAAGCACCATTAATGAGAACCAGCCCTAGGCAGAAATACAGTATTGTGATACTTAGTGTCCTGAGCCTGAGGATACCCAAGCTCAGAGCACCAGAGAAGAGTTATTTCGAACAGACTCACAGAAGATGACTGGGTTGAATCACCTCAGTTCTGGAAGTACCATCTATTCAAGAGTGAAGGACAGGCAGTAGGTTCAGTGTCATGAAGATTGCTTCAGGATCAGGACTACCACACCTATCATTACTCATGGCAGCCAACACATCCCTTTGCTTTCCTGGATCTTCCCCTGTAGGCCTATGCTCAGAGCAAAGCTAAGGATGGGCAGGCCTGACCTCCACTGAGGCTGGTGCAATGCCCCAGTCTCTGGATGAGGAATGGTCAGAATGCTGCGCAAATTTTCTTCAGCCTGGTTTTCAGACATATCAGTCCTTCCTTTTGTCCTCAACGTTCCGTCATCTTATATTGGTTTATTTTTCTCCTATTCAGTGAATCTCCTATCATTTAGAAAGTGCAACAAGAAGTGTAAATTCTTATTCCACAGTGTATTTTCTGTCCAGTAAGTTTATAAACCTAAAATCCCTTCTTCTAGATGATATCAACTGCATTTTTCTTCTGATTTGGTTCTGGTCTAGAGAGATAAGAAATACATTCTAAAGCTAGCCCTATCTAAGGAGTTGTATATATAGAGAAATTGCTGCAGTACCTAATCCTGAAAACACTCAAGAGGTAATAGTATTGCTCTAACATATATTTGAAAAATGTGAGATGAGATGTAAAGGCAAAGAGAGAGCTGAATGAGAGCATTCTCTACTACAAAGTCCAAAATACAGGAATTCTCAGTGACAAAAAGAACAAAATTATAACAGTTTTAAGTGTGGTTTAACACAGCTAACTTCATTTATGACCTTGTATCAAATGGTTTAACCCTAGTTTAACTCCTTTAGGAAAGTATCCAAGATGCTATCAACTGGGCAAGACTGAGCTGATCCAAAGATCTTACTGAAAGTCATGGGAATGCAAGAAACTGCAGAGCTCATCCCAGACTGCCTCCAAATCTCTCCCCCTCCATATAATTTTATTATTTTCATATTAGGACAAATGTTTGACATATTCAGAGGGTCTGACAGTTCCCACCATCTGTATTCTGTTGTCTTCTCTTGTGTTTAAGCTTAGAGAAAGAAGGGAGAAGAGAGGGAAGAGAAATGCGAAGCAGGATGGTCTTTGTCTGCATTTGCACAGAGCCTGGCATAATACACTCTAGCCAAAATTAAGCTCCTAGTCCCACAAGCAATAAACAGTATTAAATTTAAACTCAGTAAGAAGTTATGTTCCAACTCCTCTGTTGCCACATTCTGTGGGCATTTTTTGCTCTACTTCCTTTCATTTTTCAGTATCGGTTGCATAATTTCTGCTTTGTTTATTTGTTCTCTCTCTTCTCACACACTCTCATTACAAATTCTCTTTCCTTCTCCTGTATTTCCTAACTATTTCCTCCTACACACTCACATAATACAACATTTATGCAGTCTGGCTTTGTCTTGAGGATGTTTTACAATTAAATAGCAAAATACAAGTATCTTCACACTTCAATGCTTTCATGCCACGTCTATGTAACAGTCATTTCAGTGAAAGCACTTTGGATTTTAGAACTCCAGTACTTCTATCAAAGAGTAAAACTAGTTTCTCAAACTTTCTTTATATTTATTACTCTGAAATGAGGTACATGCATTCAGCATCTAGATGTAAACACAGTGTAATTTTGAAAGATATATTTAGGATTTTCTTATTTATGAGATGCAAGACCACCTTTCTCCCTATTAAAAGGCCAGAACTGTACATGTTCCCCAAACTCCAGTTGTCTTGCAGAAGACCTATCCACTCCAGACAACAACAGCATGTAAGAAATTAACTATTTCATATAAATTTTGTATAACATGTAACTAAAAGGCAGAATAGAAACAATTCCTTGAATGTTGCTTTATCTGAGCATGAACACAGAACAGAGTGCCATGGAATTATGGTCAATTTAGTCAATGAGCTATTTTAGTCACTAATCTATTATTCATTGCATTTTGATAGACAATGGGGTTTTATGGCTTAATAACAAATTCTCCAAGTGGTTTGCCCACATAGGCTCCTGCCTGCATTTGCAAATTCCCTCGGTAAGCCTGTACTATTTGTCAACAGTTTTTTGTCAAAACTAGCTCTGCTTCAGAAGTTGTCCTGAAATTAAGGGTACAGAGCTGTTCCTGCCAAGAGAATATTCCCAAGTAGGAATTATTTTTACCTGCCAAAACCCCTCTGGAATATGCATGTCCAGGACTCAAAAAGTGGAAAATTCTGCTATAAAAAATAAACAATCCCACATGAACTGCAATTTCATTATTTGTGATAGCTTACCCAATTGCCTATATGCATTTAACAAAAGGCAGGAAAACTATTTTATTAATAAATACCTTTTAAATTCATAGGCAGCTCTTACTTCTGACTCTTTGTTCACTTGCAGTAAATTACAAATGACCTTTGGAAATATTGCCTGACATTCAAACACTAATGACTCTCCCTGCCTACTTTGGACAAGTAATTAAATTTGGGGAGATTACTTTTCTATCACTTACCTCCTGATGAGAAAACAAATCACCAGGAAGTCGTTCTAGAAATGAGGAGAGTGAAAAAGATGACTTCTTTCCTTGCACATCAATAACTTTGAGGTGCTCTGGGGAAGGGCTCAAGAAGGCGTAAAGTGCTTCACTCTGGCACAGTCTTTCATCAGAGAGTAATTTCTATGAAATAAAAATAATGACACATCACAACAAAGCAACACATCAATTAAATATTTCTTGTTAAGGAACAAGATGTGTTGAGGCATCCAATAAACCTCATTAAGTCACGGCTCAGAGGTAGTGTGAGAAAAAAAATCCCTATCTCACAAAGATACTTTAAGAAACTAGTTCTAAAGTACTGGAACTAGTAAGAATAAAGCTTTTAACCTTACAACTTCATTTTTTTATAAAAATTTCTCATTTGTAAGGAATTTGTTGTGAAGAGTGAAGAGCTGAAAGTGGCAATTACAGGATTAATTATTTATGATTTCTTACTTAATTGAAGTTTAAATTAACTTACCACTAGAGGAAGGTTATTATCAGTCAAACCAATCTCAACTTCAGGCATTTTGGACAACATTTATAATGTCAAACCTTACATCTGACCTATTTGTTCTAGGCGCTCCCTTTAGGCAATAGAGAGACAACATTCTTGCAATTCTCCTGTTTGGATATCTGTTAGTTTTTTCTTTGTTTTCTTACCTGCAGGAAGTTATTAAGCTGGTTCTTGGATTTCTCCATAAATTTCTGGTCTATGGATTTGAAGGGCAGCTTGCTGAGAGAAGGCAACTGAACTTTCTTTAATGATGGAAAACACTGTGTAGGAGAAAGGGGAGGTCAGTTAACATGCATGCAGAGAAAAATACAGGTGGTTTAGAATGAAGAGACTCCTTTGTACTCTCATCTCCCTTCCACACCCCTCTCAAGAAAGATCCTTCCCTTTCCCACTCTGGGCTGACACATCTAAACCCTTTCCCTTTACACCACCATTATCTATCCCTTATCAGACAGAAAGGTTAAAGCACTGTAAAAAAACCCCAACCTTCTCTCTCCCCAAAAGCTGTCATTTCTAATACTTCCCTAGAAGCCAGACACAAATTCTAGTTCTTACAGCAGGCTCTTGCATGACAGTGCAGAGCTTATACCATTTTGACACAGTGCAGAGCATATACCATTTTGACATGGGGTTAGTCCAGTAAAACATCATTAAGGGGAAAATATAATTATAAACAAACTTTATAAGCATCTGTCAGAGACCAGAAATATGCAGAAATCTAGCTCCAAAAGTCTAAAAGCCAAAAGGCTGGCATTAAAACTGGCAGTCATCATTCTGACAAATTTTAGCAATTTGTATCTTCTCCCTTCCCTCAGCCAGGATTCGTACCTCACTGAGTTTGCGGTGTAGGTTCTGAAACTCACTGAGCTTCCTAGGAACAGTCCAGTTCTTAGTTTCAGCTCCACCAACTTCTTGTAAACTCACCATGACAGAGTAACAGGGCACTTGTTCTCCATTCTCTTCTAAAACCTTGAGGGGAAAAAAAAAAAAAAACAGATAAGGTAATCTTCGTTGCAAGTAAACAGTGGAACATTTGAGCTGCCAGATGACTGGCTTGCAAACTCAGTCATCAGTCCCACGCTTCTCTCGAGATTTGAAAAGTACATATGGAACAATGCCCTTAATGAACTAACCTTCACCCAAAATGCTGTGCCAGTCCTGAATCATTCCTCCAGCTAAGCTAACTACTATTACACCTTACATACAGTTTCATAACACTGTTCACCAGTAATCAGATCTTCCTGGCATGTCCTCTTCAAACAGCTGTATTGTTTTGGTTTTTAAAGTACCTACCATATAGCTTTCTGATTGCTCATCAATACTCTGTCTCCTATCTGCACTTACCTGAGTGTTCCCCCTTTATTCCCACCCCCTCTTCCCAGTGCTCCTGCTGAGGCTCACCCACACACCAGGCACAGCAGCTCTGCAGCTGGGCCTTGCGACAGCTGGTGCTTCTCAGACCAATTTCTCTGCTCACTTGAGCTGCTCTGTTTGCACCATTTGTGGTATCTGTGCAGTATCTATTTCTGAGGGACCCACAACTTTACAAAAATAGTAATGATTCAAACTACAATCCCCAGCCAGAGGAAGGAGAAGCAATTAACCACACTGTGCAAATGGGAAAACTACAGCAAAGTTAAACAATTTTTTTTGAGACAATGGCAGCAGTCTGGCCACACTGTTTCTTAATTTGATATAAGAATTGACATAAGAATTTCATCCTTATGTCCTATTGGCAACAGATTTTTGTTTACTCATTTTGAGGAGACATCTAAATTGATTATGAAATGCAAATAAGGGAAATGCATAAAATACTTCACTCTAGAATGTTTGTCTTTATACACATGCAAATAACAAAAAGGTAATTATAGAATACCACTCCCAATCTTTTTGAGCAAAGTTATAATTTTAAAGCTTTTTTAAAAGAATATTTAAATAATCTAATTAGGATAAGAATACATTTTAAAAATCATATAATTGTGACAGTTTCTGAGAAGCCTGTAGAGGTCGGATAACGCAATGCTATTGATGAACAATTTCACAAGCAACTACACCACCACTGTAAAGGCCATGTGGCTGAAATGTACCTTCCTATTTTTAAGCTATTCAGAGCTTACATAGTGAATATTCCCTGTGATGCATTCCTCACAAAGCTGCACATGGACCACTGGGAAGCCAAGTCTGAGGCCCAGATTTCACGTATCTCTGTCAAAAAGCTGCAGCAGCACCCAGACTGAATACAAAGCACCAGCTTGAATGCCTGAAAATGTGCCTGGTTCTCAGTGCAGCTATTTGGAGAAGTGCCTATCTCCTGCCAGAGTGCTGCAGAAATAAATGCTTGAACAGCCTCCAAGATGCAGGTCAGAGAGACATAGTGCAGAAGAACTGGGAGCATCTGGGGCAGTCTCTACGCTGTCTACCCTGAGCTAGGTTGGATCTGTTTGTAGGTGACTCACAAACACCTCCTGGCTGTCAGATCAGTGCTGAAATTGCTGATTTGAGTCATGCCTATGATTCGCCATTCTGAATTTGTTCCCAGGGCAGGAATTTGCATATGTAGGGTCATCTGAACTGTAATTGTCAGGAGAAAGTCATCCCTCTGAAAGGACATTTTCAAAATGGGAGGACTAAGTACTTCTGCTTCAAGTTAGGGTCTACGTGCAAAATCATCTAAATTCAAATTATTAGATGTAGTCACATTACAACTTTCTTCAAGTACCTTCAGATATTCTCATATAAATACCGAAAGTGTTCAGGATCTTCTTAAGAATGCAAAAATTTTTATCAACTTAAGTACTTGTGAATTTGGTTTTCTAAATTAATGAGTCAACAGAAGAAAGGAAAAATGGAATGTTGGGAGGTCTTCTAAACTAGTCCTCTGCTGTTAATAGGCAGCATCTCATACAACTGCTATCATGAATGAATGCCAACTAGAGAGCCCTATTCCTCTGATTCTCCCTTTTGCTAAGTTAAGCAAACAAAAGTGATTTCACAATCACTTCTCATGGGAGAAGTTCCTCATTCAAATCCACACTTCTAAGGGACACAGCCCAGCACCTGCAAAGCAGCTGTAACACTTCCTCATCTTGAATGGAAGCTCCCCTCCTAATGTATTAAAGGGTTGCATTTACCCTTGACAGACCTGCAGCCCACTCAAGATGAACTGCACATCTGACAAGCCACCAGCATGCCTACTGCTTCCAGCCAAAAGGTGCTCCAAGGGCCAGAGCTGAAGCCCAGAGCTCCTGCTGAACACCAAACCTTGAATGCCACACACAGATTTCAGTGCCCTTCTAATACCACTATCCAAAAAATCATCCAGCATTTTCACAACCTTCCTAACCCTCTTCTAGCCCTGATTTCAGGTGCTGCCTGTACAGTGCTGAGTACAGGGGGGAAATCACTCCCCTGTTCCTGCTGGCCACAATATTTCTGATGCAGACCAGGATGCCATTGGCCTCCCTGCCCACCTGGGCACACAATGCCTCATGTTCAAAGGCTGTCAACCAGCACCCCCAAGTCTTTGTCCACTGGGCAGCTTTTCAGCCACCTCTTGCCACCCAGGTGTGTAGTGTGGTAAAAAAAAAACACATGCACTTTCTTTTCACCTTATTCAGATCTACGAACTCAATTTCATATGAAAGCAATAGATTTTTAAAAAATATGTTATTCTCTGAAACAGTCTTTCTTTGGACAAGGGAGACAGAATGTCTGCTACAATTTTAGTTGATACAAGGCCAAAATCATAAAAGCAAGAAGAGCAAGTTAGGTTATTTAGCTATAAGCTTTACACCTGTAATGGGGAAGAGACTCACAGTATTACACAAGTTGTTATCATAGGCTCCCTTATTCTGCATGTTCCTACTGTATTTTTCAACCTCTACCAGACAGCCAAAACACTGAGTCTCCAAAGTAAATTTTACCAGAAATATCAGCTATCAAAAGACACCTGTAGATTATACCATTTATAGTTGTTTTTTTGATATATATTTCACACACGTAGTGCTAGTAAATTTATGACTCAAAATTATAAAGACTGAAGGATTCAAGCTAAGAGATTACAAACAAGAGTTTGGGCATGCTTTTTCAAGGCTTCAGTAACTAATGTTTTTATGCACTCTCTGTTAACTGATTTAGTAGATCAGTCTAAAAGGTCAATGACTGTCTATTACACTTTCAGCTCAAGATCTATAGCAAAATTTACTTTTATTAAGCTTTTCTGCAAATGTTTTCTCTCTCTAAAATCACAGAGGTATATTCTGGGATTATTAACAATGTATTTTGCAGATAGAAAGACAAAGTCACCTACTCATGCCCCCTGAAATCATCAACTGCAGCTAGAATATTCCCAAGCAATTAATTAACATAGATAACTACAACATCCATGTTTTTCTCCAGCCTACCCTTTGAAGTACGGAGCTGCAAACAGCACAATTAATGAAAGTCTACATTTAGTTACATAATCCAGTACAACTTAAAAGTTATAGCTAAGGCAGGAAGTAATTAGGAGCCTCTTCCAACCTCCCTCTAATTTAGCCAAACCACCTTCTCCTCTGGCAGTGAAGGAGATGCTGGGCAATTGCATACGGTTACATATAAAGAAAGCTGTCAATTATGCAATTTTTCTGCACACAGCATTTATCAGATTTTAAAACCAGGCTTCAAAAGCTACAAATAACTCTCAGAAGACAGCTTAAGAACTTCTCAGTTCTCAACAGTGTCACCTGCAAACACAATTAAAACAAAACCAAACCCAGATGTTTGTACATGGAGAATTTAGTTTTAAAAATGACACATTTTTTGACCTGTTTGATTTATTTTTTCTTTTACAAACAATGACCTTAACTGTTGACAGACCTATCACTGGTTTGCAAGAGCTTAAGAGACAATCAAATAAACTCCACAGCACATACTTTTTTCCTCCAACAAAGAGTTGCCTCAAGAAAACTACTTATATTCGTTTCAGGAACATTTTCTTAATGGCAGTAGAGACCAAATTAATCTTTAGTTTTCTGTAGTGATACTATCAGAAGATTGCTTATATATGTCAGCCTACACTTACTACATAACAAGCATTCACTGAGTTCCTTTCATGGTAGTTGTTAATAGAGAGCCAGGAGATGGTAATACTTCTTGCTTTCATTACAATTTTTTTACATTCATTCTACAAATGTCTGCCTATGCCCAAATGGAACAGCAGAACAAGACCTAAAACGAAAAAGAAAAAGTAACAACTTCATAAGGCATTTCCTTTCTGGGCATTCAAGTCCCTTAAAACTGTACCACGACTAAATACAACAATACAAAACACAAAAGGTATAAACACTGCGTCTTTGAGACATAGCAGAGATACAACTGCACCCAAGTGCAATAGCATGGTAATATAGGAAGAGACAGTTCTCATGAAAAACAGTGCCCCTAAGATAGAAAATTACTTTACCCAGTGCCAAAACTTGTTTATGTACATGCAGGTAATTTTTATAACTTCATTACAACAGTGTCTGAGGAGTAGAAACTCTATGTATGCATCATAGTAGCCACTAGGGAAACAGAAGAGGAGCTCAGAAGAAGTTAGGGTTCCTTCACTCACAAGTGAATATTAAGTACAAACAGGTCTAAGAAAGTATCTACACATTTTTCTTCTGCTTTTCATGCAAGTTTGAATAGACCCAGAAGATAAAAAGGCATAAAAAAAATCTCATACCTCGCCTGAGACAATGAAGGCTTTCCACATGCCAAGATTCTCACACCACCAGTCTGTTCTTGCAATGTGCAGCTGAAGGTCACTGTGCTCTCTCTCCATCAGAGTAATTTCATCCTTCAGCTTAGAAACAATCTGCAGAGAAAAGTTTATTCATTACAATTGGTAAGAGAAAGCTTGTGCGACACACTTAGTTGTGTCTTTAAGGGACACTGTTCAGAAAGAAGAAAAGGTACAAAAGCAGGGGAAGAACAATTCACGTGGAAAAAAGAAATCACAAGTGAGGGAATTGATGATGCCTCTTATAAATTTCTGGAGCACACAGCAATCCTGAAGGTCAACCCTCACACTACAATAAAATACAAGTTAGAAGTACACACTACTATCACACTATCAGCATAAAAGACACTTGAGATAGGATTATATATTACACACAGATATATTTTATAAGAACTTGGAACTGCCATTAATGAAATATGCCTTACTGAAGATATCTTTATCATTTTCAGGTAAATATCATGTGACTGATGAACCTGGCAATAGATTTCATTTCTAGGAATTTAGCTGTTTTAGAAAATCACTCAGAAAATTACTACTTATTTCATTTTAGTTTTGAAAATTATTGTAGAAAGCACAAATTTTAAAAAATGTTCTCATCAAGACATAATTCACCATCATAATCTCATAAAGAAGCGCATCTCCTCACACATGCAAAAAAAAAAAAAAAGTAGCCAAACATCCTGCCAGAAGACAGTTTGGCAAGAAAACATGGAAGTATACATAGGATGTAACATTAGAAACATGGCAAAAGCAGCTGACACTTCTTTATTTTTAAATATGATACATCATATAGTCAAATTTATCAGTTCTATCATTTGCACCACAAGTGGTGCAGAGCTACAGGCATTCTATCTTGTTCAGAATTTTGGTCTCATGTCAGATGTAAAATATTATCTACACTACAGCTATATAAAAATTTTCTAGCTGATACCTAACCTTCAGAATAATTCTGTATTTTACTTTATTTGCTACTAATGTAGCAACTTCTCTACAATAACCTTACATTGTTTCCAGCAGCATGCAGGAACATTCAATAAATACAGAAGAACTGGTAAGATTTCATCATAAGTAAACAGCTATTACATTGACAAACCAAATACTGAGGCTTTACAATAATATTGGATCCATTTTACTATTCTGTTTCAAAGATGTATATCTTTTCCAAGACCAAAAAATATTTTAGAAACAAAAACATACAGGGAAAAACACTCTACTTTAGTAGGGCTACAATCCCTGCCTCCCTAAGAGCTTAAGTATAGAAACAATATAGCTATTATGGATTCAAGAATGCAAAGGGAACACAGAACATCCACGTGAAGGGAACAATATATAAAGGTTTAGTTATATAGAATCACAGAAGGGCTTGGGTTGCAAGGGGAACACCCCAGAACAGCTGCAAACATTTTCAGTTCTCTGCAGTACCATCTGGCCAAAGGGAGATGTGGAAGGGTCAGAGAGAATGAAGCTAGCCAGGGTGGCCTCAGACTGTAGTGTTCACATCTTTCTCCTAGACATAGCCATCCCAGAGCTGGGGCAGCAGAGAATAAATGGGGTGTCAACTTCTATTCAGACCAGCATCTTAGCACTCACCCTGAGTGAAGGAGCAAAAGTATAAAGAAGCCAGGTCCTGAGCATTGACTAATACCCAGGTACATTTTTGTCATCCCTAGCAGCAAGATCTTAAGAAAACACCTTGGCTGCTTGTTCATCTTACCCACCATCTACCATCTGCAACCAAATCTCGTTACACCCGACAAGACTGGCCCAACTGCACCTGAACAACAGACCTGGAATGTCACCCTCGATAGAAACACAAATGAGTTGGCCCAAGCCATATGGAAATCACTGCTTCTCCTGGAGTGTGCTCCCAGATTGCTTACCTGCTTTACTTTGCAAAGAGGAAAGGAGGTTTTCTTGGCTGGTTGGTTTTAACCCTAGTCCAGAGATATCCCATATCCCTCAGAATTTTTCCTTTGATGACAGTGAGCATTCTCCTAGCTCCTAATAAAGGAATCAGTCACTCCTAAAGGTTTGGGTTCATAATCCCTTAATGAGAGGCAGTCCGTGGGAGCTGCCGTGCAGAGGGAGCTGTGCCGTGCCCCCCGAGCCAGCAGAGGGCACAGGAGGTGAGCAGCACACCGCTCCGGGCAGCGCGGCAGGAGCGCCGGGACAGGGCACGGCATGCGGGAGGAGTCACACGGACACGGCGGGGCACAGAGGCAAGGAGGAAACACCCTTTGCCATCGACACAGCAGCGAGACCATGCAAGAGTGGTCGTTACTCCATGGACAACAAAGCAATGTAAATCACATTTGCAATTTTAGTTACAATAGCTTTAAAAGATGGGGAAAAACCCAATTAAAAATAAGTTCTTATTTCACCTTCTATTTAACAAGTTGACTGAAACAGCCATCTGACCCATCCAAAATATAACAGCTGGATATTACACAAACATACATATATCCAAAAAAAAGCAAAAAAATCAAATGTAAGAACTGAAGACACTAAAAGTATGTACCTTTTTGTCTGGTTTTGGTGAATTACAAATAGAATTTAGAGCCTGTTTCTTATACTCAAGTTTGTCATTTAGCTGGCGAAGTTTATTTACAGCATAACTGGCCTGTTCATTAATTCGTGTGCTGCATTCTTCAGTAGCTTCTTCACAACCTTGGCTCTAGAAATAGAGAATGGGGGTAATTGCAACATTAATATGAAACAAGACAGTTATTCATAGAATGATAGAATGGTTTGGGCTGGAATGGACCTTAGAGATCATATAGTTCCAATCCCACTGCCATGGGCATGGATACTTTCCACTACACCAGACTGTACAGAGCCCCATCCAGCCTGGCCTTGAACAGTGCCAGGGATGGGGCAGGAGGTAGGCTATCGTTTGCTCCATAAGTTTATGTATAAGAACACTTTTTGGTATAGATGAAAATGTAGGTATAACAGATATTCCAACCATCAGATTTTACATGAAACATCATTGTAAAAAGACAAACCAAAATCAAAAACCCCAACAGTCAAAGCCTCATTACTATTTCTATTACAGTTCTTTGGCAACTCTTGCCAATTGTGTAAAATGACCTTCAATCCAAGGCTTTAGTGTAAATGAGAGGTAGAAATAGTTTGTTTTAATAGCTTGTTTTTAACAGCTTAGCAGTCATGATCAATATTCAGAGCCAGATAGAAAAGCAAATACTTAGCTCTGAGATGAAAAATAATGAGGATGGGGCAGTGGGAAAAAAATACAAGAAACCCCCACATTTCTGACAAACAGTCCTGCCTCCCACAAACCTTCACAAATCAGATTTGTCATCCTGCAGAACAATCTAAACCAAGTTCTTTAGCTTTCTACACAGATTTTATTGCTGTTTTTAGAAGTGTTAATAAAAATGTGTTAAAAGCACATATGCCTTACCATAAATTCATAAATCATTTTCATATATTCATTCAGACAAACCAATAGCTTGTTCCATCTTGTGTACTACAGGCATGCAAAAAAATAGAAAACTTCACACCTTTCAGTGACATTCTCTTTAACATCTTCTGACATATAGCTTAGCCTCCCCTTTCTTACTGTACTTCCCCAAATAGGCATGAAGACCTTGAGATCTAGCAAACACAGCACTCAGCTTTTACTGTTGCCATTTTCAAAGATCTTTGAGGTCTGTTTGTGACTGAGTATGTCTAAATTTCTCTATGGGAAGCTGAGTCTATTCTCATGAATGGGGGTTCCATGTTATTTAATGATATTCCAACTAAGTAAGCTGTATCTTTATATAATGAACAAAAATCTAACAGAAGGAACTCTCATACTCTTCTAAATTCCGTGAGTTTTAGAGGAGACAATCCTACTGTAAATTCCGTAGTATCTTATTTTTAAAAGTCTGAGAAGAGATAACAGTAGCAACAATAATTAATCTCCTTAGCATGATCCTCGTAAACATAATGCAGAAGTCAGGAGTCCTAGGCTAAGAAATCCATGCCCTTTTGCAGCTCTGCCTTTGCCTGCTATATGGCTGGGAAAAAACTCATTAGCTCTATGCCCTGTCCTTTCTTCTGTCTATTCTGCATGGACTGTAAACTCCTAGGGTCAGAAACTTGCCTCCAAACATGCATACAGACCTCAGCTCAGAATGTTGTCTTCTACTGGCACTAAAATAATACAAATAATAATAATTAACAATATTGGGAGTTATTTAAAATTATATTGTCAAGAACCATGAAAACCCCCCAAACCTTACACTTGTAGGGAAGCACGGTGGTAAGAAGGAAATCAAAAATGGTATTTTCAACACAGAAGAATTAAAAGACTTTTCATATGAAGTTTAGTGCTAGCAATCAAAGAACTGCAATTAATTACAAATCAGTGAGGCTGTGCTCCCAGAGATAGGCTACGTGATTTCTGTCTTTGTCCTTTCAGACACTTAAAGTAAAAAGCACTGCTGATCACTAGGTTTATCACAAAAATGCTAGAATTACAAGATCAAGTACCATGTATTCAAAATATCAAATTTATCAAATAAACAACCAATTCACTCAAAGCTGAGATCATAATGGATTGTGCTGTTTTTGCCTCATTGATAAACTGATAATGGCTTCCATTTCTGTGAGTGACATGGAACACAGATGCCAGTCTTATTTTAGTGATCTGACACATGCAGCACCAATGCAATCACCAGACCCTCTCCTCAAAGAGCTGGATGCAAGCACTGCCTGCTTCTCTATTTCTACTTGTAATGTTTGTCCAAGCAGAAATACTTGGAGGTTTTTGGTGGTTTGTGGAGGTTTGTGCCAGAAACAGAAAGTGGTAACAAACTGGGAAGAAGAAAGATCTCGTTCTACTTGCAGCAGAACCAGCAGTCTAGCCTTTTCCTGACTCTATTTTATTACTTGATTTTCTCACTTTTAATCAGGGCTCATCCTTTTGTCCTCATCTCCATGAGTGCACATATCCAGCTACAGCAGTGAAATTTATAGAAAATTAACACAGGTGATGCCCACAGTGCCCCAGGAAGTGAGGATATGACCCAAAACCCAAACGAAACCAAAACTAATCAGTATTTGCTAACAATATGTATGCCTCCAGAAACATCTGATTTCTAAGCTGTTGTTTCCTATACATGGGGAGAAAAAACCCACAAACCCATTAATTAGCCAGTAGTGCATTTTCAGCAACATTTGAAAGAACATTGGACGCTTCAGAAAGAATCCCTTATAATTTGTTTTCACCTCAAACACCCTGAAGCCTGACACAGCACCATTGGAACTGCTCTATTCAAGAGATATTCTAGCTGTATATACAACTTCATACTTTGTTTGTTGCTAAAAATGAAAAAAAAAAAACCAAAAAAAAACCCCCACAAAAAATCCTAACAAAAACTACCTTGCTATAAGAAGACTTGGCAATATATTACTCTTTAAGATTCCAGGACTTTCAGAGACTGTAAATCCAGCACATACGTATTCAAGGACTCAGGGAAGAACAGATGATGCTGATGTCAAAAATATAATTTTTTGGCAGCTACAGGAGATGTTATCAAAGTACAGTTGGCCCTAAAGTGTAGTGTCAGTTTTCATAGAGAAATCGTTATCTGTGTTAGACTCAGGATAAAGCAGATGAAGAGATTAGAAAGCACAACATTAAATGCTTTAGTAAGTTCTGGACTAAACTGTTAAGAGCAATTGCACAAAGTCTCAATGACTGCAAGCACAAGGACACAATGTCTTTGAAGTACCTACCACCCTCAACACAAAGCTGAGTTAGCAGTGAGAAAACTAGAAAACACATCTTGAATATTTTATCAAGGAAAAGAATACAGAGAAAAACAAACACTGAAAAGATTGAGCAAGCTCTAAAAGCACATACTGGAAGTAATTTACTCATATCAGTTCATCTCTGCAGATTTGCTGATATGTAGACTACAAAGACTAGAAAAACTCACCTACAGAAATTAATTTAAGTGGTAAATACAGAAGCCTTAGGTTCTGGGAAAATGGTTTCTAAACAGCAGAATGTAGATCAGCACTTCTGGATTCTGCTTATTTGTTCATTTAGATTCAGTTTTAGACAAACTGCTATATTTTATTGAGTTCTGAGCAAGTTCACATGTAAAATGAAGACCTCCATGCTGATCTGAAGAAGCAGCCTGACTGAAAGAGGCAATCAGTAGTCTGAGATGTGCTCTTGTCAAAATGTTCTTGGATAAACGCAATACAAGTTCCCCCGACATGACTGATTGAGACAACCCATGGATAAAACCTGCCCCAAAAAGAGTTGCCATTGGCTTATTGCTTATGACATTTTGAATGCTCTGTTTTAGTATTTAGAGTTCTTGTGCTAGATTTATCTTCCAACATGGACTATAAATTTTTTCAACTAATTAATAAAAAGCGGAGATCATATTTTAGATTGCTTTTTTTTCTCTTTTGTGCAACTTTTAATACCTATTTAGTACATAGAAAATGCATGGGAGACAGGGACAGAATGTCTGGGCCAAAACCTATTGAAGTTTCAGTGAGAATTTTTTCACTAAAAAGCAAAGCAGCTGAACTTATATGAAGTATGTTTTGCATTCTCTGTTTCTAAGGAGCATAATGACAGATGTGAAATACAGAAGGCTTGGGAATCTGAAACATTACTTTAATTAATTTAAAATGCACGTAGTCTGTCATTTTGTACCATGTTATTTCAAAGAGCTTATAAACGTAAAAGTTTTACCAGATGAAATTACAAGAGTGGTGATATTTATAAATCAATGAGAAAAAAAGAAGAGTAGTCCAAAGCTCAAGAAAAGAAGATGCTACTACATGCTTTTCTCAGGACGGTCTCTCAGAACACTTTAAATAACAGTGAAAGAAATTGTCTGTGTGACTCACCACTTCATCTTTGTCCTCAGGAGTAAGCTGAGCAGAACTTCTTTCTTCCTCCTTCTTGACTGATCTCTCATACAAATCACTGACAATGAATGATGGGTAGTATCTGTCCTTCAGAGTTTCGTAAACATCTGCCTGAATTCTGTAGAATACTTCGATGCCTTTATTGCCCACAAGACTTTGCTGTATTTCCTTATAGAGGGATTTTTCCACAGGTATTTCTCTGCTTTCCACAAAAAAATTCTGATAAATTTCACTCACCAGTTGAGGTATTTCAGCCTAGGAAGCAAGTGAGAGGGAGGAAGAAAAGAATAATTAAAAAATATTGAAAATATCAGGATGACTCAGGACCCAGGTGCATAATTTGAAGGATAATCAAGCTAATTTCCTATCCAAATGTATGAGAACGCATCTGTGAATCTCTTATTGAGATCAAGCATGCTGCCTGCCTGTGCACCTCTGCTAAGCAATCCATTTTACAAGTACTGATATTTGTCAAGTGAAGAAACAGCTGTGCTGTAAAATTGCCAGAGCTTCCGCACCCACTGCTTTTAAATCTATTCCAAAAGCTGGCATTAAAAGGAAGAAAAGTGCTAGAGCAACACTGTGGTCACCATTTTAAGCTCAGATTATAAATCTCAGCTGTATCAGCTCTCCTGTCTTCTGCTGAATAGAATCAACTCACTTTATACATGATTATAACTAATTTGTGAGGGGAAAGGGGGGAAAAAAAAAATCAAGAAGAGGAAAATTTACCATCTCCCTAAACTGGACAGAATTAAAAAGGGTTTATCCACTCTCATACTATGGCACAATGTTCTTACCTGCCTCATCTGACAATATCACAGCCACATGACTGCAGGACACTACCTTTTTGTAATATAAGCAGCCCATGTAGTGGCAGATATATACATATCCATATTCTTTTGAATGGGAAGAGAGAAATCACAGCTGAGAGATCATAAATTGATTTATAGTACCTTTTCCAACCATGAGCAGTTTGCAAATCAAAACTGATTTATTAAACTCTCTTCACAGTGCCTGACAAACTTTTTATGAACACTCTCTAGCTTGAGTTGGTTGTTAGTCATTTCTTCAGATTGTATTAATGGTTCACTACTCACACTCTACAATTTGCCTCTGTTTTACAGGCTGTTTTGTGTGTTTTCCAATGAACTAGAATCTTTATACCTAAAAGAGCAGTAAAATTACAATGAACAAAAAGTTAACTGATATCAACAATGAAATTTGTATTTAATGCTAGCGTGAATCCTGAAGGTTTAATTGTTTCCCACAAAAATCCACCACACGGCTCACACACAGCAAATGTGTCCTCTACAGATTGTTGCTCTGCACCATTGCTTCAGGATACTTGTTGCAACTTAAAGTGATATTTCCTATCCTTTTTTAAGAGTTCTAATTCCTACTTTATGTTAGCCCAAAGTACAATATAGCATTGTTTTTTTCCCCCTCTAGTAGTAGTGTGACATTCCTGGAAAAACTTAGCTGCTTATACAGCTACAGATTAGGGAGAGGTCTTTTAAAGCAGCACCTCTCTTACAAAAAGGTTTGAAGAACATGTATACACACATTTTCACTGTTTTGGATTGAATGGGCTACCTGTAATTGGCAAGATGAGAAGCTTATGTGCAGACATACAATTAGAATGTAATTCATGTAAACTGATACAACTAAAGCAAATATATTATTGCACATTTTTTCTCTGGTGGAGGGGGAAATAATTTTACTACTTTTGCATATCAAGTATTCCTTTTAACAGATGTCATTAAAGGAACCAACAGTAAATCATCATCACAACTGCCCATAAATTTTAATTGCAATATTATCCTCAAATATGGATATGAAGCAGTTAAAAAACACCAAATTGCTTAGCACTCATCTTATGCTATCGATATTTTAACAACATAAAGACATTTCCTAACATCAGGATCACAACAGAATGTCATCAATGTACAAAGGCACGTAGGCTTGCAATTTCTTCCACCTTGTTAGCATTCTTCAGATTCTCCACAGACTCCCAAAGGCCGATCAAAGCCATCTTGTCCATCCTTTCCATGTAGATCCGGAAGTGCTCTCGGTATGAAGGGTTGGCCAAAATTTCTTCAAACTGAAGAATCTGAAGAAGAGAAAACTAAGAATAAAAATTGGGAAAATGCCAGATTTGGCTCCTTTCCATCTGTTACAGGGAAAATCTTTTCACTTGATGTGCCCACAGAGCACTATGCATCCCACAAGCATGTCCTAGATTCAACTACACAGTCCTCCTACAGTAATATTTTTGCTTCATTTAAAAAAAAAAAGAGTTTTTAAGTACTTAGAAGATAAATTCATCTTCTGTCAGATAGTAAAAACCTCCACATCTTTCTGATCAAGATATATTTCTATGGACTAAGATGGCATTTCAAGTCACTCATGAAATGCTATTGTCAAAAATTTAACTTCCCATGCTCCCGCAAAGCAAGGGAGCCAAGCTGAAAGCTATCTGATCTGTTCTTTCCTTGTTTCAAATGCCAGCAGTTTCCATACCACAGCCCACAGAGCTTTGAGATGTATCTCAACTATTTCCAGGCACACAGAGAAAGATGGAATACCTTTGCAGCTAGGGCATTTGGTGGCTGGTGCCCACTGTTATTGAAAAACATCTATCAAAAATGCAGCCAGGAAAGAGTATGTTCTGTGATATAATGCTCAAGACTTTTCCTGAGAAGAGTGAGGAGGGTGTACATCAGCCAGAAAAGGAAATAAACACAGACTTCCCATACCCATGCAGATGCTGCAGCCATTAAGAAGTTGCATTAAAAAGCCATTATCACTTCCTTATCCTCTACTATTTTTGCAAATCCAGGCCTTTTCTTTGAGACAAACACTTGAAAACAAAACACCTCCATGACAAAACAATCAGAACTTCCCATACTGAACAAGAGGATCTTAGTTTTGAGGTGAAAATCATAAAATGCACGTGTGCTGGCTTTGGCTGGGGTAGAGTTAACTTTCTTCAGAGGCTGGCAGGGGCTGTATTTTAGATTTGCGTAGAACACAAGATTGATAATATAGAGATGTTTTTGTTATTGCTGGGCAGGGCTTACACAGAGCCAAAGCCTTTTCTGCTTTTTGTACTGCCATGCTGGTGAGGAGGTTGGGGGTGCTTGGGAGGCTGGGAAGAGACACAACCAGGACAGGTGACCCCAACTGACCAAAGGGATATTCCAGACCATATGGCATCATGCTCAGTATATAAAGTGGGGGATGTTTGGAGTGATGATGTTTGTCTTCCCAAGTCACGTTATGTGTGATGGAGCCCTGCTCTCCTGGAGATGGCTGAACACCTGCCTGCTCATGGGAAACAATGAATTACTTCTTTGTTTTGCCTTACTTGTGTGTGTGGCTTTTGCTTTCCCTATTAAACTGTCTTTATCTTAACCCATGAGTTTTCTGGCTTTTACCCTTCTGATTCTCCCCCCAGTCCTGATGGTGGGGAAGTGAGCAGGTGGCTGTGTCGGGCTTGGCTGCTGGTGGGAGTGAAACCACAACAGTCCTTTTTGGCACCCAACTATTCTGTGGAGTTTCCTTCCTTTTACAATTTGAAGAAGTTCTGCAGTAATTTGTAATCCACAGCAAAAGATCATTTTATGACTCAGTATCACCACAGATTAGAGCACAAAACTCTGAGCTATGTTGGCACATTCGCAGGCATTAGGGCATGTGTACACCCTCAAATCTAATACCCAGTTAACAGATATAATCTCGGAATTATCAGCCTCCACAGCAACCCTTCAAATCCTTTTAACTCGAGAGCAGCCTCCAGGTTTGGAAAAAACAGAAGTTTTACTGTTGCCATATCAATTCCCTGCTTCAACAGGAATGTTACTTATATACCACAGCTGGGCACAGGTCCTGCTTAAGACTAGGAAGGGGTTAGGTTTTTCTATTTTTTTTCCTAAGCGGGGTGCTTTAAACAGCATCCCTAGCATATGCACACATAAGAGACTTTTCCCTGGCCCTACAGAGCAGAAACTTGGTCTTGTTAAAATGCTAAAGATAGTCACAACCTCTCTCTGAGAGGACTACAGAAGAACTAATTAATTTAGGTCTGCACAGGCACTAGGTACAGAATAGATGCGCTGTACTCTTTCTTTGCAACACACCAGGTTCCCATTCACTACAACCACATTGACCTATAATGAATAACCCCAATAAAGCTGGTAACAGCACTGCAGATTGTTGGGTTGAGCAGCATTTGGATCACTAAAAGTTTTCTTCTGGGATAATGGCACACAGACTGTGGGACTTCTGGCTGCTGCTTTTGGTTTTTCTCTTTTTTTTTTTTTTAGAAAACAGCAATAAGTGGAATGTAAAAACCAATACTGATAAATATCCTTTTCCAAGCTGCATTTTAAGAAACCCTTAACTAATGCTTTAGTTGAAATAATGTCTGTATATTGACTAAGTCTGTATTCACTTTGTTACGTTCTAAAAAGAGGCAAGTCATCAGAAGACTGTCTCTGTCACATACAGCATTAGCTGAACTAAATACAATAATTATTTAAGTATCAGGAAGTATATACTAACCACATAAGGCACCTGACTATTTTACTGCACAGACTATTTTACTTTACATACATAATGTAAAAGTCCCTGCCTTGAAACTCAGCATTGCTCAGCACAACAGAGGAAGAAAATAATTTGCTACATAAACACAGATAATAAGAATCCAATTAATTACTGCAGTACTCTGCAGGTACAGTTTCTAAGAAAAATGACTAAAACTGCACCAACTATTAAGACTTGCTTTACATATTACATTCATTTAAACTGCATTTTCTTTGAAAACAAATCTAATAACATGGGCACAGTTTAAATCAAGATCAGAGCTAATGACAGAATTCAGATTCAGAGAGTAGCTGTGGTTTGTTTGTCTGTTTGTTTGCTTATAAGCATGTGATTATAATTCATATATTTAGGATTTCCCTAGAGAATCTGGATTCAGGAAAATTAGGTGAGTGAAACGTACAAAATCAAATGAATAAAAATCACAAGACTACATAATCAAACAGAACAATGACAGCTCCAAATAATCCATCTCCACATCTAAGCCCATAATCAGAACATGCGTTAGACTTTTTACCAGCCATGCCATTACTCCCCTGCTACTGCAGCCAAGAAAAAGCTTTCTATAGGATGCACTACTTTAGTTCACTAGTCAACTCTTTGTTCAACTAGTACCAAAAATTCCCCAAAGTTAGTAATGCATTCAAGCTTCTGTACTACACTTACATAAAATATTAATTCAAAACACCATTACTAAATGCCCATTTCTGAGCAATTTCATGCAAGGTGAAGAAAGGAAGGCAAACATACAGTTTCTTTTACAAAAGCTAGTTATTCTGCTACTTAGATGCTACCTTAACAGAAAAGCTGACACAACCATACTTTAAGGAGTCTAAGGGCCACCAGCTGAAACATCCCAATATTATCTTATCTACTAAATCTCAAACAATGCCTTTCCCTTTTACTTAAAAAAACGCCTGAGTGTTCAGTCAATGCTGCCCAAATAGGAGGGGCCAACACCCAAAATAACACTGGCTGCCTTGAAATAAGAACCCAGACTACAGCTAGCACAGTGCTAGAAGAGGATGGGAAGAAACAACAGTGAAGAGAGACTTCCTCAGCTGAGCTCTCAGCCTTTTACTGTGCTCAGAAGAGGACAGCATGGTCTCCATCTCTCAGTCAGCCTCCCTCAGCTTCTTTCATGGCAATGGAGAACTGGGGACAACAGAAGAGAGAAGCAGTTTTCCTATTTCTACACTGACATGGCTGTAGAGGGGTTCTAGGGCTTCATCACAGGAACATCAAAAGCTTAGTAGCAGAACTGCCTCAGATCCCATTGTTCTCACCATTGCCACAACAAATGCCTGTTCAACCAGTCATTATTCCTATTAATAGTACCATTAACTCAATATTGAGCAGCTCATTGGTATATTTACAGGATGTAACCCCAGGTCAGCAAGTCCCACCAAAAAACCCCATAGGTTTATAAAACATGCAACATGAACTTCAGTAATTCCTTTGATTTTAATAATAATATTATATTTTATTATATTCCTGACCAATCCCTGCCCTTATGAAGTGCATCTTCACTACTTGAACACTCTTACATCACCAGGTATCTATCCAGAAAAGTTTATAGCATCTCAGCAGGCATCAAAAGTGGCATCACTGGCTCATGCAGTGCTGCCACATGCTGCCCTCTTTCTTTTTCCCCTTGGCACCTCTTGCTACGCCCAACTTCAGGAAAGAGATCAGGACTGCCTTGGCACAATCTATGGCACACCATCTGAAATCATGTTTTAAGGACAAGAGAGTAGGGAATCATTCTGTTTCAGATCTTACTCAAGAAAAAAACAAGAGTAGGAACTATTTCTCCATCATACTACTTTTTCTAACATGCTACTAAGTTGCAATTATATTATAAGGACATAATGAAAATTAAAGTTCCCTGCACGAAGAGATAAGCTATCTTCTACCTACATTAAAAACATAAAATATTCTTTCACATTTGAATACATCAGCTACTGTGCTTTGCCCAAAAGGAAACAGAGTAGATTACAAAAGAAGTCTCTAGAATTTTTTAAGATTTTCAAGGCCAAGTAGTCATTTTATTTTTGTATATGCTGGCCAACACAACAGTAGTTACTTCTAATTCCAGACTACAGTGGTATTGAAAACCAGCATTCAGTCAGCAGCTTCTACCAAAGTTTTTCTGCAACAACTGCCCTGAATTTTGTCAATTGCCTTCCACAAGTGTTTGCTTCTGAATAATTTAGTGTTTTCAAAAGCCACGCATACTTCTTAAAGTAAATATAACGAGGGCCAAAGAAATATTGCACATATGTTGGCAATCTTATTTGAAAGCAAGTTGCTACTTTCATAAAGGCTGCTACCATGTCCTTATTAACTCCCTGCATGTGGTATGTCTGAAAAGTCACACGTGCTTACAAGCCACTGGATCCTTCATGAAGTTTCACATTGAGCAATATTCCAGGCTGAGCAATCAGTGTGTCTTTTCAGGTACTTCAGTAATCTTTTCTCAAGATAAATAAACTATGCAGCAATTAATTTGGATTTGACTCCTGGGGGAAGGGAGGGATTAACAGTGAGGTAACTTGATCCAGGGCTAACATATTTAGAATGACCTTCAGACAATGCGATTTGTACCTTCTGACTTGGAGGGCCATCCCCTTCATCAGAAACACCATCTTCCTGCTGATCATAAGCAGGCCCTCCCAGGAGCCTTATTCTCTTCTCACATTGCTTCTTTGCCACTGTCAGCTGATTAATATACCTCTTCACATTGCGAGCCCTTAGTAGGTCAGCTTTCATTGCTGCAGTCTCTTTTCCCTTTGAATCTAAGAATAAAGAAAATAAGAGACAGTATTTTACCACATGAAAACATCATTGTGCCATTGCCTCTGTGACCTGTCTGATGAAAGCATCTGTCATTCATTAATCAAGTGGGCTCATCAGTACAGATACCGGCAAGTTTGTATTTGAAACAGAACTATTTTGTCATTTTGCAATGATAACTCAAGGGTTTACACAAAAGAAAAAAAAATCCTTATTCAAATGCATAGTGAAAACCAACCCCTCCAGCTCTCTTTTTATAGTTTGTTCGAAGACATAGCCCAAGACCTCAACTACAGGATATACGTTTATCAGATGATGCTAGGAAGTTACCTACAGCCAAGGCATATGATAACACATGGAGCTGATGGCCTATATACCTTACTGAACATGGCATTGACTGCCTGGAGTCACGAGGGACTGCGCTCTATTCCCCCCAGCCCAGCATGACACATTCCCACACATCTTATTTGCAAACCCCAAACTTCTTGTGCCTGATGTGAACAGCATATCACACAATATCCCCTCCAGGCAACTGACCCAAGTTCACTCCAAATGGTCAGATGACTAAGAAAAAAAGAATCTTATAATGCCACATCAAGACTGCACAGTGTTGTTAAAAAGCAAAGTAACATGAAGATGACAGTCAGCTGAATAAGACTTAGTAACAGCCAGTGTAATATTTGTGTATCCTACATATCAGCCTCTTCAGCTAATTACCAGGGTCTAAAAAAAGAAGCAGCAGATAAAGCAGATATAAAATCCTACTGTGTGGAAATCTTGTTTAATATTTAGAGGACTCAACTGATTCACATTTATACACTGGTTTTATTTTGCTCTTGTTCAATGATAACACTCATACTTTTTTGGGCTGCAACTATTACTCAGTAGCAAAGTACTCGGCTTGTACTTGGCTCCATATTACTTGATTGCTCAGGGGTAAATAGTAAAGATCTATTCTACTGTGTTTTCGAAATATTAAATGCTAGCAAAATCATGTAGATAAAAACAACATTCAATTTTCAAAACAGCTGCTGTTAAGAAACAGCTACATAGTTAGGTTTGCGAATGCATACACAGCAAAAAGGAATCTCTCAGAAATTATTTTAAATATCTATTTTAAACAAGTTTCTAATACATTATGGTAACTTCTCCTTTTACAACTGTTTTCACCCTTTTACTTCCCCCTCAAAGCCACATGTAAGTATTGCTTGCAACTCTAGGTTTTGTCATTTACATACTGAAGGCCAACTGAAGGTACATGGAAGTCTCTGAAGTTCTACACATAACTGAGTCCAGATATTCTCCCATTACATTTTCCCATATTTTTAATCACACTTGATTTGTGGCATGTACCTGTGTTGGTAGGTATGCTTCCTGATACAAATACTCTAAGTATTTTAATGGATGAGTATCCTTTGCATATGAGCTGCCATATAATAGTCATACTCACTGGAGCAAATGATAAAATTACTTTAAAAAAAAAAAAATTTAAAAGCCATCTGTTTTCCTGGCATGTTATCTCCCCAGAGAAGTCAACAGAGCATTTAATTTAGTGTTTCAGTTCCCTAAAGAGAGGTATCAGTATTAATGAGAGAAAAGGAAAGGAAAAGACCTTAAGGACAAAAGAATACACTCCATCAAATCAAAACATTTACAGCTATTACAAATACCTGAACAGGAGTTTATAGTGAAGATTAAAGCCCAACATTTTCCCTGCTGCACTTGACTCCAAGATGATTTCTTAGAAGCTCTCAATTCTTTCAATAGTTTAAATGCTTTGGGCTCAAAATGCATATTTGAAATCCAACACTTTTGAAAACCTGCACAGGGTAGTATGCAATAATCATTCAGCCTTCTTAAAACAAAAGTACCCTTCTTGGTAGAAACAAGGCATTCTTGAAGGGTTTTCAAAGTATGCATGTCTACCCAAAGTCTTATCACCCTGTGGTTGCAGCAGGCCTCCAGGAGAGATTAATGAGCCTACCTGTTTCCAGTAACTAATTTCTGTCTTAACAGAGATCCTTCAAAAACATTTACCTCAGCTCTTCATATCCCAAAGGAGCCACTCCACCCAAGAACCACTCAGGGCAGTGATAAAGATCATGCCGCCAGCCTGTTCCTGCTCCGTGGATAAACAGGACTAGTCGCTGTGAAAGCCTGGCAGTGACGTCCTTCACAAATAAACAAGAGACTGATAAAGAGCAGAGCAGCACAGAATGTGGCTAACGTGCTACAGTGCAGGAAAGACAGTGTGGAAGTGTGGACTAAGGCTGAGCATCACTTTCCTCTTCCAAATTATGAAAAATAAGCAGCAGAAATCAGGAGGAGCATTTTCAGCTCAACTGGAGAAGGTTAGGTGGGTCACTGGTTTTCTCCTAGCCCTAATCTGCTTTTGAGATTTTATATATTCTCAGATCTAGACTGCTCTGCTTTTTTCACATTAAGCACTATCAAAAAGATATTTTAAGTTATAAAGGCTTCTCTTTTTAATATATTCTTGTCCAATTCCACCACTACCAAAATACTGGGATAAAATTAAGAGTGCTTTTTGCTATTTCTGAGTATCAGCAAAGATGATGTTCACTACATTCAGGTATCACTGCATAAACCAAATAAAACAAGAAAGGCTTGCATATACTCACATACCCTACGGCAAGCTTCAATAAATGGAAAAGACATAGATATATGCTACTAAGACACTGTTTCACCCAATGCAAGGGGAAAAAAGCATCCTTTGAATTATATTTTTTATACTAGTATCAACTTTAGAGTTCGGGTATTTTTCTAAAAAAATATTACTAAAAACAAACAAAAATCACTCCTCATCAGCAAGACAAGAAATATGCTACTTTGGCACTTCCTCCCCATGAGCTGCATACATGTTTACCAGCAGCAACTGAGCAGAGCCTCCATCTACAAAGGAGTAAAGTGTCTTTTACAAACTTCCTCCAAAATAATTCTCCTTATCTGGGGAAATTTTGACAGGACATGCCCTGCCATGGAGGAACTTCAAAACCCCAAAGGGGTATTGTGCACCTCTCCCAAAGGCAACCAAATGCAATTAGTACCAAAAGCAGAATTTCAAACTCTGCTTATCAATCCACAGTTGTGGATAATTCAATTTGCACCAAGCAACATTACAATGCAAATGGTCCAAATGAGCTCAAACTTAGCAAGTAAACAAAGCTATGCTACCTGTGCAAATTTTTTTTATTCTATGCATTTTTGCACATCTGCAGAGGTTTCTGACAAAGCTTCCACATCTTCCTCCAAATCACTCATAACTATCTTGATTTGAGTGAAGCTACAGGTATACTCCAGAAGCACATCCTAGAGCCCACCAAAACAATTTCTGAAAAGTGATTCCTCACACCTAATTTTCTTTCCTCATCTTTTCTTTTTTTTCCTCTAGTGGTTTTGCTATGTGAGCAGGTTTATATGCATTAAATACATCAAACTGCAGTACATATTCACATCATCCATTTTTCAGTCAGAATGCTGGGCCTTCCAAATAATCATCATGCCAAAAAAATGCCACACAAACTTTATTACCCTTAAGCACACTAAAGGATAGACAAAAATAATGCAAATTTGCTTAAAGTGCAAACTTAATTGTATTTTAGACCTGCATGATCCATCCCCTCTCAAAATAGTACCAGCAGAAGGCAGAGATTTCTCATTTTACCTGCAAAGCTATACATGGCAAAAGCATGAATAAAACAGAAAGTACAAATTCTTGTTCTTTTGCAGCTTCAGTAACTACACATCTGTGACACCTGGCAGTGTGTACAACAGCACTGACCAACCTGACCCATCACCAAAGGAGTGGCACCACACACTCACCATCACAAGTGTGTTTGCAAGACTTTTTCCAAGAGCCAGGTCAAGCACATGCAGGGCTTCCTAAATGCTGTGCTGAAGTATTTAAGTAGTGAACATCAATTTAACATTTTCATGTAAACAATAACTTTAACCTTATGTATATAATGTACAAGTCTTTACAGACCTCTTCCAACTCATAGAAACTTTGAATTACATGTTTTCAAAGTCTACATAGGCCTGGAAGAGCATTTGTTCAATTCTTCAAGAACAGGAGAACTTTTAAGAATATCACACATGGTTCTTCTACTGCCCATGGACCAAGTAAAGGGAAAACCAGCTCTACTGTGATTGAAAAAGAGATTCAGTAAAAAAAATTGTTAAATCCCAAACACTTCCACAAACATCTGGGAGGAGGGGCTTACAGGGGGATCATGGACAATTTAGGCACTGATCATTAGCAATGCATAGTACAACACTGGCCTCCCATTCACAGCCACAGCTGAGAAAAACAAAAAGTCAAGTGACAGCAAGGTAAATCTGAGCATAGGAGTCAGTATGTACTATACAAAAATAATATCCACCATAGATAGCCTCTGTCTGTGGGTCCTTGCATCCTCTCTGGTAACAGCTATCTGACCAGTAAGCCTCTTCTCTCCCTCTTCCACTGATCAACATCTCTCCAAAACAAGTGAGGACAAGATGCATTACCATCACTGGCAGACAAAGGATCTCAGGAGCAGAAAGAAAAACTTTGTCTTTGAAGCTGATTTGAGAATCACAAATAAAAATGAATAAATGTGCCACAGTCAGAATCTGTAGCCTTTACCCTCATCCATATGGATTCCCTCCATGCCTACTGCTTGAGCATTGTGCAGGCACAATGTTGGCTCTTTAAGCCTTGCCGGAAAACTGTGCAAAAATAATTGCATATGAATGTTTATTCCTGTGTGGAGGATGCAGGTCGGGGGAAGGAATCATAATACAGTTTTGACATACTTAACTCACACAGCATCTGTAATCTGCTGGAACACAGAAGTATCCATTTTACTTCACTTTAAATTATCATCTTGACAAAACCCACACATCACAACCCACATAACCAAGGTAGCTTGGAGCCCCAGGTTTTTTCAAAAGTCCCTTTTTACAGCTGAACATTCAAGCCTCTTTCAGAACCACAGCACCTGAGAGGCCTGCCCACAAACAGTTCTGTTTCTGTGCCACTTGTCAGCTTTGCTTATAAAAGCAAATATCTAGACACACAGTGGGAAGGCTCAGCAGGAGCAATCTGCTGCTGCGACACAGCAGATATCTCCCCACAGAAATGGCTGCTTATTCGATCTGTCTCGCATCCCTGCTTGAAAACAAGCAGTTTTCTCAACAGGGATGCCCTGGGGTCTATTACACTGTAGTGTCTGAAAAACAGTCCCATCCAGTCATCCAAGGGTGGTTTCCAGTCATGCTGTGAAGTCATGTGTAAGGTAGAGGGCACAAAAAATTAAAAGGCAAATCAAACAAATCCCTTTACAAAAAATCCCTTTAAAAAAATCATCTGTTAAGAGATTTGCTCTGTGTTGATCTAAGACAAGGTACAGTCCTTCATGCATTTTTGGGTTTGTTTTAAAAAGCAGCTAGTAAAAAGAGATCCTTGCTAAAATTCTTGTAGGATCTTGTAATACCACATCAGTATGAGAAGAAACAAAAACGTGTCTGTTAAAATTAGAACCAGTGTACTTGAACATGTTACAGCAAAAATCAAGTTATTATAGCATCTTATTTTTGTTCCTATTTCCTGATTGGTGTCTTTTAAATCTTTTCTTTACAAAAATTAAGATTTACTCTTGCTTCTAGAAACTTGCATATCATCTGTCATTCATGATACAATGCCCAATCCAGGTATTTGTCCTCTTACAAACTGCTCTAATAGATCAAAATGCAGTAAACATTTTCAGATAAGCATTTAGAGACCTTCAAAATCTTTAGCAGAGAAGAAAGATTTTGTAAAAAAAAAACCCAAAAAACCAAACAACCAAGAAACAATTAAAATACTTTAAATTTAGCTTAAATTTGAATTTGGTTCAGTACTTAGAAGGAATCCTTATCAAAAGGTAAGATGAGGAGAGTGGTTTACAGTTAAAGGTGTAGGAGGATGTGATTCTTCTAACCATAGCACATGTCACTGTAGAGAGTGGTACCATCTGAAAATACCAATAGGAAGAAAAACCAAACAAGTTTAAAAAAAAAAAACAAAAGCACCAACAAAACTACCACCAAAACCAAGCCGCCTCCAGCAGTCACTGCTAGAGTGATCATGACCATTTTGAAAGAAGATATGCAGGAAGACATTGTTGGAGAAGTAAGGCAGATACATGTACACACCAGACTCTGTGCTTTTGTGCCAGTGTAAACGAGGGAAGTAGTGCAATGTCAGCATGCAAGGTAACAGCTTCTATTTACAGTGGCCTGCACTGCTCCAAAATAAACTATCTACGCCTCTGGAAACAATAACGCTGTGTTACGTCTCTTATTCACCTTTAGCAATGGCCAAAAGCAATTCTCCTGGCCACAGAAATTTTATCATCCACCCACAACTGGCACCATATTGCAATCCCCTCAAGCTACTTTGTCTCCACTTTTTAGACCTTTTACTCTCTCAGGGAGTCAAGTGCAAAATGTACTGCTTAACATGAAACAGATGCTTTGGTACGTTTTCATTTGCCAATAGGTGGCACCAGCACTAGCTAAATCACGTGTAAAGAACCCTGTCCTTTCTGAGGAACAATCTTCCTCTCCAGTCTTACTGGGCACCACCACTAAATGCATACTTAAGGTATCACCAGATAAAATAGTAAAAAGGTCAGGTAACTGTAGCTCCTATGAGAAGTCATCAGTCTGAAACCTGGTGCTCAGGCTACTCATCCTTTAATAACAGACACTTAATCTTTGCAGAAAAAAGAAATACTGTTGGTCAGTTTTAGAAACTTAATTATGTCTCCTTAACCAATAGTAAAGGTCCACAATGCTGCTCAGGCATATTTATCACTAGTCATGCAGCTGTACAACGCTTCTTTTGCTAAGCAAAGTATAAATAATAGCTAAGCACTCACTACTGAGGAGTTTTAGTCACTCCCGCTACACTGACTGCTCCTCAGGTTTTTTGTTATAACTTCTTCTATTGAAAACACTGCCTCAGGAAGCTCCCATAATTCAAACTGATGGAGGCTGAGACAGCTCTTATGTGGGACTCCCCCTGGAGTACTGCATCCAGCTCTGGGGACCTCAGAACAGGAAAGATAGGACCTGTTGGAGCAGGTCCAGAGGAGGGCCATGAAGATGACCAGAGGGACAGAGCACCTCTCCCAAGAAGAAAGGTGGAGAGAGCTGGGATTGTTCAGCCCAGACAAGAGAAGACTCCGGGGAGACCTCATTGCAGCCCTCCATTACTTAAAAGAGGCTGGCAAGAAAGATGGGGACAGACTTTTCCACAGGGCCTGTTGCAAGAGGACAAAGGGGTAATGGTTTTAAACCAAAAGAGGGTCAATTTAGATTATATAAATGGAGTAAGTCTTTTACAATGAGGGTGATGAAACACTGGAACAGGCTGTCCAGAGAGGTGGTACATGCCTCATTCCTGGAAACATTCAAGGTCAGGCAGATGGGACTCTGAGCAATCTGGTCTAGTTGAAGATGTACCTGCTCATTGCAGGGGTTGGAGTAGATGATTTAAAGGTCCCTTCCAACCCAAACCACTCTATGGTTCTATATCCATGTACATACTATTCTACACTTGCTCTACTCTTACAGTTTGGGAGCAGACATCATGCTCAACAGAATGCTGGCCAGCCAATGTTCAGCTACTTCAGCTGAACACCCAGGCACTAAAGAAGCAGTTACATTTTCAGGACACAGCTTTGCCACAGAAAAAAGGAAATAGGTACCAAGAATACTAACTCTTATCAGGTTGGAGTAAAAGCTAAGAGATCCCCATGACATAGAATGCAAGAGCTCCTTTACTAGCAGTAAAGGAGAGACTCTCGTATGTCCAACAGCCACACTCACGTGTCACTGCAGGTATGAACTAGGTACTGGGGGAAAAGATTAAAAAGAGAAAGACAGAATGAGATTGTGAAAACACACTTTCATTTTGCATAAAGCTTACATTTAGTTATTCATCATTAAATCCAGGGGTAGCATTAGGCTGTAGTATCTAGAAAGGGAAACATCAAAAGATGACACTAAGTAACATGGTAATCTGTTCTACAAGATTTCAACAATCTTTATATTAGCAGTGAGTTGTGCTGGGTTTTTCTGTTGGCTTTGGCTTGTTTTACGGAAGGTACCACAGTTTTAACCTTTTCTTCTTAAAAATCAGGAACATGTTAGATTCATTAACACATTAGGTAAAAAGCCACCACATACTCCAGGAAAAACAAGACACAAAACAGTCTTCAGAACTAGATTTTACCCCTCTAATGTTTTGATAGCCCTCTTAAAAGTTTATTGTACATACATAGAGCCTGAAAATTTTTAGTAGATGAAAACCTTAGTGCAGTAACTGAAATGGATTAGAAATCTGCCCTAAATTTGTGTGAACTACAAAAAGATTGTATTGCATGCCTCTGTTGGGCATATTGTTCCACACATGTCAAGCAACAAAACATTACCTTCTTCAGACAATATGCATATTCCTGGGCTATTTAATAAACAAAATGGTTAGCCCCAGTAGTGCCAATGGTAATCAAGATCCAGCACTGGTAATCAAATCTTCAATGATATACAAGGTTACCACAGAAAAAAAAATAATTAAAGTCCATACCATAACACAAAACTTCAATGCACCAGCTAGTGAAATTTCTAAAAGATTTTTTTTAATACAGGTAGAAGTCAAGAGACCATAAAAATGCAGAATCAACTTTACCACGTACCACCAGCTCTATAATATTTTCATATCTACTCCGTAGTACGAGACACTTGTAGCTTCAGAGAAACATCTTCTGTTCAGGAGTTAGATCAGGAGATATTTAAATAGATAAACTCAAGTGAGACAGAGGAAAATTAATTAATTGTAGGAACCTAAACTGTATAAAAACATTCCCCAAATCAATTATTTTCTCAAAAAAGACCAATGGTAGCACAAATGGAAATACAGGCTTAGCAAGATTTGATTTTTCATAATGTTCTCAGAGTTAAATTCCCTGTTCTCATTTTATTACTTTATGAAACAGATTTTCCATTCAATTGCCTTTCATCTGAAAAATATTAATATCTATTTCTATAATGTACACTTGAATAAAAAGCAGTGCCCGTTTTCCTTTTTATCTTGGTTTGATACAAGCAAGATATCCTACTGGAATGCCCATTTAGGTCTATTTTAGAGTGTAAACAAAGAGCATTATCAACCTTATATTTTTAGAAACTTGAGCATGGACCTCAATCTCTTCAGATTGCCCAAAGTTTGCCCATCCCACAGCATGTTCATTTTCTGTCTCTGCATTTTTCATTACATGTAAATTAGTTTTTAAAGTTTTCCTTTCTGATACAAGGACCTAGAAAAGTATTTTATTTTTTTTAACCTGAGAGACAGAGATTACATGAGAACCTAAAATCTTTTAGATTCACCTATAAAGAAATTAATTTTACTATCTGTTGCTTTTTATTATGCATTGATACAACTTAAGTATATCTGCCTAAGCAAAGATTTGGTTGTAATTTTGCCATGAAGATCATCTCCTGAAGATATACCACAGTTTTTACATATTTTGAGAGCCATAAAAGTAGTATATATAATAAATACAAGCACAAATATAATAGGCACTGCTTTTAAAAAGACAGTCATTGCCAAATCATTGCAGAAGGATTTAAGAGCATGCTTTATTGCAACTCGAAAACATAATACAATGAAGAGTCAAAATAAAATCTGACTAGCAATTATGCTGTAACATTCCTTCTTCTGTGTTTTGAAAAAAGAGAACAGACTGAGACTTTAAAGAATCGATTGTATGAAATAGAAAGTGGAGATATGATTCTCAGCATATGAATTTGTAATGCCAGAAATCCTAGTTGCAGCATGTTCTGAAAATAAGTGTATCATAGATATGACCTTTCTGATGATCCATCAGCTTAGATGCAGATAGAGTGGGGGGATATTCATACCACAAGAGCTTCTAGAAGATTCAGACAAATGAAACAGAACCAAAATACTAAAGGCATAGCATTCCCAAAATCTGTCTCAAAAACCCACCCACACCGATTGCCTATGTATGTTGGGAGTTCAAACAGCTTTTCAAAATGAAAACAACAGATGTGACTTAAAAACAGAGTCTTACCTTTCTGCCTCTTCACTTGGGGAATATTGCTGATTGTGGTTGCCTGAACTATTTCCACTACAATTTGATACCTAATTTTAAAAACAGTAGGGAATAAGGGTGAAGAAGGGGACGAGAAGAAAAAAAACATGGTATTAATCTTTTATAATGTGTTCTTCAAACAACACACTTTAAAATTAATAAAAATCAAAACACTTCTACTTCTTCCTCATGTGGAAACAGAATAATTTCAACATATACCTGCAACCCAAGGAGCAGTGTGCACATGGAGTAGGAAAAGAGATTATTTTGAAACAAAAAGGAACCATCCAACTAACACTGATACTGTCCTCTTTGCTCAACTCATGCCACTGCATAGACAGCTAATATTCAGTAAACACAATATGAAGTCACACTCTAAACATTAAATTAAAAAACTAAATATAAGTTTTCTGTAGGAAACTAGGATGGTAGCTCAGTTTAAAAGGAAAGAGCTGTCTGTAAGGTTCTTCCAGTTAATCCACTCAACACATATATGGAGCATACATAAATTTGGACAAGAAAACAATTACAAAACAATTACAAAACAATTAAAATATGTAAAATATCAAAGTACTACACTCCAAGAATAATTAAAACATGTTTATCACCTGAAACTATACCACACAATAGTAGACAGTTATTGTAGCTAAAAAGCTGAATTTTAAGTAAAACTGATTTTGTAGCTAACAGACACAATACGCTCAGCAAAGAAAATGACTGTCAGTTAAATCTTTCATAAATGTCAAAGTTTCGATCATAACACTCAAATTCATCTAAGTGCACTTACTTTGCTAGCTATTAATACTGATAAGAAAGCAAGGATTCCAGTGAATTTGCTATCTAACAAGTTACCTCTTAAATGAAAGCTGATGCCTCCAGGAAAGGCTGCTATTTCTGTGACTACTTACTCTCCATTTAAGGAAGAACATGTGATCCTTAAAACTTCTTTCATGTAAACTTTTTTCACCAACATTACTCAATTCCCCCCATTTCTCTTTCATCCTGTAACTCTTGTGGGATTTTGATTGTATCTGGCTCATTGTATAGACACAGTTTTACACACAAAGCGTACACTCACAACTACACTTCCAGAATCTTTCTTTTGCAGCAATCTTTAGTCTACCCAAATTCTTCAATTATTAAATTGAAACCTGAAAATCTGTTTGAAAACCTGGAATTTTTCTAACACTATTTTCTTTTGCTATTACTGTATTTTGATTGTTTCCATCCAACACCACAGTTCTTGCCCAGTCCATCAGAGGAACAGCAGCCTCATAAGTGTGGTATTGTGGTGCATAAGGAGTCCTACAGTTAATTCTCCACTCAGACAGAGACTTCCCAAATTATTCAGGGCAGCTCACTTGTACTTTGGATGTATTGGTTATGTGATTTGTAAATGCATTGCAATGACACTCATTCACCTCATTCAGATATTGTAGGCCAACTGTGAAAACATAAATTCATCAAACAAGGTACAGACAATCAACTGCACATGGAAGGTAGTTCCCACTTTTTATCTTGCCACTTTTTTCCTTCCAAATTTACTCCAATTTATTCACATTCATGGTTTCACATGTTTTTGTTACCAGTATTTAGCACAGCATCTCTTTTTTTCTGTTCTTTGTATTAGTTTAACTATGGGAGATACTCCGAGTTACATCCTCAAATATACTATTTAGTCTATTCCTCCTAATCGCTGGGCCCTGGCTGCAACTACTCAATGGGAGCTCTGTACAACACTGCACCACAGAAACACCACCCTGGCCATACTGCCAGACCATGACCCTTTCTCCCCAAAAGTCTGTTCCAAATATTCTAGCTGCTAGATTCTCTGCAGTGTTAGTGAGTAAACATCTAAGGATATTTTAAATGTGATGTATTAATTTAACTTTGAAGAAGCATCGGTACGTAATAAACTGGACCCTTCATGGCCTCACATCCACATTAATTCCTTCTTCCCTATTCTCTGTTATATTCATGCACTTCTCTCATTTTTTAAGTAAAAGATGACATAGAGCCAGTAGTAATGGTCTTTCTTACCATGAATTGTGTAGTGACCTTTTGCTGCTGTAATAATAAATACCAGAAAAAACACGATGCTGATTCTGAAAGTGGAATAAAAACTATCCACCAGTTTATTTCCTTATCATTATTTGTTCTCAACTATGTTTTTAACTCAGCATGTCATTTATCTTTAGTCAACTTCTGACAGAGAAAGTAAATGTTTCACATCTGCTGTGAAAGAATTCATCTTTTCTTCCGTATTTGTAGCAGAATTCCAATTAATCCATGCTAACTTCAGTCTGCGGGGAAATGAAGGTGAAATTTCACTGTTTAACTCTTTCTTCTTGAAAGACATAGGGACAACACACTTCATGAAAACTTGATAATACAGGAATAAAAGTCTTCCTCCTCCCTTCATGACAAACATCAAAGAAATGAAACATTATAAAGAGTGAGTTTGAAGGATGTTTGTAGATAACCATACAGTGGTCCCTTCTGTGAAAGCTTTGCTGGTTTGTTTTTCCCATCCTGCTCCCCCCAACAAATTCAAGTTTTTAGAAGGCAAAGGTATGACAGGAAAACAAACAAACAAAAAAACCCCAAAATGGCTCCTCAGAAATCAGCTAATTCCTTTTTATGAAAACATCAGCTACCCCAATTTCCCTGCAAAAATTAAAGGGATATTTTCACAAAAACAATAGTGAAGTTCTAAGAGATTAAGTAACCAAATGTTAGAGGCCCACTATAGATACTAACAAACTATGAATCCTAAAGTATCTGCAAAATTAGTAGTAAGTAGCTCATGCATCATTTAAATGCATTATAAAAATAAAATCCATAAAAGCAATGCAGAAAATCAATACAATATTTCTTGTTAAGGTAATGCTTCTAAGATAGGAGAGAAACAAGATTTAGAAAATCCTAGCATCACTATTATCTTTTCAGGAAGAGCTATTTGCACAGCAGAGAGCTTTACACTTGCTTACAAGGAGACTCACATAACCTCCCTCTCTTTTCTGACTTCCTGGCTGAGAGCAAAACACCTTTCACCCACAGGTTTCCAATTAATCAGCCAGGGGTTTTCCCAGCCTTCCCCACCACAAATTCCTGTCTACAATCACAAGAAAGCCTAGCAAAATTGTTAATTAAATCAGTCTGGAAGGATGCCTTATCAGCCTTCCCTCCTGTACTGTCACGTGCATACATCAAGGAGCACCCAAGAGTCTATGCCTTCTTGACTGTGGTCAGTCAAGTGTCTGAGGATATGTTTATCAATGTCTCATGGCCTCTTGAACTGTGAGCAAGGTATTTTATCTTTATTTTATTAAATAGATAATAAGCAATCTGCAAAGATAAGGATGACAGGAAGGTTTAATAAAAAAAAAATAAGTTTCCCAGCAACTGTAGTGCCTTCAGATAAATTTCCCTCGCAGCTAAGCCTGCGCTGAAAATTGCTACTGCTCGTATCTGTTCTTTACCAAGATGTTATATAGCAACAAGTAACAGAAAGTGGCTTGGAGTTCATGAATGCTATGTACTGTCTTAGAACAGACACTGAAAAATTAGTTCCAAATAAAACCAAGAAAAGGAATTCCTGATGAGCATAATATTATTACCCAAAATAGCATCTAACTAGAAAACTCTGTTTAAGTAAAACATACCAGTATTTTATTTGTTGTAAGAGAACTGGAAGCATTTTCCCCACTCCCATCACTCCAACAGACTCTTACTGTGACAAATGCACAACAGCTTATTTGTTTCTTGCTCTTTAACTCCTTCTTTATAGATTTACCCTGTGGTTCACTGTTGTGAATTACAACTAAGTACCACCCCCCCTTTTTTTTTTTAATCCATGTAAGGACTACTGTTTGGTTTTCTTAATGCAAATCTGTAAACTTTCACTGGTTAATCACGAAAGCTTTGCCAAATAGACTACACAAATGTGAGATGACTACAGGTTCTCTCTCTGGGTGTTCCCCACAGTGCTGGAGCACAAAAAGAAAGGGAGTGCCTTCTCCCACAGGAAATACTCTTTAACTACCATCCCAAAGACTGGCTCTGTACAAAGAAAGGAAGAACGCTGCCTCCAAAATCAAGCTCTATTTCTCATCAAAAAGAAGACACACTTTCTCAGACATTTTCCATTAAAATACTGATCAGCTCAGACTGATCAACATTTTGTAGGGTGCAGAGGAACACATTACAAGATGATGGCAGCTGGACCTCACAAACTAGAAAGGAAAAACATAGGTGCAGCCAAAACCACATTGTTTCATAAAGCAAATCTGCTCTCTGGTATTAAAAAACGCAATTTAAAGTGACCTATCAGCTAAAAAGAGAACACACTGAGCATTAATGTGCTTGAGCAACAACAACAACATAAGAGCTGGGTTTCTTTTGAAAGAAACAGATCCATTAGTGTGATTATGCTAATAAATATGTCAATTAGGTTTTAGGCAGAGTCTAATAGAGACTAATTTCTGCTCTCAGGAAAGGCACATTGTCCCAGAGTAAAGAGCAAATTTTACAGCAGATGAACAATAAGTAGCCAAGCAACAGAATCATTTCACCATCACCTAAATGCATTTTCCTATCTCAGAAATGCAAGTGGTTTCAGGATCAAAGAGAACAAGAGAAAGTACAATGTTATTTACGCAGCCCATGTACTGCATCCCAGTAAGCCATCTCTTGGCTTCACCAGGCCAAGTCTAATAGAAGTTTAGGGTCACAAGAGATGACACAGAATGCACCAAATGTAAGCGATATGCATGTGTATTTTGGATGTTGCTGCAGCCATTTGAGGAGAGGAAAAGCTGGCCTGCAGCAGCAACAGAGGAAAGTTGGGAAGAGGAAATGCTACCAGTTCTGGCTGGTGGTAAGAGATTAGGACAAACACTCTGGAAATGGCTTCAGGAGTCCTAACTTTGCTCTGCTCAACAAAACCAACTCAATGACACCTCAGAAGGTCCTACAACAGTAGTATCTCTGTTCCCCACTTCCCAGTCAGTTGTTCCTTATCCTTTCACATAAATCAGAGGAGAAACAGCTCAGCTATAAAGATACGGCAAGCATAAACAACTGGCTCTTGGGCAAGCAGGCTTGAGATGCAGGTGACATCTCATATTAAGACGAAAGATTTAAGGCAAAAGAGATGAGACAGGGAGTGCAATTAGTATGAAAGTGAGCATATGCTATTTGCATTAGAAAACAGGAACATCAAACAAACTCATATGTAGGAGCTCAGTGATTTTTTGTTTTTAACAAACTCTGTAAAGCTCACTAACATGGTTAAGAGAGATGCAATTGAAAAACACCTCCCTGCAATAGCCCAGAAAACCTTCTCATCCAGTGGTAAAACATGCTGGAACTCAAAGTCCTCTTTCCATGTCACAGAATCACAGCAAGCTGTTCAGACCTTGAAGGTCTGAACCCTGAGGTCACTATGGTTCACAGCCATAAGATGACCATGGGCAGTCCTAATTCATAAAGATAACGACGAGAAAACAACCCATACTAGTGGAAACTCAGCCTATTTCATCTAACTCCACAGAGGCAAGCTGTAAGGAAGAGTCCAACATGCCTTTCATACATTTCAACCATTTATCCCTTTCAACAATATAGTCATCTCCAGCATACTACTAAGCAGAATTTTTATGCATTTTTCTGCCTGCCACTGAGCTAAAATGCTGATTACATTAGAGATCTAACAAATGTTGTAGCTTATCATCCTTACTGTCTCTGCTTCACCAAACAAAAAGAAATCTAAAATTAAATTTAAAAAGAAAAATCCCAATTCATTCAAATCTTAGTAATGGGCTGGAAAAGAAGCATGTTTAGTTTTGAATGAGCCACAGTGAAACAGTAAATACCTCAGTTGTTTCAGGAACTCAACATCAGAGCTGCTGTTAATGAGCTTGATGAACTCCTCATAAGAAGGAGCATATGTGTAGTCTTTCTTCTGATGCTCATTCATCTGTTCTCTGTACTCCAGCTGGCTGAGTAGCATTCGGTTAATATAATCTGGATCACTCAGCAGTTCCACCACTGGTTTTAGTACTGGAGAGAAAAAATATTTTAAAACAAAATCCTTATGCTGAAGAATAACTGCTGCCTTGCAAATGAAAACCGCAGATAAAAGGCAAAAATAAATATGCAAGTTTATAAAAATCAAAAAATCCAAAACCAGTCTTCTGGACCACACAGTACATTTGAGATTGCATATACCTTCTTGATAAAGCTGGTTATTCTATTACACAAATTGATGTACATTGATGAAGCTGACCTCTATTTGGAAAATTCCAAGTGTATTTGTTCTTTATGCTGTGTGCTTTGAAGGCTATGACACTATAGCCAGTATAAATGAAAACTGAAAGCAAACTGAATTGCGGAATATACTTGAGACTTCATAATTTCTGAATTTGACAGAGACATAAACGTGTACTGTATTTATATCAAAGTGTAGCTGATAAAATAAAAAGCAAATCAGAAATCCCTCAATTAAAAAAACCACACTGGATAAATCAAAGTGTATAATAATGAATTAAATATGCTATCACGATTAAGTTATAGAATCTACAGATTTAAGGATGTGTTTATGTATCTGAATGAAATATTAAAGGTCAGAACTATCCATATAATCACTATAAATAATGCCAAGGAAAGCTGCAAAAGTATTGCTCTATGAAAAAACAGAGACTGAAAAAGGACAAATTGTGTTTTATCCTGAAATGTGATAAACAGTCTGGCATCAAGTCATGAGAGCTAAGTAAATATATGCTTGATTTTGTGAATATAGTGTCTTACTGGCTATCACAGAAATTAAATTTCAGAATATAAAAGCAGAGCATCAAGACTTATACATAATAAAGTTTGTAATTACTGATATTGTACATGTGCAAATGGTTGATTATCTCTGATCTTTGATCTACCTTTTGTTGCAAGAATTTCTGCAAGGACTATGCGCAAGCTGACAGACTGGACATCCTTTGAGGGTAGGAGACAATACACCAGAACTTGAGAACATTTTTGCAGGAATCTTACTTCTTCATCAGAGCTCTTCAAGCATGAGTGCAGCAAAAAAGGTCTTGGTGGATCTTCCTGCCTAGAGGGAGAAAAATTAAAAAAAAAAAAAAAAATGAAGGAAAGAAGAGAGAGAACTTACATACCACTTGCATCATCAGTCATCTACGATCATCAGTCGCTAATTGATAAAACGCTGCAGCACAAGCACGGGATGGGTTCTGTGCACCACTGAACATGCACAGCAAACGTGCTGCTGGGTGAGTAAGCCCATGATAGCACACCGTGCTGTTTGCAGACTCCTCACAAACAGATTTTTGGATGACAGCGCTGAAACAAAGAGAGAGCAAATATCCCTCACTTTGATTCTGTGCCCAATACTGTCTAGTTTATCTCCTTGCAGGTGCCAATGATTTTCTGGGCTTCTCAAAACGTGTTTGACTCAAATCTTCATCTCCAGGTTACAGGTGCACCTTTTCTTTATACAAAAACAGCAGTAGAGACAGATACAAGGCACCCTAGCGGTTCTTTTATGGCCACACGCCTGATGTGCTCGAATCTATTTTAACAGCAAGGTGACAAAGTCAGTGGTTCCAGACAGACAGACACAGTGTCACCTAAGAGGCACCATGGTAATTTACAAAGGCAGCCAAGACTGGTCTTTACAAAGCCAGCCAAGACTGGTGCTACAAGGGCTTGGATCTGTCATGTCTCATACCAGTACCGCCTCCAATTTTCCATAACATCTGCTTTCCTCCCAGAGCTGGAGGTTGCTGTCCTGGTTAGGTTACATTTCTGTCCTAGTCAACTGACTGTTTCTCACAAAGCTGCTCCAAACCCATTGCCTTTGTTTGTGGAAAAAGAGACCAAGAACTGTATACAGTCAAACCAAAAGCTTTCAAGTTAGACACCACTATACAGCCAATAGAGACAGGCATTGTATAACAACTAATTTTTGCTAGTCAGTCCAGGAGGATGAAAATATGTTCGAACAGTAACAATAAAAATTACTCTAATTTTGTTCTAATAATACAATTTGTCTTAAGGTGGCTAAAATTAATTTTACAATTAATTTTTAGAAAAAGGAATATAAAGATGACACTTGGGTTTGATTTGACTAAAGCCTCTAACTCAATCACAAATCAAATGTTTTGTTTGCAAACATGGATCATAAACGGAGTTTCAATTGTTATAGGTAAGACAAATTTCAAAACAAGTCACTTGGAACAACTTGGATGTAAATACTCTGTTCTTAGGAGCAGTGGTTTATGAAGATGATGTGTAATCTTCATTATCAACCAGCCCAGGTGGTGCAGCTGACTGAGCTCAGAAAGCTGTTTATCTTCTTCTGGTAGGATCTTTTCTCAGTGGCAACTGAAGACATACAGCTATTTTCCTCAGTGCATTTTTATTCCTCTTGCACACTCTAGAAATATCCTGAAGCCTTCTCTATACCACATCAAGCATTCTCCATCATGTTCTCCCCTAAAGGCATTCATTATTTATCCAAAACTAGTCATGTCCCAGGCAGATTACTGACAGACAGAAAGTCTGGGTCATTTACCTACAGCCACCTCTTACTGTGGAAGTAAAGTCTTCCAGACAGGTTGGTCCGCCCAACATCAGCCAATGAGAAACACAGCCAGAAGCATTTGCAAAAAGCTGGCAAACAGGATGGCTCACACAGAATCATTAAGGTTGAAAAAGCGCTTTTAGATCATCAGGTCCAGCCATTAACACAGCACTGCCATGTCTACCACTAAACCATGTCCTTGAGTGACATCTACGTGGATTTTTAACACTTCTGGGGATAGTGATTTCACCACTTTCCTGGACAGCCTGTTCCAATACTTGACCATTCTTTCTGTGAAAATTTTGTTCCTAAAAATGTAAACCTTCCCTGGCACAACTTGAGAGGCCATTTCATCTCATCCTGTTGCTTGTTACCTGGGAGAGGAGATAGACCCTCAGCTGGCTACAACCTCCTTTCACGTAGTTGTAGAGCAATAAGGTCTCCCCTGAGCCTCTTCTTCCCCAGACCAAAATACTCCCAGCTCCTTCAGCCACTCTTCATAAGGCTTGTGCACCAGACTTTTCCCCAGCTTTGTTGCCCTCCCCTAGACATGCTCCAGCACTTCCATGTCTTTCTTGCAGTGAAGGCCCCAAAACTAAACCCAGAATTCAAGGTACAGCCTCACCAGTGGCAAGTACAGGGATTATCACTTGAAATATTTCCTGTATATTAACAACAATGATACAGAGTTAGAACAAAAAGCAAATGGTATATCCTTTTTAGCCTGTGAATAAACCCCATCCTTTTTGGACACTCTTACCTTTTTTCTGGGACATCTTGCATAGTGATTCAATCGAGATAAACTTTCATAATATGTGCAAGGCATGAAACAGAGTCATAATGCACATAAAATTTCACTGAACTGAGATTAGCCTTCTTTGTCTTCAATATCTCTCTACAAGTCTCCTGAGGAATGCCAGTCTGTTTGGGACTGCAAACACACTAGAGCATTAACTGTACCTATAGTATCACCTGTGCAAGAGAACTGTGTCTCCCTATTGTAAAAATGTATTCCCAGTCAAGAGCCAACAGTTTTGCTGAGCTGGACCTGTGCCAGGACTTTTTTGACACACAATCAACAGGACACAAATGGAAAATGGAACAGAATAAACAAGCACATAGGCAAATATTTGGTTCTTACCCTTCTAATTTGTCTAATGTGTTCCTGCCTACAGGAATGCAAGAAGGGAGTAGAGTTGCCTACCCTCCAGTTTACAGGCCATTTTTAAAAAGTTTAATTTTTTCCTGTAATTATCTCCATTACCTGAAAAGATACAACTCTCTAGAGCAGGGCTTCTCTCTACAACAGGTTTTTCTAGCCAAGCTGTACCTACATGTGATCTAAAAAGCAAAAGGGAAGGGTATTTATGAAAATAATAGAGAAACAAAGTCTTCAGGAAATTCAACTCTAAACAAGCCTTTCCTGTCAGTACCAAACAGTTCTGTCAACAAATCCTGCAGTATGCATTACTGTTGGTCAAGAGAAATAAAAGGAAGACTGAAAGTGGGAGAAGAAGCTTGGGGGGAAGCTTAACAGCTACAGAATAAATAAATATGCCAGTGATGAAACAGACAAGACAAAACATACAGGTTTATATCCTCCTTTGCATGTATACAGGAAGAATTACGTTTCTATTTTTCTCAATATTACCATTAACCAGCTTGCAGGCAAATACAGTGTATCAACAGAAGTTCTGGCCAGTAAACAGCCACCCTTATAACCAGACTTCTTCACTGATAACACATAAAAAAAGGGAGCAGTGAGCAATCATGGGAGTATTAACACCACTGCTCAGCCACCAAACCATGTCTGTTTACTACCTAGGAGCAGGAGCTAAGATGTCCTGATCACACATATTCTTAAGGCTTGCTATAAAACTTAGATCTTCAACTCTGTGGGAATGTGTCACTGTTCATTTTGCAGAAACCAACAGGAAATGCAGAAACTTAGATGCAATCTGCATATATATACACAAAGCAGAGTGCTGCTACATCTCTCCAGTGTCAACAAAGATATTAAGCCCTATTAAATAACCCATATAGTAACATAGACATTATTTTTCTTCCTATTATTTAATTCTGCACATGTATTATTAGGACTGTGTGGTTGGATTTTTCCAAACAAACAGTCCCTTTGTAATCACAGAAAACTCTGAACTAAAATTGTGTGCAGATATTTTTAGACAGAGCTTTAAAAGCCCAGCCAATTAACCATAAATTCTGAGCACAACTGTGTGCAGTGAACTAATACAAATGTGGTACTTTAGCAAACAGTTCCAAAACAGGCATGATACAAGCTCTATAAACCAGGCTCATTTAATCTGCTTTAGACAATATTTGAATAATGGCAAGTGGCAACTTAATTCCTTTGTGTCTTCTTGAACAATTAAGACTGAAGTAATAGTGAAAATAGTGGTCTATCAAGATGCAAGTGACTTCAATGATTTAATACAGTAGACAGAACATATGCTGTATACAGTATGCTTACAGGTCATATCCATCTTCACTCCCCCATGGGCTACAAAGCCAGCCTTAACCTTGCCCATGTTCCTTTTCTGTAATTTTATGAAAACCTGCTCTCAATTTTTAACACTATTGAATACTTTTATATAGTGTCAGAAAGCAAAGGGTTTTCCTTCAGTTGTCCATCAAAGCACTGGAAGATTAAGCAGCACAGTACAAATATAGATCCATAGACAGGGCCTGCCTAAGTGAATTCCTTTGCACCAGGTCTGTTCCAAGCTGTACTTTCCTTGGAGGACAAACTGACACCTACTGTACCTAACCCCCGCTCTGAGGCTGCTTTGCGCAATTACTGCCTGTGTATTCCACTGAACATCATCAATGTTATGACTTTACCCCTTACTGCTGCAAATCTACTGTTCATCCAGCACTCTATAAAGGAAAGCAGAAGAGCAGATTTGCTGTGCTATTCCTGAAGATAAGCAGTTAAAACATTACCAGGGTGACAGAAATATTATAATTTTCTTCCCATACTATAACTAAGCAATTCTGAACTGATATCAACACTCTTAACAACTATACTTTATTTCTCAGGAGTGCAGGATGTATGGCCATACCATAAGACTGGACTATCAACTGGGCTTCCAGGTTTCCCAATACAGAGGTGTCATGGAAATATTTTTTTCCCTAAGGATCTACTCTAGATATCCACATTTTTGACTAGGACCATCTGGTAACTATCTCTATTATAAAGACTAATTACAGTTAGGAGTATTAAGACCTGGTATTTGGGGTTGGATGAATGCTCCTGATGAAAAGCATCTTTGACAAACATAAGTCAGTTTGCTTTGAAATTACTAAATAAGCAAATCATACACACACACACACACACCCCTCTCCCCCACTAAAAAAAACAAAACCAAACTAAACAAAACCCCATGCCCCCCCAAAAAACAGCCAACCAACAAAAAAACTCAAAAAAAACAAAGGGTCTGTGAAAAATTAACAGCTGCTCTACAGGAAATAACTTACGGCTTCTATAGATAGATAGATAACAAAGTGTTCCCTTCAGCCTTGCTATTTCTTTATTTAGTCTTTCAAGACTTTCTTGCAGAGCTACATTTAAGTCTCAATCAGTACAATTGTGAGCTGGCATATGCAACTCACTCTAAATAAGTGGCATCAGTATGTTCAACATTCACCATGCATTTTCATTAAACTGATTCTGAGAACTACCAGAACTACAGGCAGGCTGCATTTCTTCACCCGTATCACCCTCAGAACTCTAAGCTTCTTGACAATGCAACAAAGTAAAAACTCCTTGATCTATTTCCACTTTCTAAGAAATAAATGAAACAAAAATTTAGACCTTTACAAGGCAGTATAACAAATATACCCCCAAAAAAGTACCTAAAAAAAGACAACTCCCCCGCCAAAAAAACAATGAAAAAACAAACCACATAAACCCCAGAAAGCACAACAAAAAACACCCAATGGACAAAGCCAAACCCTAAATTTCTACAGCTGCTATTTTATCAAGATAAATCAGCAAGTTTTATAAATCACTTCAACTAATGTTTACTGTGCATAAAACCTGTCATTTATACATGCCACAGTTACCTCTTTCAGGAAAAAGCGTGTGACATGTCGTATTAAAAACAGAGGCAAAGAACTTATGAATGGCTTACAAACTGTGGTGTGACCACATCAGCACCAGGATGTCCTAATGCTTATTATGGTGTCAAGCTTATACTCAATCATTAACAGGAAACCCAACCTTCCCACACAGAAGCTTGGAAACAAATGGTGAGTTTTAGACCTGGTGCTACCCATGGGTTAACTTTAATAACATGCTCAGACCTTGGCTTTTCATTACTATTTTGCTCTCAGCACTTTCATACGGCTGTTCCCATTACAATGAATCTCCACAACTTCATGCAAATCCCCCTGATACATCCTTCCACAGGCTGACTGTGATAAGCAGTTCTTGGTATTTCTGGTTTCTGGCAAATGGAATTATAAAAGAAAAAACAAGAGCTGTGGGAGGTATTTAGTTGCTATCCAGACAACTTGGATGCCTCTTCAGGATTAACCAAGGGAAATCAAGTGCTTTAACTCCCTTTGCACCAGTCTGCTCTTGATCAGTTTGTGGTGGCAGTACCTTTTATTTTTAATATCTTATCACTGATACATACTGTAATCACAAAAAATTGAAGCTATATATCCTATACATGCCAAGGTATTCACCTGGGTCAAGAAAATTAAGAGTTATTTTCTCTCCTTACCCTATCTGTAATACATAGAAAATAAAAGGACCATTATCAAAATATGTATGATACAATCTTTAATCCCCAAGCTGTTCATCATACTGATCACTCAAACAGCAGTTTCCCCACAACACTTTCTCCCCTCACACTTTCCAAGAGCATTGAGCTATTAACTATAGGTTCTGAATTAGCACTGGTAGTAGCCTGCAGACCCCCAAGCATTCATGTTGCTAAGTCATACCTTATGCTGCAAGTCTGGGCACAAACACACATAAAAACACTTCAGAGTATCCCATGAGATGTTATGTCAAGTTGTCAGAAGCAGCCTGAAATACCACATATTCATATTTGCAGAAACTAATTCCTCTGCCTTTGGGGTCAAAGGTACCCCAGCTATTGGTTGAAGACACGGAACACCCAAAATCAAAAGATATAGGGGGAAAAATTAAAATACTAACAATAGTAATAATAAAATCTATATCACCATGACCTCTTATTGCTGAGGTTTGTTCAAAAAGCACTGCCTGTCAGGGGGCTCAAGAAGAAGCAAGGATTAACTGTCTTCACATCCCATTTGCCTACTCTGCTGGTTTTGGCCAGGCTAATTTTCTTCCCAGTAGCTATATTTTGAATTTGTGCTGAACACAGGTTGATAGTACAAAGATGGTTTTGTTATGGCTGAGCAGCAGCTGGACAGCATCAAGCCTCTTTTCTGCTTCTTAAATCACCCCACTGCTGGGGGTGCACAAGTAGTTGGAAGGAGACACAGCTGAGACAGGTGACCCCAGATGACCAAAGGGATATTCCAGACCATATGGCATCATACTCAATGTATAAAGCTGAGGGAAGAAGGAGGAAGGGGTGGATGTTTGGAGTGATGGTGTTTATCTTCCCAAGTCACCATTACACATGGATGGCGCTTGTCTTCCCAAGTCACTGTTACACGTGATGGAACCCTGCTCTCTTGAAGATGGCTGAACTCCTGCCTGCCCATGGGAAGTGGTGAATGAATTACTTGTTTTGCTCTGGTTGCGTGTGCACCTTTTGCTTCACCTATTAAACTGCCTTTCTCTCAACCCATGAGTTTTCTCACTTTTAACCCACAACTTCTCACTTTTCCAATTCTCTCTGAACCTGCTGGTGGGGCAGTGAGTGAGAGGTTTGTGTGGGGCTTAGTTGCTGGATGAGGTTAAACCATGATACCTACTTATCTCAAGCAGGCAAATCTTATTTTGGCTATGCTGTACCCAGCAAAAAAACAGAGTTTTATTTATCAAATGTTAATCGTTCTGTAATAATATCTAGGGCATTTGTTGTTAGCCCAGAATAAGGGCAAGGGAACTCCCTCTTCCTTTCATGTGAACAGCTTCACAGAAAGACACTTTACTATCTGTCTCCACCTTGCTAAGTCCTTCTGGTACTGACTGAGCATTTCATTCAGAAGAATAGCTGCCTCCAGCTTCCAACAAACATATCATGCTACCAGAGGGAGACTACATTCCTGGGATCAGATAATTCCAACTCCTGGAAAGTACACAGCCACCACAGACAACACTGCACATATCAACATGACCGTTTCCATCATTGTACACCACCTTACTCAGCTCACAGTCTGTCCTTGATCACATAAAATGGCATTGTCAGTATTCAGCTTGCTTATGTTCTGCTTAAAGTAACCAAAGAAAGACTCTTCAATGAGATATGAAGGAATGAAGGAATTAAAGACGCCATGAAACTTGGGTGCCGGAATACTAACCTCTTTACCCTTGCAGGATGCACTTGGCTAATCCTGTTATAAATGTGCTCTTGATCCTGTACATGTGGGAAAAGAGCAGTGGTTTCTAAAAATAAATCCAAGTCTCACTTTTCCTCCCTATTTCAAATTTATAAACTAGCTAATGCTGGACACAGGAAATTATCATATTCCATTTCCATACACCAAGCTAATAGTAGAAATCAGGTGGTTTCCTATCTAAATTATTTGAAATGCTGCACATTTTCAAACTGAAAAGTGACATTTTCCTTTGAAACCCCAACTGAACCTCAAAGTATACCCCAAAGGCATATATAAGATAAAAACTTTGGGAGCTGTCTTGCCTACAGCTTGCATTGCTCTGTGTCACTCCAGACAGTTCTGCCCATGGCTAGAAGTGTCTCTGCCTTACTTCATTCAGTAGATGTGGGTGGCATGCACAAGAAAGACAACTGCTCTTAAAAAAAGCCAGGGGATAGATTAAAGAAAGGGGAAACAGACCTAACGCTACAAGTCTCCAAGCAGCCAGCATGGAGGTGGCCTCTCCTCTTATCACAGAATCATAGAAGGGTTTGGGTTGGAAGATACTTAAAGATTATCTAGTTCCAACCTCATGCCATGAGCAGGGACACCTTCCACTAGACCAGGTTGCTCAAAGTCCCATCCAACCTGGCTTTGACCCATGCTTCGAAAGGAGACATGGTCTCCCAGCACTTTTCTTCATTTCTGGCCTCTGCTGGCTATTTACCTTGAGCTGTTTATTACTTAGTGGATTTTTTGAGATGGTTAAAATAAGCCAGAGGAAAGCAGGAGCAAAGGAAAGGACTGTAGCACCCTTCCTCATTCTGGAAGGTCTCAGCCTATTTTCATCCCTTCAGACATCCTGATTAATCACAGATTGAAGTTCGTCAGTTAAAACAGAACAGAAAAGAAATTTATGCGTCCAACATGCAGCTGGTCACAAAACACACAAACTTCACTCTGAGGTGAAGAAAAGACATCTGTCCTCCTGGGCACGGATGGTTTCTTTCTGCTATGTTAGTGGATTACTTATTATCATATAGAAAAACTGAGACAAAGTGGCCCAGGTGGTACCCCCTCCAAAGACAGTATAAGAGGTATTTAAAACTTCATAAGCCACCACACAATAGACAAAATGCCCTTTGCAGACATGCTGCAGTATGAACTCAGCGGCAGAAACGAGACTCAGTGCTCCAAGGGGTATCACAACAGGAAAGATACCTTGCTGTAATTACATCCTCTCTTCCACTATATTTATCATCCAAAATTAACTGGATTATGAGATACAGAGGGAAACATAAATGCCAATTTACATTAACTACTGTCTTTAAAACGTTAACAGAAAATAAAGTAGCTCAAGCAGATCTGTTCCCTATGTTATGAAGGTGAAGTTTTTGTGTTTGAACTGTGGCAATTGTAATTTAACCCAGAAGGCAGCTGAACACCACATAGCCTTTCACTCACTCCCTCGCACTCCCACAGTGGATGAGGGAGAGAACCAGAAAAAGATAAAACTCCTGACTTTGGGGTGACCCAATTGCAGCCTGCAGGTCCCTGAGGGGAGCTGACAAGAAAGGTGGAAAGACCATATATACAAAAGCCTGTAGTAAAAGGACAAGGGGCAAGGGCTTCAAACTGAAGGAGAGTAGGTTTAGATTAGATATTAGGAAGAAGTTCTTCCCAGTGAGGGTGGTGAGGCACTGGAACAGGTTTCCCAGACAAGCTGTGGATGGCCCACCCCAGGAACTGTTCAAGGCCAGATCTAGGGAAAGGTGTCCCTGCCCACAGCAGGGGGTTTGGAACCAGATGATCTTTAAGGTCTCTTCCAACCCAAGCCACTCTATGTTTCTACGACTTGAGACAAAGATAGTTTAACAGAACAGAAAAGGCAGAGAAATTATTAATAATAATACAATTAGAATATATAAAACAAGTAATGCACGATGCAAATGCTCTACACCTGCTGTCCGATCCCTAGCCAGTTGCTGAGTGACATGTCCCAGACTTTCCTCCTAATTTATATACTAAGCATGATACCATATGGTATGGAATATCCTTTTGGCCAGTTTGGGTCTGCTGTCATGGCTATGTCACCTCCTAGCTTCTTGTATCACCCACCCCTTCAGCCTCCTTACTGGCAGGGCAGTACGAGAAGCTAAAGTCCTTGACTTACCATAACACTGCTTAGGAACAACTAGAACACCAGTGTTATCAACATTATTCTCAACCTAAATCCAAAATACAGCACCGTACCAGCTACTAGGAAGAAAATAAACTCTAGCCCAGTTGAAAATCAGAACAGCAATATAGAAAATAATTGAAGGCTTCCAAGGTAGAAGTGACACACTGCAATTCTCAGTCTACAGCTTAAAATGTCAGCAGGTTCTAGCACACTCTACAGTGATAGGCAATTTTGTACAAAACACATTACTGTTAAATTACTGTTAAAACCCCAAATTCTCTTAAAAACACTATCAGCCTAAACACTATTAGAATATTTGCTCTGCTTTCAGGTTTATCACAGGCATGCTCAGATCACTTGGCAGCACAAATTCCATCTGTAGAGTATGACCACAATGTCACCTTTCTGCTGACTTTGCAAGAGCCTGTACATAGCATTTAAGCTGTCTCTGTGTCTGCTACGAAATGGTAAGCCCTGTGCAATTTCCATACAGCTCCCTGGATTTTTTGAGCAGGTTTGGATGAGCAGCATGAGGATATTCTAGCGCTTTACAACTTGCGTCATGCAGCATCATGTTGTTGATTAGCCAGGTACATTAGAACCGGACCTTTCTCCTTGTAAATTCACAACCTTGCAGTCTGCAAAAAAACCCAGTCAACGGGTCCACTTCCAGCCTTTATAAATTGTTCAATTAGAACTGTCAGGTTGGTTCATTTGGGCTTTTTTTAACCTGCTCTCACACTAATTCTTGATAGGACTCTTTTCATTACCATGTTAATGTAGCCTATCTTATCCAGCACTAAGGTGGATCGACTACTCCAAGTGAAAAAGTTAACTGGAAAATAACCAAGAGAATTTATTTTAGTTCTATATAGTGGAACTAACAATCCAACAAAGACCAGATGAAGTAGTCATAATTCTCAGTAGATAAGAAACCTCACCAACAATCAGCAATAATACTTAATAATTCTGCAATTCTAGATCCTACATCCCCAGCTTCAAATAGAAAACCGTTTAGACTTAAAAAAACCTGAAAAACAAACATCAAAAAGGAAAAATTCAACTTCCTCATTCCTTAAATATTCAAATCAAATTCTTCCCAAAAGCAAGCACTTTATTGTGATAAAGGACAAGTGCAAACATGGCACCTAAAGATCAAGGAGCACACTTAGGAGTTTTACCTGACCAAAAGATTTCTACCTCATTCCAAAGCTAAAAGGAAGTAGTATCTAGAAACCACTGCAAGATCTACTCCAAAATACAGACACATTAATTTCTTGTTTTCCTGAATGTAACCACCCTTTAGTTTCTCTTCTGTCTTTATTTTTACTGTGCATTAGCTTACATGAAAAGTTAACTAGGATGCACCACAAATACAATAACCATATCTTCTAATCCAGAAGAGACAGAAGTGTCAAGGGTAACAGATTTGTCACTGACAGAGCACAATTGTTCTTTTTGGTCTGAAGAGGTATCAAAAATATATGGATCTAACTGTACACAAAAAAACTTCACAGAATAAAATGTGTAGTCTAAATCTGAATGACCAAAGCATATTCCAATTAGGATAACAAAATGCAGGTAAGTGCAGATATAAGCCCAAATTCCATGCACAATTAGACAAAATGTGCATTCAGATGTGGGAACTGCATAGGCTAAGAGTTCCCTTTTGCAATTTGAATTTGGGTGGAACTATAGTGTTCAGTGGAAAGATGGCTTTTTCAAGTGGACAAAGAGATCCTTCCCAAAGAGGAAATTTATGAAATTAGCAAGATAACCTAAGCAGAGAAAGAAAATACAACCAACAATTTTTCCAGTAGAAAAACCTTGTTACTGCAGGACAGGCCACTAACAGAAACCACAAGGCTTTGCCTCCCAGGGCCACAAGAAATGGAAAACTGAATGGAATTAATCCTGCTGCTATTCTGGTAAAGGTGCAAATAGCTATCTTCTTGTCTGTTGACTGCACTGCCAGTGGCCCTTCTTTCCCTTGCAGGTTCACACTACTTTGCAGGAACTACTCACACAGCCCACCTCCTACTGTGAGCAAAGAATTCATGGACTAAACTGAAACAGCAGTGAATCCAAACTTCCAGAAAAGGGAGTCCAAGTGTTTCCTTACAGATGTCCTGAAGCCTGCTTGAGCTCTGAAACCAGTAATACACTTGAATTATTTTATCAGTTTCCTACAAAAGCATTATATACAGTCTTCATCACTTTGATTTAGCACATCTGTAAGTAAAGAGAGAAGCAGAAAATTCCATCAAAATGTGGTTTTGTTTTTACCTGGCATTGGCTCCTTTAAGGTCACAGAAGTGAGAGAGTAAAGCTTTCACTACATCATTGCAGACAACTTTAACTACATCAATGTGACTCAGCCTCTGTCGCAGCTGCTTGGCAATCTCCCAAAAGTCTTCAGATAGCAGCTGGTACAGCTGCCCCTCATCTCTGCTGAGATGCCCATACCAGGACAGGATGTAATCTCTATAGCTGTAGTCAAACACTGAAAGGAGAAACAAAACAATAAATAGCAAAAACTGCAAAAGGACAAGGCACATCATGACAAGACAAGTGTAATCCTCCACCCTTCTCAGAAACTGTATGGGTAATAGTTTTCACATCTACTTCTTGCCGAAGAAAGTAAGGCTGGCGAAGTTACAGCAATCTGCACCTAACAGGTTACTGTAGGTCACTTCAGAAAGCAAAGCCCTTAAGTGGATTTGCTCAGACAGTCAGGTTACCAGCTACACACAAACCTCAGACTAATACCTGTATCTCAGCAGTAGCTTTGGTTATATGAACTGTCATATAATCTGACAGTGTCTCAAATGTTGCAGACTGAGGCCAGCCTTCTTTACACAGGAATTGAATTGTCTCCATTCCAAAGTCATAGCTGAAATGGGGAGGCGGTAAGATTTTTGTATTTCCAGAGACATATACAACACTGAACACCACCACAGAAAGTATATTATAGGATCAGAAGAGCTAAGAGAGAACAAGTGGATTAGAGAGACCAGATGAACTTCAAAAATGACGAAGCATTCCAAACCATACTGACAGGCAGTAATTGCAAATATTACTGTAATTGCAAATCCCATGGCAACACTGTCTTCTACCATTCTGACTTTACTTTTTGACATTTGTGTGTCACCAGTTTCACTGATGTTTCACTCTAGCAAATGTTCTGGTGGTCTAAGAGGGAGCAGGAACTGTTCAGAGAGAACACATGAACCATTTAGTGGTTGCAACAAGATGGGGGAAAAGCTGGAATTGTAAGAGTCAATTTGCATCTACCAGAGCAATAGCAAAAAGGGGGGAATAAAGTCATGTGCCTAGTAATTTGAGCAACTTCTTTACCAAACATCCTGGTTTCAAACTTTCATATCAAAAGTCCACCTCATTTGTCAGTGCAAGCCCATAGAGCAAAGTAATCACAAGACTCCACTATTTCTTACTTTCTAATTTGATAGAAGTTGCTTGCTTGGCAGTTTATTGTCTGGAAATCTCCCTGGCACTGGCGACAGTGAACTAATATCATATTAATAGGACAACAACTTAAATTCAATATTTTCACCAGCCTTTTCATGCAAAACTAGCAAACCTCAACCAACATCACTTTGATAAAAACATTGCAAGAGAAATGGCTAAAATTGATAAAAGTTTCTAGTCAAATGCTTCACAAATTAGTTTTCTGAAGTTTATAAAGAAGGAAACTGAGTCGCTTCAATGAGTATGCTGAAATATAGTTAAAAGCATTTTACTAAGTAATTTCAATACTTTTTAATTAATAATTCAGAAAATAATCCACAGTTCAATAAACAAATAAATAACAGGTTTGAAGTTTTTATTCTTTTTTTTCTAATTCAGGAGAGAAAAAAGTATGCAGAGCCATATAGCAGGATAAGAACTTCCAAATTCTTTTTTAAAATAGATGAAACACTTCACTGAAAACTCTCACCCACAAATACCACAGAGTGACAAAAACAGTTATAATAAGTAGCGGTCTTCTGATAAGCAAGCAGAGGAATAATCTGTCAATACACCAAAGAACACTGGGAATAGCATTTTAAAATCTGACATTTTATTACTTGTCTCAAGTCTTCCATCAATACACATTTTAAGTATCTATTTTTCCACAGCTGTCCCCACATCCTCCTGCAGCCACCTTTTCTTATAGCTTAGTTACTCTCTCCTGTTACAAGATCTGAAATGCAGTGGAAAGCTGATCTCAGCACAGATTCTTCCTTTACATCTACTACATAAGAGACCAATACTTTTTCAAATGCATTTGCAACACACTGCATTGTGGTATTTTTTAATCAGCATCACTGGCAAATAGTTACTTTTTCTGATTTTCTTACAGACACCCTCTCTATCCTTTGCAAGGGTGCAAAGTTGCTGTTTCTTCAGCATCTTTTGTCCAAGAAAACAATCCATGATATGGAGCAGTGGCTCCTACAGAAGGCTATTTGACAGAACTCTACAAAGTAAGCACACAAGAAGAGCAAAACTTGTATCACAATCCCTGACAATACATTCTCTTTCAGAGAAAATCTATTCCTAATGACTCTTAATTTATAACTATTTTTAAGCAACTCCTCTACAAAATGAGCTCAGTTTCCAGCACACTACATATGACATTCTTTTTGATTCCTTTTAGCCACTCACAAATTCTGTCACATTCAATGTGAAAGAACCACAAAATCTATTGGAGATATCACACTATAGACAAAAGATCATCAGTCACCACCAAAAATCAACAATGCAATTATCAAACATTTCACTTGTGTTTAACTCTGCCAGTTACATACTTTCATCACCTTAAAATGATTACATGTTTTAAACCATATTTTCCTGCACCTATGTTTTATAACTCTCTTACTTTATATGTCTTCTATAGCTTTCTTGTCACTTCTGAACCTTGTTGCCCTTCCTGCATCACAACAGTGCTGTTCTCTATAAAATTCAGGTGTCTTTAGAGCCCACGATGTATGTCCAAGTGAGGAGTGGGATAACTTTTAGGATTTTATTTATTTATTTAAACAAATAAATAAAATTGTAAAAGGACACCAGCCACAGACACTAACAGCAGTCAGTTTAAGACTGGGTAATATACTGTCTTATCCATATGTTGTCCTGGCCACGGTGTGCAGTTGCTGTTTTAGTTTCATGCCCATTGATGTGGCTGGTGCCTTTTCACCACTCTAAAGAAATACAGAAAACAAATGTAACAATTTTATAGAGAGCAGCTTGCTCCCTTCAGAGGAAAAATCTGCTCATGCATCTATTCTCATTATTTTTATGCTACATGTTCTCTAAAGCATTGAAAACAACAGTCAGAAGACAAGGAAGGAATAAAAAAAGAAGCAGAACACATTCAGGACAGAACCTTACTACCACTAACTCATCCACTACAAACATGAAACAAATTTCTTCTGACCAAATCAAATGTAGCGACCACAATGAGTCTGGTGCAAAACTGTAGATACTTCTTCCAGGATTTTTACACTAGTTCAGAAGATCCAAGTCCCAAGTTATAACAATGTGATTAAAAGGCAGTCCCATGTGAAATTGAAGTTGAGCCTGTTCAATTACTCTTTTTAAATACTGTAAACTAGAAGAATGTTGGGAGTAGAGAGCCAGAAGCTTGTGTGGAGGTTTAGTGAGGACACTCCTCTAGACCATTCCTTCATTCCTACTCCCACATGTCCTACAGTAACTGCTATCCCTTCTACCACATTCATTCAAAGGTTCAGTGGCACCACCAGGATCTGTGGGTCAGACTGGCTTCAAATTTGCAGTTTGCAGAGCTTCACACTAGATAATTTTTATATTGCTAAGATTCATTACTCAACTTCATTAAAAATAACAAAAAGCTGAAAAACAAGGATTAAATTCCTACTCTTTTTCTTGATGCAATATTAAATAACAGAGCATAAATATTCTCCCTATGCAAAACCAGACACAAACTTCCAAGTTTCAACAAGAAGTAACTGTCCTTTCCTGAAAGCACTGGAGAGGCCAGAACCACTACATTTTAGTCAAATCTAAAACTCTCCTGTGACTATATGAACAAATGAAGAAAAGGTATAGCTACAACACTGGCTTGTGTTATTCTAAAGCCGCAAGCATTGCAATCTGTAAAACAGAAATACAAGGCTAACATGAATTATGTTAGGATCCTGCGTGAGGAAACCACCATCAAAATGCCAAGAATCATTACCAGAATTCTGTGCTTCTACAACACTAGATCTAACATGCATGATGGGGTCATAAGAAACTATACTTTTAGAAAAATACTTCCAATAAAAAAATTAACAAAAAAAGATGATGGACTATACCACATCTAAGTACCTGTCAAAATACTGTTCTAGAGAAGTAAATGCTTAATGCTTAGTTGCTTCTTACAGCCACTACCTTTTCCCCCAGCCAAAAGCCAATTCAGACCAAAAAAATATCCCAAACATCAACAAAAACCAGAATTAAAATATTAAAACTCCTGCATCAAAGAGGGGTTTACAATTGCTAATAAAATTACTAATAAATACTCTGAATATTCACCTTTATAATTTCCAAGACATTAACATTTAACTTGAAAGAGTTGAAGGCCATTATTCATTCACTGTATTTTAGATCTCATTATGTTTTAGCTATGCAAGTTAAGAAGATGAGGTTTTATGCTTAATATTACCTTCATTTACTTGAAGCGTCTCATGCCCACTGAATCTTTACTTAAGACCATGGTGCAAAAGGCTGGCAAAATGGTGCCTAAATGCCAACACTTTAGTGAGTGTGAATCTACCCCAGTCATTAGCAACAGTGGTTTAAAAAATTCAGTTCTCCTCTAAAGTTTGTGTTTGGAAAACCACTAGCATTTCTTGGTTTACTTGCATATTGAAATCCTGTGACACTGCCAGGTTTAGCAGCCTAGTGATAACTCATGTTATCATTGTGCATGGATGGATGGGTCCTGTGCAAAAGGGATCCCTGACAGTCTCCCATTCCACAATCTTTGGTTCATTTTTATTAAAATTTTCCAGGCATTTGTGTCTTTACTGGTTTTTTTAGGAAAAAAAAATGAAAATGTCCAAATACATAAACTATAGAGAAAAAAATGTGTTAAAAATATATACAAAATGTATTAAAATTTTAAAAATCAGACAAGTTTATGTTCAAATAAATTTCCACATGCACCCTTTGCCAAGAGTTCTTAGCTTCAAGTGTTTGAATCCCAGTAACAGAGAGAACATAAATTCAAATTGTTTTGCTGATATTGTGGACCAAAAAACCCCATTTTCTGAAAGCTTTTTGGATGGAGAAAACAAAAAATACAACAAACCCAGAGCAACAGGTTTTCAAGTAGGGTGCTGGATCTACTACAATTTTTTTTCTAAATGTCAACGTGTGCATCTTAAATTGGGAAAGGAGACAGAGTTTTTCCCAATCTTTCTGCAAAGGGAAGTACTGCCTTACATCCCTAACAGATTTCTTCTAAGAGATCAACACAGACAGGCAAGATCTGATCCATAGGGATAATCTAACTAATTCCCCAAATATTTCCAACAAGATCACCTCAAGGCAGGGTTGAAGGAAGATAACCCACTACAAAAGAAGAGATAGCTCTCTGGCAGAAATATTTTAAGAGCTGAGAAACACAGGTGAATTTTCTCAGCAGAACAATTTCACCAATAGAAGTTCTGCTGGGATTTGAGCTATGGCTCTGTTTTACTTACTCATAAATGACCCAGTAAAGGAGCTAAGTGATATGAAGACCATTTTTCTTGGCACTACTAAAACTGCAGAGACAAAGACTGACTGTGAAGAATAACAAAAAGACCGCAGGATGTGGAGCAATAAAAATGGAAAATGAAATTCAGTTCCTGGGAGGCCAGCTACCCCCACAGCAGATCAATCTACTGACAGCTACAACCTCAGCCCAAGCAGTACACACTGTGCAAAGCAGGACAAGTCTGACTGAGCACAGCCTCTCCCAGGAGACATCTTACCACGCTACCATGTGTGGCTGGAATTCACACAAGCAACAGGTAGCACTAAAGGGTATTTTTGGAAGTGGCTTATCTTTTCTTTTTATAAGATAAATGAAGGGTAAACAGAAATCAAATCAATCTATCAGGAGAAAACCGTATTTCAGTGTTAGTTACTCAAGTACTACAAGCTGAAAAGGAAACTTGGGGTTGACAACTAAAGGCGTTTTCTTTCTGCCATATTCAAGGAAAGTCTCTTTATAACCTTACACTTGTTCAGATTTTGAGCGCTTAGATTTCATAAAACACAAAACACTGTAGCAGCCTCATTCATAGATTCCCCTCACCTGGTATCTACAGCTAAGGCAAGTATGCTATAATTAATAATGAAGCAGCACTCTAAAGCATCAACATTTTACACTACTCTGTTCTTAATGGAAAATACCAAAGACATTTAGGACAGAACTTTAAACCAACAAACATACACAGAGGTTCCCTCTTGGTGGTGTTTAGTGTGACGCACATTGTATAAGGATGATTCCCAACAATTTTGTTACATGGGCTCTGGCAAGACAAGAAGCTATCCAAGACACAGGTAACCATTATGAGCCAGTGACCATCACAGGAAAATAACCTAAACATCTAACAGTTATTGAAATAAGACTGATGGTTGAAACAGAAACATGTATGATTGCTTCAGTTAGATCAAGGATATGACTGATATCTATCCTTCCAACTACATTAACAGACTATGATGTGAATATCGGGAAACATGCAGTAAAGCAAGGGGCAGCTTGAAGTGACACAGAACCTCAGGTGGGCCACTCTAAACTCAAGAGAGAAAAGTTCACACAGACTGGCTATAACACCAGCAAAAGCAAGGCATGACTAACAGTCAATAGGCAGGTCTGGAGGGGTGCAAGGTAGTTAGCAACTAAGAGTAAACCCCAGACAAACTTAATTACACAATGATAAAAAACAGCTGAAGAAATCAGAATTAACCAAAGGGCAATTTCTCCATACCCAGCAACAGCATTTCTGAAATCAAATTACATTGGTTTTCCCAAAAGTGTAATCCATGCATCTCTAAGGTAATGTAACAAGAAGTGAAATCTGTTCAAAAAAACCAACCAACCAACAAAAAAACAAAGCCAAACAATCAAAAAACCAAAACAACAACAAAAAAATAAAACACCAACCAAAAAACCCCACACACCAAAACTCTGACTGTGATAATCTAACAACACCTACTCTTAAACCTCAGGTGGCATTAGGACTCTAAATGGTCCCCAAGATTAAAACCTCATGACAACTAAATGTCTTCTAGGTAAATGAACAAGGCTTTCTAAAGCATTTTGTTGGGTAGCACATTACCTCTAGATAGCAAAAAGTGGTCCAAAATTCCTGGGATTTATAAATACTTTAATCCTGATCAGTGCAAGACTGGAAATAAATACTGGAAATAAATGGTATTTTTTATGTCTCTAGTAATAAATTTTTATTTAACCACAAACTTGCAAAAAAACCCAAAAAACCAAAAATATTCACATCAAGACAACTACAAATTTCAGAACTGTCACGGGCAAGAAGTTATGTCTATTTTCATTGAGACTGATCATTTTGTGCTAATAAAAAAATAAACTATTGCTTTTGGGATTGCATTCAGTATCTCAAACTTAAGATGACTCAGTCACCTTTCAAACCCAAAACAATTTGTATGGTAGAGCAAAAAGTCTCATCTTTGTTGAACTGCAAAACAGAGAAGTTGGCTCCATCACTTAGGCCTGGAAGAAATAAAATTAAATCTGACAAGTTTGCTCTCCAAAATTCAGAGTGAGAATGGAGGGTAAAAGCTACTCTGAAAACAGAAATAGCAGAAAGGCATGTGAGCTGTCACAACATAAGGTACTTAACTCTGAAAAATGAATCATTTAAATATTAGCAACATCCTTTCAGTCTTACTGAGTAGGGATGGCCTCATGCATCCAACAGAATGATCTGTGGGATAAACACATTCAATGAAGATAGCTCCCATATTTTTACAGAAACAAGTTACTCCTACATGCAAGCAACAGGAGGGAAGCGTAACACAACTATCTTTCCCTCGATATTCCACAATACCTGTTGTCTGTCTCCAAATAATCCCACTACCCCAAATTCTATGATTATGTCAAAGCTTTGTTTCAAATTCCGCAGCAGGTTATCCAAAATGTAAAACACACCTATGAGACAATACAGGAAATAACTTTTTTGTGCTTGTTTCTACATGAAATGTTTATGTCGCTGTTGAGCAGCTAGCAGAGTAAAGAGGTCAGTTCTCAGCGGCAGGAAGGAAAGACCTTTATTGTTTTGATTTCATCATATATATAGAGTTTTCAAAAGTCACCCAGATTGGTCGGCCAGAGGCCTCCCCCAGGCCTGATTGGCCAGGCCTGCACCATCCAGATCTTGGGACACTGTTTTTAATAACATCCAAACTTTATCTTTATTTATAAAACACAAAAACAATTCTCATGGGAAAAGCCTGTGCTAGCCACATGTTTAGACTCTACTATCCTTTTCACATCATCAGGAATCCCCTAATCTGACTGATTCCAGATGAAAATACCTCCTAAGAATAAATTATGATAATGTTAAAACAGTTGACCTTCAGAAAACATGACATAGGTAGGTAAAGTGTTCTAATTTTATATTTTAGCTACACGTCCTGCTAATTCATAAAAATAACTTTAAAAACATAACACATACCAAGTTGTCATAAAACAACAAACCTGTTTAAAGCAATGATAATTCTCAAAAATACTCTCAATTTATGAAAAAGACAGGAAAAAGTGCCACAAAGAAATCTTAAAGGAAAAGGTATTCAAAATTAAATAAAATATCTACAAAAGGCCTGTATCTGACTGTATCAGCCAGAAACACAAATGTTGATTTAAAATTCTGTTTTAATGGAAAGAATTACACTAAATGGGAAGACTGTATGCAGAAGTCTACAGGATTTCTCAATTCAGGAAAACCCAGTCAAGAATACTTTTAGTGTTACCCTTTGCTTTGTTCACAAGTACTAAGGACTGTATTTCAATGCATTTCTGTAAAAAAGTGGCCACTAAAATGTGAAAATACCAGTAGAATTTTAAAAACATCATCCCATTACTTTCCACAGTGGACTTCTTGAGATGACTAAGACCTTGCCATTTTATTTTATATCATGGAAGAAACCATGGTCATATTCTAAATTGTGTAGTTATAGTTTGCTAAAAGGACAAGAGATATTCAGACTCTAATGCACATTTGACCAAGTTAAGACTCACCTTCTTTCAGTGCTTTATCCATATTGTGAGAAATAACCACTCTCCTTGATTGGATTGAATCATGAGAGCTTCCAGACCAATTACTCTGAAATTCAAACAGAACATACATCATAAGAGGAAGGAATAAACCAAAAGTAACAGAAGGAATAAAACTGGAATTCAAGGCAATAGTATTGTCTTTACACAAATACTGTCACCCCATATGGTTAAAACAGAGGAGTGTCAATTGTCTTTGAAGTTATTATACGTTGTTCATAAAGCACACATTAACACTCGTGTATTGACATTGTGCAACTTGCAAAATTGTCTTAAGTTAGGGTTTTTTGGTAGAAGGGAGCTGTATTTATTTGCAATTCAGTGCGCTGAGAATAGGACATGCACGTAACAAAACAACTGGAACTCTTCTATTCAGTATTTTCACAGCAAATAAAATATCTTTATAGCCTGCTGTGAAAATGGATTTAATTTAGCCTCATAAACCACTTTTAAAACAAAAGAGAAGCCTTTATATCTGCTACAGTAATTTTGGTTCACATTCTTTTGGGCTTCTTTCTTCCAAGATACTTCTGGCCTTCTGCATTTTAAGCTGCTGTCCTATAAAAATATTTGTCTATTTTAGAGTATTCACTCCCACGGTGTCCAAACAGGTGGGTGGATGGAGAAATATTTTTCAGGGTGTAGACAAAGAGCAGTGATTCATTATGTATTTATATAGACAGGAATATGATTCAAAACAGAAATAGAAACCATCCCCAGTGTCACCCAGCTTGGAGCTCACTCACTCTTGGTAAGGAGAGAGCACTTCAGAAACATCCCCATCCCTCCAACATTCACCACACAGAGAATAATAAAGCAGTAAAAACTTAAAGTAAAAACACTGTTTAATGTTCTTGAAGGTAATATACCGTTATTTCAGCTAATTTGTGGGCTAATGCTCTGTATTTTGGTTTAATGTTTTTCTTCTACTGCAGACACATGCATGTAGAGTCCAACAATTTGTCTAGTAAGACCCAGATAAAGAAGTCTAAACACTACTTTTAACAGCAAAAAATAAAGCTTTTCAGGCTTACTCACACCTAACACACAGCAACTGTGCCAGGTACCTTCCATGCCTTGAGTGCCCTCCTGCTAACCATTTATTTGTTCCACCTTTTGGGTGAGTGCAGCAACACTCCCTAGACTTCTTCCAGTCACCGTTCTGAGACCATGACTGTGGTCTTTCAGCTGATTTCTCCCCTCCTTGTCAACACAATCAATGGCAGGAGCAGTAAGACTTCGGCACCTCTGCCTCCATTTGCAGTCCCCCCTCATTATCAAGACTACAGTTAACAAGGCGTAAGAACAGAGTATTTAGTGAACCACTACAGATTTCCAAGCCCCTTTTTGACCTAAATATGGTGCCAGCAAAAGCTTCAGCCATACCCAGCTAAACAGGAGAAAGTGGTTTTTTTTCTTTGTAAGGACACCTAACGGTATTTGTAAGGATGCAACACATCATGTCTGGCTGCTACTGTTGTCACACTCTTCTCAACACAAAGCTGTGTTAATGCCAGTCACAATTCAGGACTTTTCTGCTTTATTTGCAGCAGGGAATTGTATGATTTAAAAATTTTAAAAGAGGGGAGATAGACTCACAGAGACATTAAACACCTCAAGTACCTTAGAGGAAGTGGAAGGGATTGAGAAAGCCCAATTAAACCAACTTGCTCAGGTCTTTCTGTGAAGAAAGAGCTCCTAAACAGGAGCCCACAATTCTAACAGAAGCTCTGTGCTCAACACACTCCATCTTCCTTAACATTCATGCTACCTGCTATCCCACAAGGCTAATCCTTCTGCTAAACTGAGCCATACATGTGATAGAGGTCAGTGACCTCAAGCTAACTTAGGCATCAACAGTTGCATCACATACATTGCAGGAAGCGTTTTTTATGGCCTAAAGCATCAGTAACTGCTCCAATGCAGTGCTCACCAAATTACTCCTTTCAAAACTAGCTTAAACAGAGCTAAAAAAAAAAAAAAAAAAAAAAGGCAACCTTCAGAGGGGACCCACAGTTGCAAGTAGGTAAGTAGCTTGCTCCACATCACCACATTATGATCCAATCTACACAATTCCACAAGGCAGGAACTGATCATTCATTTTATGCTTCAAACTTAAACACTCATTTTAAGAACAGGGCAGACTACTACTGCCTCAGCAAAATGCTGCCTCTTCAATACCAGACACAAACTCACATTTCAGATTGCAAGAACACATTCCATTGAGAGTATCCGCTACAGTTGGTATGTTTGCTTCTAAAAGGCACCATCTATTCATGTAAAAAAAATAGTTGTTCAAGTCATGATTAAAAAGAATGTAAAAAGTAAAAAGTACCACCACTAGCAATAATTATTTTGCTGCTGCATGAATCTGAAGGACAAGGGAAGATGCACAGTGTATTGGACTTTCTGAGAACTTTTCCTTAATCATACAGATATTGTATACACTCAGGAACTGTCACAGAGAAAAGCTAAGAGCAAAAAAACCCACCTTGGTTTAAAACAAGGTTTCAACTTCATTAAAAAACAAATTTTCAAGAACAGATGAGAATCTAACATTTGAATAAACAGGAATGTTCAAATGTATAAATGTATTGGAGTGATCACAGAATTGTCTAGGTTGGAAAACACCTCTAGTATCATCAAGTTCAGCTATTAACCTATGATACTGATTGGGTTAGATCAGTTTTAAGAAAAAAGTTCAGGGAAACCTTACTGCTGTCTCCAGCTACTGAATGAGAGGATACAGAGAAAAGGGAGCCAGACCCTTCTTGCAGATGCACAGGATATTAGGAAATGTTGCAACACAGGAAATTCCCATCACAAGGCAAAACTATTTTAATCATGAGGCTGCTCAACTATCAGACTGGGGATGCTGACAGGCTGTGGAGACTCCATCTCTCGATCCTTCTCACTGAGCAGGAAAGTGAGCTAGATGCCCTCCACATATTCCTTCCAACCTGAACTATTCATGATCCTTGATGACCCTTCAGAGAACTGCAAATTTCATTTCATGATTGATAATGTATCAGATCTAAAGGTGCCTTGTCTAAAACAGCTGATCAAACTCATTTTTCTTCCCATTTTATGACCTTGAATTTAACAGAATCAAGTCTTAAATCCTGTTAGTTTACATCTGCTTTCAAAATGTTCTATTTGTGTGGCAATAATAATGATGAATTAATTAAATAAGCAGGTACCCCCAGGTTAGACAACATATGGCAACAAACCCCTTAAAAACAACAGTAACTACCTGGCAACACAGATAACCAGCATCTGTGATAACAGAAGGATTTCAGAAAATTCACAGTCCAAGCTCAGCTCTAACAGCTGAGAGAATGAAAAATACAGTATGTTTCACTAGAAAACTTTCTTCTCACCCCTGCCTCAAGTCAGATGGAGGGCATATGTAGAGAACAGGTTCAGCTAGAAAGCCTAGATTTGAATGTTTTCACATTTTTCTCCATGTCACTCATCTAAAGGAAAATGGTGCTAGATTTCACAAAAGAGTTGGTATAACTCTGACTGAGCCAAAGATGTTTGTAAATGGATTTAACACAGTCAAAGCTCTAGTTTAGATGCTCTTTTACACTGATTAAAACCTGATATGTTCCTCTGACTTGCACTACCACAGCCCCCAACAGTTTTTTTTAACTGGGCTCCAGTTTGTAGATTTTTTTGTTAAAGAACAACAGAAACTAAACTGAAACATAAATAAGACTTAACGAAAGGACTTGAAGGGGTAGGGGAGGAGCACATTTAGAAAGTTCATGCTGAGAATGAGGTTGCTAACAAACAGGGAGGCCTGTTTCCTGAAGCAGTTCAAGCTTTCCTCAGTTTTGACTTTGCTTACAGACTGAAAAAAAGGACGTGTGCATTTCCTGTAGACTTCCGAACAACTCTTATTGTTTGATACTTTTGAGATTTAAGAAGCAGACAGCAACAGTCTGAATGGGCCAAGAAAAAAGTCTGACACTGAACTTGAAATTTGTCTTAGGTTCAGTCTCCTACAGATGCAAAAATTAAGGCAATGTGATTTATTGATTTAAATAATTTACGTAATTTAAAATTAGTACTGAAGAAAACAATAGAAGTTAAATAATAAAGAATTAAGAAGGTATTTCAGCAACTACACCCAATAAATGGCAAAGCACAGAGAACATGGGAGTACCTTCCACTATGAAGAAATCCGTTTGCAACACATGGCCATCAAAAGCAATTTTTGAAACAGCAGCAGAAAGCTACAGGCACACCACATGCAGCCTTACTCTGCCATGGAATTAAGGCCAAAAGCAGAGAAAAAATTTCAATTATTTTTATTACATTAATTCAATTACAAAAAAACCAGACCAAAGATCAGGACAGATCCCACACTATAAATGGGCATTGTGGATGAGACACTCAGCCTAATCACTGATCTAAAACGTAAAGACTGCATCTAATTCAGCATACACAAACTAGCCACTTACTCATAGTCACTTGTTCCTCCCACTGTCACCCTATTAACTTTACTCTTATCTTTGTAAAACATACATTGGCATCAGACTGGACCTTGATGATAGAGAGTCACAGCTTCAAACAATACTTCATTGAACTCGCCACAGATTCACCTTCAACTGATGTGGATAGATGTGTTCTTACAGTAGTAAATATTACTTCAACTAATGATCAAAAATAAACTTTCACAAGACTTAATATTTTTTAATTATTACTTATAGTTCTATTTAAGATTACAAGGCAAGTATGTATGTGTCACATTCACCATTAAGGGATACCATAACTACCAATTTAAAAATCAACATACTTGAAGCATGTTAATCCTATTATTTTAAGCATCATTAACTCAATAATGATTTTATTATATCATCACATCTTATTTCTACTATTATAATAGCTCCTGGAACATGTAAACTGTATTTATTAGATGGGGATCTTTTATCTTAACTGTACCATGTTTGAAACAGGTAAACTATAACAGTGTAAAAACTTTATAATTTGCGCAGAACTTTCTTCACTTAAGATTTCATATAACACTTGACAGATAAGAATAAGTATATGAAAATGAAACATTTCTCAGGTGTTACTTTCATTCTCATCAGTGCAGCCAAGAAAGAATTGATAAATTAGCATTCAAATTTCTGCTCAGCAAGAAATATAGCATTATTGTCTGCTGGAATATTTAATGCTGTCATCAAAATAAAGTCTTGCATGAATTCTCAATGTACAGGCATAGCCCCAGTTTACTGAACATTTCCACACTCTCCTCCTCTGTGAAAAGAGACAACAAAAACTATGGTCTATACTTCAAGGCCAAAAGAGCCATATGGCATGAAAAATAAATTGCTGGCAAGCCAGAAAAAACAGCACAAAATCATGCTCGAGCTGCAGAGCCTCAGCTTAGTAACCAGTGAGAAACTCCTGCGTAGTCTATTGCTACACCCTCCCTGCATGTGAATTTTCACCATAGAGCCATTTTTTAGGGTGCTCTGTCTTTTCAAGAGCACCACAGAACATGCAAAATGAACCATTATCTTTACTTTATTACCATTAGCTTGTTCTCTTTCATTGTGCATATTTAATTGGGGAAAAATGGTATAGAATGACTGGTCACAAAAACCTCCCATAGAGGCAACGAAAACCTGCTCCCCTTATGACTATTTTTTTTTTTTAACCGCCTAAAGTAACAGCCTGTAACTGGCTCTTTTCTTGGGTAAATTTTGCTTCTCTCCTTTGCAGAGAGCAAGGAAACAAGACTTGGCAATAAGAGGGCACTTGATTAAATTTCATTTTCAAAATGTTTCTGACATGTCTGCACTATTTTCAGTGTCCAAATGTACCTTGAATGTAGGATGCTTTCACTCTTGACCTTATTACGGAGGTTTTACATCCACCATTAGGATTTCCTTGCAATAGACTGGGACATGAGTAAGATTTCCATGAGTCCACCACCCATCCTTATTGACTCAGCATAGCTTGGTTATCAGGAGAAATGAACTAGCTCCCTAGTTATGTTTTCAGTCATAAAATACTGTTCAAGTGAGAAGCAGTCCCTACAAAGGTAAAAACAGCAAAATAAGATATGTCAATCTAACACAAAATTGAGAACATTAAATGTCAAGCACAATACAACACAGAGCTGAAAACAACACAGGATGCAAAGAAAGGAATCAGAAACGACTGCATGACAAGACAAGAAATCTCTAAATATACATGATGACTAAAAGGCTGTGTGGAAAACTAAGTGTGCTCACTGCTAAGCAGTTATGGGACAAAGAAGTGAGAGACAGAGTCGGAAGAATAATTTCCTGAGGTCAGATTCCTGTGATAATAAAGTCATCACTTCAAAGTTACACCTGAAGGTAATAAACATAAGCAGTCCTAACAAAGCTTCAATTCTGAAAAAGCCTATAAACCCCAAATTATAACAGATCCCTAAAAATAAACTATACCGAAAAGGCTCAAACTACAGGCCCCTGCTAAACTATAACTGAACGGTTTCAATTAATGCAACATTCCCTTAACATTTTAAAATATTCATGGAATTGGTAGAAAATAGTAAAATATATTTTCAATTTTTAATTTCAGGACTTTCCTAGTAGTAAACTCAACAGCATCAAAGGCTCATCGTCGACCTGCCTATAAATGAGATAGAACTAAGAATAAAAGTATGAGACTCAGTTCTATTAAAAACACAACAAAAGGAAACATATCTTCTCCTTTCAATCCAGAAACAACAGATAAATTAAAAGACTGGCAGTAGATCAGAATATTTGGTTGCAAGCCCAAGATAGTCTAAAGCATGACAAAAGGGCCACAACCAGAGACTGCTATTGTTTTTAAAAAGTCCTTCAATATCAGAGCTCTAAATATCCCCTGTGTACCCAGAGAATGAGAAGAACATGCTTGGTTTTAGGTTGAGAAAAACCCATAAGCACTTTTGAAGTCTTACTAAGGTGTAAAGATCAAAATTAAAAGGAGTTAGGAAGTTTCTCCTCTCCCACAAAGCTCCTCTAAACTACTTATTACCTTAAGAACTGGTTTGCATCTCACTTGAAACTGATGCCCACAGATGGCAAACCTTCCACTTCGTACAGCTGCTGGGTCTCCTGCAAGCTTACCTTCACAAGCTTCATCTCCTTCCAAAAGAGAAGGAAAATAAAATTCTGTGTCCTTTCTCTCTGCTTCCCTTATGTTCTTCACAAAGGACAGAGCAATCAGCTTGGATACCATGACAGATACTCAACCCAGGTTAAACTGCTATCCCATTTGAATCATTCAGACCATTTCCATTTCACTAGCCATCCTCCTACAGCATGGATAAAAAGCAGTACTATGTTCCAGGATCCAGATATTTCAGTGACTACCTGATCCAATGAAAAAATCCCATGCCTCCTCCACTAATGAGAAATTCACAAAAATCCACGTTCAAGGATGGAACAAGCCTTTAGGAACATAAAACATGATCACATGTAGTGTGATCTGGCCTCAGGGCCAGAAAGCAAGAGTAAACCACTACTAAAAATTGTGTAGTAAACAAGAGCGACTAAATATGTCAGGAGATGAGTTTTAAAGAAATACTAAAAATAATTAACAACTAATTGTAGGAAACTAAAGATAGGACATTACAATCAGTGTACTCTTTTCACTGGGAAAAAAGCACATTTATTATTCTTCTGTTAGTGCTGGAGACAGACTAGGTAGATCATTCCCTGTACAGAGTATAATTCATTTAATCTGAATTTAAAATGCATCTCTTAAATCTAATAAACTAATCATTGTTTTCTGCATTATTTAAATGAAGTCGATAACCCAACTCTATTACTCTGAGTTTTTGCTTTGAATCAGAGTCAAAACATTATGCTGAAAAGAAAACTCCATCTCTGCCAGTTTTTTTGGCAGCGAAACAACTCACACAAACGTGGGAAAATGTGTTTTCTTTCCCCTTCCCACTAACTTGGTTAACATGGTTCTTTACATGAGTCAAAGCCATCTCCCTCTACAACCACACAAGTTAAAAGCTGTTTTGGGAGAAAGATCAAATTTTAAAAGGTGACACATGTTCTAACCCAGGGCTATCTTTGCTATGAGCAAGTCCACTCATACTTGAGAAGCAAAAATCCCCTTTGAAATAGACATTTTCACTAAAGTATAATTGGGTCATCATGCCTTTTTGCTGTCTTGCATTTCACTGTTCTCTTCCACCACAAATAATCTTGTCCTAAAACATCTCCTGAGAAGTGCTGAAAAATACCTGATAATAATACAATGTATGATTTCAAGGAGTTGTTCAATTCCCACTATTTCAATATCAAATTATTTATCAAAATTATCAGTGCCTGCAAGTACCTAAAGTAATAAGCAAGACATTATTATGAATTGTCTGTACACCTCTCTTCCCAATGAAACGCAGATCCTTATGTGGAAGCCAGGAGACTGCCCAGATAGTTTTTGTGAACAGAGCTGTCACATACAGAAAAACTATATTGAAAGCACAATTTATCATGGGGACATAAATCCCACAGCTTGCTTTGCAATTCTCAGATTTCAAATGTTCTTGCTGAGATACCTGACTTCAGGAGGAAGTCTTCACCTTTCAAGTACCAAAGGGGTTACACAAAAAAATGGACAAAGCACAGCTTCATGTTCAAGTAGATGGCTTCTCTAGTTGCAAGTTCAAGCAAAATGAAAAAAGACATGCACCTTGCTCTTCTGAAATCCATACCGGTAACACTGCACTTCTTCACTCATATTCCTCACTTGCATGAGCAGTTCCATGAAAATCAACAGCACTGAACTGGCACATGCTAAGTGGTTGCAGAACTGAGAACATTCAAAAAACTCCCTCTTTTCAGCACAGCACAAGGGACTCCATCCAACTTCCCTTTGAAGTTGATTAAGAGTACTCCCACTAACTTTCCAACGAGTCTGACTCCCACTAGAGTAAATATTTATTCCTGAATACTTACTATTTCCTCATTCGTTAACCCCAATGTGAAAAATCACTCAAAGAACAAAAAGTGAACTGTCTGTCAAGAGTTCATACATACAACACATGAATAGCAAGATGCCAGTCATAATAACACTTTTACTTTATTTTTTTTCCTAATTATTAGGCCAACAGGTGATCCCTCCCTACTGTTGAGGAAAAGGCACAACAAGACTGAAGAAATTATAGCTTTACAGTCATCCTAGTACCGACACCCAAAAAAGACAGACGGATCATAAGGCTCTACGAAAAATGTGAGACTAACAATTGAATGACAAAAAAGCAGCATAAATGAAAAAGGATGTAAAATGAAAAGACTAACCTACAAATTTTTCAAAGATAAATGTATTTAGGAAACTTTGCAGGAAGTTTTAGTGAATGGCCAACACTTCTACCTATCTAAACAATTTTATTTTCTTCACCTACATGTTGCTGAAGCTGCAGTTAGAAAGTCTGCTCCATATATATAAAATCAGGTTCAGAAAAAGTCTTCAAGAAGCTTTGTAGTCCTAAAGCCACTTTGTACCAGAAAGAAATCAACAAAACTATAAATTGAAGGTATGAGAAATCCAATTAAGATGCCTGGAATTACATCTTCTAAATAGAAAGGGTAAAATACCTTTCTCCTTTTTGGAACATCCCTTTCATATGGCCAGGTTAACATCTCAGAACAGTTCAAAGAGGGAGGAAATAAAAAATTGAACCTGGGAGAGGGTAAAGAAACAACCGTGGGAAAAGGGTTTAAGCAGGTACTGCTGCCTTATCAGTGAATTTTAAATACCAAATTTCATTCTCCTTCTGAAACAACAAACACATACCATAGTGCTACAATAAACGCAAACACCACAAATTAGACCACACAAAGCAACAGAAGGTGTGCACTATTTATGTATACAAATCCAATGGATGGACACAACAGGAGAACATCTTCATGAGAAATGCACAGTTACACACCACAAAAAGAAAGTGCAGATGGTACAGTAACAGAAGTGACTATTTGTCTGTGGACAGTTCTAGTTTCACTGCTGTTCAGAAGGCTTATGTGTTACATTTTTCACAAAGGGGGAGACAAAGAAAGCAATAAATCTTTTTTTTCCCCCTTCAATCTTGGCTTCCCAAATTAAATTGATTTTTATTGTTTGGCTGTTTCACAAATCTGAAAATTGCTCCTCATTGTGGCAACAGGGAGATTTCAACTGCTAAGTTTACGTATAGATGTTTCAGGAAATGCGTAAAAGTAAGTTAACTCACATCCAGAAGTTCAGATAAGTATACAAGTACATAAATGCCACTGGAGCTATGGCATTAACACTGAAACATTTATTCTAGTATATCTGAAAGCAAAAGGAAATGTTTTGATGATCTATTGATCAATTTATTTTTTCTGTTTGCTGTAACATAGTTGAAAGGCTAAACAGAAAAGCATATAGTCCTTTACTAGAAGGTGCTTATGCACGTAACACACATTTGTTCCCTAGCACTCTTATGACAAAAACCAACTCAACAATCCCTAGCTGTACCCACATAACACACTACAAACAGAACAGGTACCTTCTGCTTATCACTTTGTGCGTTACCTCTTCTCACCTCCCCACTTACCACCCTTAATGCTCATACACATTATTTATACTTTACTTCCTTCAAAAGATGAGAATGATGTTGAGTCTTCAAAGCAAAGAAGATGTTTAAAAAATTCTACCAAGACGACAAAATGAGTATTACACACAGAGCCACAAACAGATCCTGAATGCACCTTTGCAAGTTGTATTATTCACTGAATTCAACAACCCTTGGCCAAATGATCCCTACTGACACAAATATCCTGCCAGCTTCCATTAAATGCAGACTAGGAAAAGTATACTGCTCCCAAACACAGGGTCTTGCTCTCCCTAGGTCAAAGAATGAAGGACTAAGCCATTGCTACAGGTTGGTAGCAGATTTGATTGAAAAGACAGAAAGATAGACAACTGCATCAGCAAGTGATTTCTAATAGGTTCTCTGCCCTGCCAGCACCCTCTGCGTTCTGCAAACTCAGCTACACCGACTGCAGCCCCAGAAACATGTGACAGCGTTACTTACTTGCTGCTACCAAGAAGTGTACTTGTAGGAAATGTAACAAAGTGGGTTACCAAAACAGCTAGGCTGCGCGCCCAGGTGGCACAAATAACGCTCCTTTCCCTTTGCAGAGTGCTCTCGGGTATTCTATGTGACACTGCTGAAGGGAAATAGCACACAGTACAATGTAACGCTGCAGCGCTTCATGTGCTAACACACCTCCAACTCGCCAGTGAGGGGCCAAGGGCGCCTGGCTGGCGTCACCAGCTGAGACATTAAACACCACATCCCTGTGACCCATGGCAAAGCAGAAGCGTGGGCAGATCTTCAGTTTTCAGCAGTAGTTTTTCAGGCCCATCTAGCATCAGCTCCTAAGCATTAGATGATGTGGAACAGTGTTGTGGAGGGGAGGAAACTTTCCAAATACCTCATGCTATCACAGTCCCATTCAGAAGAAATGGAAAAATATGAGCCAGTGAGTTACAAAGAGCTCATGAACTAGTACATTTTGGAATATGTACAGATAATAAAATAGTTTCCCTTTAGCACAGTGCTCTGCAATAGCTCGAGTACACAATGGCACTATGATAACACTATCCGAAGCTGTCCGACTTCAGAGCACACATTAAAGCAACTCTAAGCTACCTCTTTGACCAAGTCTCTCTCTTTTACCAATGACATTTCAACGGAAGGAGCAGAAAAGGATTTGAGACACAGCCAACAGCGAACCACTGCGTGAGCATTCCCGCAATCCGGAGGTCTCTCTCAGAGCAAAGTGTTGATTTTTTTAAGGTGTGTCTGCTACCCTCCAAAACAACTTTTGCCATTTAAAGCCCCGTCGGGCGGCAGAGTGCGGACAGACTGCTGCCGCCGCGGGAGAGCAGCAGGACAGCGGGTTCGGGTGGCGCGGCGTTCCCCGGTGGAGCGAGGGCCGCGCCACCTCCGCCCCGCCGCCGGGCAGGGAGGGCGCGCCGCGGTCGCCGCCCGCTCCGCTCCCCTCCCGCTACTCACCCCCGCGACCTGCCGGACCGGAGCGACGGCGGCGAAGTCCGGCGGCGGCAGGCGGCGGCGGCCGCGGCACATCAGGACGATCAGGGCGCCTAGCGCGGCGGCAGCAGCGGCGCAGCCCGCGTAGAGGGCGAGGCGGAGCAGCAGCAGCGCCAGGCACGGCGGCCCGCCGCCCCCTGCCTCGGCCCGCTCCTGCCCCAGGTGGACGACGGACACGGCCAGAAGCCCCAGCCCCGCCGCCAGCACGAAGCGGGACGAGCCGGGATCCTCGTCCTCCTCGTCTTCCGCCGCCTCCTCCTCGCCGCCGCCGACCACAGCGGCGGCCGCCGGGGCGCTGCGGCGGCGCGCCTCGCCGCCGGGGCCGTGCGAACCCAGCGGGCCGGGGGAGGCGGCCCCTGCCGCCTCGGGCTGCCCGGCCGTGCTGCTAGCGCTGTCGGCACCGGGGAACATGCTGCTCCTGGCGCCGCTGGGAGCAAGCGCATCTCCCGCCGCGGCAGCCCCCTGCGAAGGTCGCCGCTCCCGGGGCCCCCCCTCTCCTCCGCCGCCGCCGCCTCCTCCGCCGCCCGCCGCCACTGGCACCGCTGCGGCCGCCGGGGGAGCCGGAGCTCATGCCCAGCGGCAGGCGGGTGCGCGGCGGCCGGGCCGCTTTCCGGCGGCAGCGCTGCCCCGCGCTGGGCGGCGGGAACTGAGCGCCGTGGCAGCAGCCGGGGAGGCCCCGCCGCGCCGCTCGGTGTCCGGCCGGGGAGGGGGCGGAGGCGGAGGCGGTGCCTGCCGGGCGGGCGGGCCCGGGACATGTGCGCCCGCCGCGCCGCCCCACGGGGGGGCTTGGCCGGCCGCCGTGCACCCTGCTCTGTGCCGGGGGACTCCGCCGTGGCGGGGTTGGAGGCGTCCCCACGCACACGCCAGGAAACGGGTACGCTCGGACGAACCGAGGGGATCCCCGCCGGCTGCAGTGCGGAGCTGGGCCCGCGAAAAGCTACGGGACGCCTCTCCGCTACGGGCGCTGAAGCACACGGGGCGGCTCGGCCCAGAGGGGCTCGGGATGATCAGACCGGGGCATCGAGGCCCGGGCCAGAGCTCAGGACAAGAGCCTTGGCCTGGGGCATCTCAGAGATCCGGACACCCTCCTGAGTGTGGGCGATATGCACTCCTCTGCCTGCACCCCTCTAATCAGCCAAAGGAAGCCATAAATAACTGGATTTCAGAAATAAAAGTTGATAGAACAGCGATGAAAATTGTACAACAGTGATTCTAAAAAAAACCCAGCCTCACTATCCCAACGGAAGCCTGCCAGCACTCCTATCACTACCTTCCTTCACCCGGTCTTATATTTTACATCTGCTTGTGCTAGATTCTGAGAACGAATTCCTGGAAAGGCTCAAGGCTTGCCGTGTGTCAGCTGTGTGTGGGACCCATGTTCATCTTGCCACAGGTGTGGCACAGTTACAGCTCCACCAAATTTGCAAGTTCATAGCGGCTACCAAGCACAGCTGAATTGGGAGGCCTTGATCTCTTCAAAGTGTTGTGTGTAAAAATCAGCTTCATTCCCTGGTGTGCAACAAGCCAATAATTAAACAGTCAAAAGAGGCATTGAATATTCATTTCAGAGTCGAGCAAGCCTGGGTGCTCAGTGGTATTCCATAAATCTAGCACACCAAATATCAAAACTTTTTACTATTTATACATTTTAGCATAGAAATTAGTGTTCATTGTCTTCAAGTTATGTAGTTCTCTTATTCATTAGTATTTTATCTTCTATTGGTTATTGACTGCCTCATTTGCCATGCTAATTAATCCACATGCTCAGTCTTCTTTGGGTTGGTGGATTTCGTGGGTCGGTAGTCCTTGAGTCGGTTGTCACAATCTCCCTCTGCTAGAATTACCTTTTGTCCAGCTGGAACTGATTTCAGTACAATTGCTGAGTTGAGTTTAATAGTTTCTTCCTTATCTTGGAAGTTCTGCCAAATGTCCTTGTGTTCCATAAATTCTGCCTTCTTTGTGTCCACTATCAGTGGAACATCCTTCTCCCCAGGCTTTGTTAACCTCCCTCTAGGTCGGAGATTACTGAAGCATGTCAAGCCCTAAACTATAACAAGGCAATCCTACGAACAAGTAATTTGTTTTTCTAGCACATGGACATCACTTAGAACTTGCGTGTTAGCTGCTGTTTCATGGATTACGTCTCCCTTCTTCTTGAAGGAGTGGCCCTGGCATGCCTCTTGTAACCGGGAAGTTCTGTGTCAGCTCATGGTGCAGAACTGTAATGGAAATGGGCACAGAACAGCATAGACCTAGTCAGGATTCTGAGTTACAACAAATATTTTACTCCATCACAGTATTTCCTAAGTTATTTCTAATCTAACTCAGAGTGTGTGATGGTCTGGTGTCCATACATACCTGCCTGTGTGTATTAGAGGTTTGCATAGCAATGTATTTCCTCTCAAAATCCCAAAGCAGTTATGAAGTGATCTTAGCTCCCCTGTTGGTCACTTATCAAAAGAGACACTACTCCTTAATCTGATCCAAAGTCCTTACAGTAACTTATAGATCATTTTATTACAGTTTGTTCTATTCAGGGGATATTAAATTGCAAAAAATCCTTTTAAATGCTAGCTCAGACCATTCAGAGTGTCCAAAATTGATTATTTAAGTAATATCTCTAAAGCCATTAAAGGTTAAAATCATCATATCATAATAGTGAAAATACTATTGCAATGGCAGTCCTTTCCCATGTGAATTGCCATGTGGTAAAACATCCTGATGATTCACTGAAGGGCTTTGGGACCAGTGTTTTTTCAATACATCTTATTGTTGAGACCAGCAGAGATTCTTGCTGAGTCTGAAAGCTTTTGGATAAGGCCCAACATGCCAGAAGGTTTCCTATAAAGTTGTTTTATTCTCATCAGGTAGAAAACAGAAAGCAAATATCCATCTCCCAGCACACACTTTATTCATCAAAGATTTCAGAATATACAGAACTTTGGACTGAGTTCAAGATCTATTCTGGGACCTTAATAAAGATCCACACAAGGAACCAGACAGAGACCTTCTACTGCAAACGTGTTCAGGAAACTGCCTGGGCCTCTGTCAAAACTACTTAAGGAAATTGAACTTTTAAATTAACCTGAAGCAGAGCATGTAATATTGTTAGTCCTGTGTAAACAGAGATTATTTTCTTACAGTATTAATTCTCAGAAGTGGAGAGGAAGATAAAAAAACCCAAACCTACCCGCAATAAGAGTTTATGCAGTGCTTATGCACTAAACCACTTCTTGTCTGAATGAGTAATCCCACCAATTTTAGCTAGGATTTGCACATCATTCCCTGAATTTGATATGTCTAAATCAACTCAAGTGTGTATCCATAGAGCTAGAAGAAGACTTGATTCTTTTGCTTTTAGCTTTTAGTAAGTCTCTATGACTTTTCAACCTCAGGTACAATTCCTAATATTTTAGATGCGATCCTAGCTCCATTGAAGATAATAGCAATTTTCAAGTTTACTTCAGTGTTGTGTGAACTTCCCCTTTTGTACTTTAAAAATTACTTTTCTGTACAAGACAAGAGGACTTCAAGGAGGTCAGTTTTCTGAATGGGGATTACTATAGTCTCTGTCTGTAATGATTTACTTAGTTTATGAAAAAACAGTTCAAATTCTACCTTGTTCAAGCATTACAGCAAATATCTTTCCTAAAGAGATAAGACAATTACTTGTTTTAAAATATAAATGATGTCCGATTTGGGGAAGGATTCAGCATCTTCACTATTTTCCTTTGAGCTAGGAGTATCATTTATCTTTATAACATATGCTAGACAAAGCCCCAATGATTTGGACATAGTTTTGTAGCTGCCTTTAGTGACAGTCATTCAACTTGCACCTTCACAGTACTGAAAACTTTAAATTTCAACGAATTTGCACCTTTAAAATGTTTAGGCAAGCTTAAAATGAATACTCTTCCTGTAGGCTTTTTTATAGTTGATTTCTGTTTCATCAGCCTTTCCAGGTCAGATCCCATTGCTATAAAGGGACTAAAACAAGTTACCACTTCTCAGTTAAAACAAAACAAACAAAAAAATTACATTACAGGCCAAAAAAAGAAAAAAAAAAAAGGTATATACTTTATATTTTTAGCATACTTTTGACTTCTAATTACTTTTTTATAACTACTGATGCTGCTGCATTGCAGTTACAGTCATATTAGACATTTATAGAAATTACTAATCTTCAGGGCACAAAACCCAGAAGTGCTCTGGAGCTTGTAAATCTGGTGTTAAACCAGGTAAACCTGGATAACTAACACTGTTAGAAGGATTCATAGGAATCCTAGCTAACAGAGCAAGAGAAATGGAAATTAGATGTTACACTTTTTGGTATTTCAAATGTACCTTTAATGTATCTTAAAATATGTAAGTTATACTAATTTTAACTGATTTTATTTTTGAGACAGTGGTATTGTATTGTGCATACTTGCAGTCAGGAACTTGACACACAGGAAAAAAGGACAAAGCACCCATTTAGTGTCCAATCTGAGGAACCTAACACCTCACATGGTGGGGTCAGCAATGGCTCAGCATTTTATAGCAGAATGTCTTCCAACTGCAGCTTCCATTCATTTTAGTTGCAATTGGTAATATTCAACATTTCAACAGTGAACTGAGTGAGGTGCCAGAAAAATAAGAAGGAAACACATGACAAGTATAAAAATTTAGTCAATTTTTATACCTCCATTAAACACTGTGTAGTACAAGTAGGACTTGTCTCTGGTTAACTTAGACATATTCAGTTGTATTACTTAAGAGATTTCTTCCTTTTCTTTTAGTGTTTTGACACATTAGGTGCATGTATTAAAAATGTGTGTGTGTATGTATGTATGCAGACATACATCCATACATATGTGTGTGTGTGTGTGTTGATGTGCCGAGTGAAATAGGGTGATGTACACAATAGTTGATTTGGCTGCACAGCCCAGATTTAACTCAAAATTCAGTATGCTCAGCAAAAAGTCTGATCATGTCATTAAATCTTTTCCCTGATGAACAATGGGGCCAAAATAGAGTTGAATTTTGTATTTTGAATATGTGGATCAGTAATCTGGAAGTCTTTCTTTTCACATAATTCTTTCCTCCTTTGTTAAAAAGTAACATTGTAATTATTAAGAAATGCTAGGATCTGATATTGCAACTAATCTCTTTGAAGGAGCTGTAACCTTTCCCATCTTTACACAGGAAACTACCATTACTCAGGGGCAGATCACTAGTAGGTAATCACCACTTACCTTCACAGTGCTACAAGTAATGACACTGCCTGAAGGTTTTATCCATGTTGCTACAGCAATTATACTGAAATTCAAGGTGGCTCAGGGAAAGGTCTAGATTCAACCTTATATATTTGGATCAGGCTTCCCTAGAAGTCCTCCAGATCAGTTTTCCCATTCTGTTTCCTCAGGATACATCGCCTAGTGCTGTAACCCAGGCACGATAATGTAGGGGCCCGTTATCTTGACCTCTGGTCCTGTTGCCTTAATATGAGGCACCATCACCTTAAGGTGGCTCAGTCACCTCATCCTGGAGCACCATTCACTCAGCCTGAATCATCCTCCACTCCATATGGGCTGCCAGCACATCAGCCAGGAGTGCCATCATCACAACCTCGGGCACCACCATCACAATCTGGTGCACCATCAACTCGATATGGGACACTATTACCCCAACACAGAAAACCATCACCTCACCATGGAGCTTCATTGCTTTAACCTGCGGCACCATAACCTTAACCTGTGATTCTGTCACCTCACCCTGGAGCCCCACAATCACAAACTAGGAGCACTATTTCCTCAGCTTGGAACCCTATTGTGTCAGTCTGGGGACCATCACTTCAAACAGGAGCATTATCAGCTCAGGGCCCCATTGGCAAGAGCCCCACTGCTTCAGCTTGAGGCACAATCACCTGAGCACAGAGCTCCATCACCTCAGCCTGGAGCAACACTATGTCAGACTGAGGCACTGTTACCTCAACCTGGAGCCCCATCACTTCAGCCCGGAGCCACATTGCTGCAGCCTGGGGACCATCACCCCAGCTTGGGGCACAATCACCTTGGCTTGGCACCCCATGGCCTTAGTGAGAGTCCCATTCTCTGCCCCATTCCTGTGGAGCAAAGAAGAGCAGGAAGGAACTGATGTCTGTATCAGAAATAGTTAGCCAGCAGGACTGGGAAAGTGGTTCTTCCCCTGTACTTGGCACTGGTAAAGCCACACCCTGAGTACTGTGTCCAGTTCTGGCCACTCAATTCAGGAAGGACATTGAGGCTCTGGAGCAAGTCCAGAGAAGGGAAATGAAGCTGGTGAAGGGTCTGGAGCACCACTGTTACCAGGAGTGGCTTAGGGAGCTGGGGTTGTTCAGCATGGAGAAAAGAAGGCTCAGGGGAGACCTTATTGCTCTCTACCTGAAATTACCTAAAAGGAGGTTGTAGCCAGGTAAGGGTCGGCCTCTTCTCCCGAGCAACCAGCAACGTGATTAAAGGGCACAGTCTTAAGGTGAGCCAGCAGAGGCTTAGGTTGGACATTAGGAGGAATTTCTTCACAGAAAGGGTGATCAGACATGGGAATGCGCTGCCCAGGGAGGTGGTGGAATCACCATCCCTGGAGGTGTTTAAGGAAAGACCGAACGTAGCACATTGTGCCGTAGTCTTGATACGGTGGTGCTTGGTCAGAGGTCCGAGTCGATGATTTCAGAAGTCTCTCCCTACCTAGTTTTTTGTGTGATTCCATGGAGAGCCCCTGCCCGAGGGCCACCTCCCAGCGGCAGGTCCCTGCGCCCGGCTCCCTTCCCGCCCCGCTGAGGCACCGCCTCTCCCCGCCCGGCAGCGCGCGGGGCCGGCGGGCTGCGCAGGAGCGGGGCGGCGGAGGGAGCGGCCTGGCAGCGAGGGAGCGGCCTCAGCGCTGCGCAGCTCCCGCCTCCCCGCTCGCTGCTCTCTCTCCTCCCGTGCCTGTGAGTATCCGCCCGGCTGCCTGCGCGGTTACCACAACAAAGCCGGGAGAAGGGGGGGCAAGGGGGACACGGCGGCGGCCGCTGTTGCCGCTTCTTCCCGGGGGCTGCCGGCCGGGTGGTGGGGCCTGCGGTGCCTCCCCGTCACGGAAGGTGCCTGGAAGGCGGTTGGGGGCGGTTGGGGACGGCGGGCATGTTCCTCCCCCGTCTGCGGCAATTTTTTCCCGAAACAAGGTGGGAGACGTGTTTTGTTCATGTACACATATGTATTATTTTTAACCATTATATAATTTTAAAGATTATTTTGTTTTAATTAGCTGTCTTCCTACTCGCGCCCCTGTCTCAGCGACGCCCACGTAGGTGTCCCCCGGGCGCGTCGTGCGCGCTGCCTTGGCAGGGCTGGGCTGGCGTTGAGCTCCAGAGTTTGCTCATGCCGCCCTGAGTCGTGTGCTGCGCCCAGCAGTGCCCTGCCTGCCCCCTTTGCTCCTCGGGGAGATTGGAAAAGAGGTGGGAGATTCCCTTCTGAGGCACCGGCCCTCGTTGTCCCTGTAGCGGTAGGCTTTGGGAGCAAGTTACAGTGTTGCGTATGCTATCCTTAAAGTTACCGGGCTGTGAGAGACACGTTGCAGTGATGCCCAGATAGAGTCCAGAAGGGTGTTTTGGTTGGGTTTAATTAATGGGAATTAAGTCAACTGGAATTGTAAACAGCTTTGCCTCGAGTGCGTTAATCATTGCAAGAGTCACGTTTCCACACTTTCGTCAGGACAGTCTTGTAACTCCCCCTGCCCAGCACAGGGCTGTGTTCTGCACTAACAGAGCCCAAGATGGGGCAGTAGTTTGGAAGAATAACCAGCCACCTAAGCTCTCGGTCGCTGCGGATTAGGATGGAAATCACAAAAGAGGTAACTGAAACCTGGGCCCCTGCAGCAGAGCAGAGTACTGAATTCATTTGAAAGAGACTCACTCAGAGAGATGGTACAACGGAATGCGGTATATGTTGTGTTTGTCAAACATTGTTTTTTTTGTAGAGTTTGCACAGCACATTATGGAAGTTGACATTTTAAAATATACTTCAGGGTGGCTTATGGCACAACATAATTTAAAGTCATATAACCTTTATGCCTGGCTGAAATTTTTCCATTACAATTGTACTACACACAGTTTTTTTGAAAACTGTTTTAATTACAGTAATGCAAACACTTGAACTTATATATTCTTACTATAAAACAGAAATAAAAAATTAATGTTTGCATTTGGGCGTGTATATATTTTTATATTGTGTGGTTAAAATTTCTATGCAACATTCATAAAAACAGCAGGACAATGAGGTGGGATGGAATAAATGTGACAGAAATAGCAGTGCTAAATTTCTTTTGTATCTGCTTTGGTCTGTATTGAGGTGCTCAATGTAGTGCATAGAGTGCATTGTACACATTTCTGCTTCTTGGAAAAAATAGTTAATCTCTCTTTTTGGATTGAAGGTGATTGCTGGAGTTCTGGAAAGGGAACAAAGTTTCACAAAGTTAAATTCTTCAGAGGAGTTATTTGAAGACTAAAATGAAGTTGTCATTGCTAGAAAATAAGTAAGCTCAAGAATGGTTTTGTGAAATAACTGGCATTTAAAAATACAGTTGTCAGAGCTTTGAACTCTGCTTTTGGAATGCTTCAAGCTCTTCCAGCACTATTTCCTGGGTTTTTTGGTTGTGTTTTTTTGGTTTTTGTTTGGTTGATTGGTTTGGGGGTTTTTTGTTTTGTTTTCTTGGTTTTCGTTTGTGGGGTTTTTTGTTTGGTTGGGGTTTGGGGGGGGTTGTTGGCTTTTTTGTTGTTGTTTGTTTTTAGTGCATGTGTTGTTCTTTCGATTTTTCTCGACCTAGATAATGCTTGTAATGGTTTGGAATAGAAACCAGAGAAAAGGACAAGTGACTTGGGGACATTCTATCCCTTTTCATGAAACTTAAAGCGTTTATGACCTACTGGGATTTTTATTTTGGTTTCGTGCTTGGCCATGTTTAGAAGGGCATTCAGAGAGCCCTGTGTTTCTTCATAAGACTTACATGGGCTCAGAGGGCCATTAGACATCAGAGCCTGCTGAGGGTTTGAATGCAATTGGCCTGTCCCTCGAAAAGCTTGGCCCAGAAACACCTAAAAGTGCAAATTTTGCAGGCTGGGGTGGCATGTGGTTGTCTGTGGCATAGGTGACAGGATCATCTACAAGCTTTTTAAAGTCTACCCTTTTGGATGACATAATATTATGCCTGAGGCTTAGATGTAAGAATCTGAAAGTGAGCTGGATCCTACGTGAGCCTAGATACTCCCTAAATTCATGGGAGATAGGCAGACTGTTACCTTACTGCTTTCACCAGAGCTGTTTCTTAAATCTGTGTCATTCTTTGCTTCCTGATGTTATGTTTGACCAAGACTGGTGATAATACTGGTCTAAAACATGACATATGTTCCTTGGCTGAGTAATTTTCCATCCCACAATTTCAACTGATGTGTAAGTTACAATCCAGTGATGAATATTTGTCATTCTTGAAGTGTTTCATTGTAATAATGAACTCCAGGAAACCCACATAATGTTTAATTTAATAAAACCCTCTGTTTCAGCATCTTACCTGATTTTCCATACTTGATACTTTCTCATCTGAAGAATGGAACAAGCCACAAAAATATAATGCAAGAGATTATCTCAAGAGGCTTTTACCTCATTTACCCCTTACACACATTCTGAGGAAAGAGAAATATATTTAGACTCTTCCTAAGTGATATTTTTGAAGCTGTTATTTGTATACTGTTTCAGTGACTGAATTTCTATGCTTTCTCCTGCTCATCTCTACCAGACAGTGCTTGTTCTTCTTATACAGAAATACATTCACTGAAAATTAAGAATTGCATCTTATTCTCAGTGGTTGTGGAGAATGTAATTATTACATCTGTCAAACTGTATGTGTATGTTTTAAACTGTGAAAATAGGCACATCTTGTGATGAAGTGACTTGTGAAGGAAATTCTTCCAGAAACTCCAGGTCTGTTTGATGTATATTGAAGTACACCTATGCAAACAGCTGAAAGAAATGCTGATGACACACCTATTTGTCTATTCAGGTCACTAAGCACACTAAATTTATAATGTTAGAAGTATGAAGCCCCTTGTAGTTCAGTGGGCATTTCTGTTGTGGGAGACAGTTCATATGTTGTGCCACTTGGTAGAGATGGCCTGATATTCAGAAATATGCTGTAATTTATGTGCTGCTGGACTCCATCAATAGTCTGTGGTGTACTTGATTCCTTTATGGTCCTGCCATCTATTTCAGGACTGGCAAATTTAACTCTAGGCTTTATGTGGCAGATACACTGAAGTTTTGCTTTAATAAAAGCAGTTGTTTTCCTTTTCATTGCATGCAGTTTTGAACTGCTGTGCCAAACTCTCCTCTCCCCCTTCGGTTGTGGGTAGCCTGGTTGAATACATGTTGCCCCAAAATTTAAATCTTGGTATTGGACAGAAATACTCTTCATAAATATGTATCAGTATAGAAGGAGTGGGAAATCTAAGCCGGACTTTTACTTCACTCTTCACCCTCGGTACCTGGCAGTGGAGTCTGTCCTTTTCTGGGCTTTTCATACCTGTTCAATATTATGGCAAGACTGTGGCTATGCGTCACTTTGGGAAAGATCAATGCCGGTGACCAGTTTCCCCACAGCAGCTTGCTGCCCATTAGTCCTTGAGGTAGCTGGAGGTTGGACTTCTTCCAGCCAGTGAGAAACTGTATGGCAGCAGCCCCATGAGACTCTGATGTGGGTGGTGTCACTCATGCTTGTAGAAATGGAGGGCCTTCCAGAAGCTGCTGCTACTTTTATCTACCAACATATGATTCGTTGTCTTTATTTTTGATTGTAATTGTAAGCTGCTGCTTTTCTTCCTGGATTTAGAGGGTTTGCCAGCCATTTTCTTGGGATTATCAGCAATGAGTGAGTAGTCATGGTCTGTTTAGACAGACCTGATGGCCATCATCACTCTCATCATTTAACCTCAGTATTTTCTGACCCAACCTTTCTGCTCAAGGGGTCACAAGGTGACCTTTGCTGTAGAGCCTGAAGAGCAAATATTTAATGTGCATGAGTGAAGTCCTGGAGCTACAGATACACACCTCTCAGCATAATGTATTGCAGCTTTTCATGGCAGAGGAATGGCTTATTTTTGGCTCAAGAGGAACTATTTTTTCTTTCCTCCCCCCCCTTTCTTTATTCCCCCACTGTTTCTGCATATTCTCTCCCCTCCCTGCCTTGTACATTAACTTGAAAGCCTTTGCCCAGCAGTTGTCTGGGACTCTCTAGTGGTGGTCATGTGCTTTCATTTGCTCTAACCAATGGTGGCAATGTGTTCCAGGATTTTCTAGTGCCCATTAGCTGAACTGAATTCTTAGTTGAAATAGCCACGAGACTCAGGACTTTCTGTTGCAACTCTTCTAAAAAGACTCGAGAGTACTTTGAAGCATCTCAGGTGAGCCTACCTGTTTGAGACAAAGCTGCTGTTCTGAGGGCTAATCTGTCATTGATCTGGAAGTTAATAAACTGTATCTTAGAGCATACAGGGAAAAATCCTTCCATTGTGTCCAGCAGAGAACCAGGACTAAAAGCAAACCAAAACAAACAATGGGGGAAAAAAGCAGAGGAGTAAGGACAGCAGTGGCAGTGTATACTGACCCCATAAATTTGAAGTGGAAAATCTTCCCTCCTTCCTCTTCTCTAGCTAGGAGAGAGAAAAAGGCAGTGAAACACATTAGAAAGTCAGCTGAGAATCATCCAGACAAGTGGTTTCAGATGCACTAGAAACAATGGTAGTTCTGATCTGAGCTGGAATTAGCTCCTGTGAGATTTGGTCTGTGAAAGACAGAAAGTGCTTCCATGGTCTGTCCAGATTACTTAGTTCAGGCACAAGTCTGCTACTGCCTCATGAGCCAATAAGAAGTTTGTCATTAATCGACCATAACTTCTTACATGTAGGTTGTAATCTGAGCAGAGAGATTCACTTCCATGTTGTTACATCTGGGGTGATCAGCAGCAACATGGTTAAATGGACAGAGCCAGGTTTTTCTTGCAGATGTACCATGAAAGGATAGAAGCTAATAATAGTTGCGGGATGTGACTTGGAAAATTCTGATTAAAAAAAAAAAAACCCAATTAATTATAGAATCGTAGAATGGTTTGGATTGAAAGGGGTCTTAAAGCTATCTGGTTCCAACCCCCAATAAGAGTTGTCAAGCATTCGAGCAGATGTCCACGTAGAACAAGTGTTCATTCTTAGAGTTTTTGAAAACTTGGTTGGACAAGGCCTTGAGCAAGACTAGATCCACCTTTGAAGCTGACCCTGCTTTGGGCAGTGGACTGGACTGGACAATGTCCAGAGGATCCTTTCCAACCTAAATTTTGCAGTGATTCTAATTCCAGCTCCTGTCTACCTTGTGATGTTTTGCAGAATAACTAGCCTGTGCCTCAACTGGCCTTTCCATCTCGAGTCCAGTGAAGAATGTATGGAGGAGCAGAGCTTGGATAGATTTGTAGGGTTGGAGCTTATTCTGAGCTGAAGTTGAGGCCTTGTGTTCTGTAGATTGGTTCAAAATCAATCATGGTTTGGATTGGGGAAATTGGTACCTAAGTTTTGAGAACTTATGGTTTGCAGAACAGCTGTAGCAGGTGTTTTGCTCTGAGCTTGGAAAATCAGAATATCTACTAAAGAGACTTGTTTCATTCATTGGGGGTTTCCCTTAAGGGAAGCAGTTTCACTTAAGAGAGCTATATTTTTTCCTCTGCATGCTTTGTTGGTTCTTACTAGCAAATACAAAAGCTTTAATTGAAGAGGAGGTGAATAGGGCTGAATATGTATGGTTTATCACACAGGTTTTAAGATTTACGTTTTCCCATGTTTCCCCTCTTTTAGACTAACAAACCCCCAAAAGCAGAACTTTTCTCATCCTAACATTTTTATTACTCTCTTCTAGATGTTTTCAAATTTGGTGTTTTTTGTTTGTTTGCTGGGGATTTTTAAGCTTCAGCCAGAAATGAGGAAGGGAGGGAGAAGGAGCCAGGTGTGGTTCCTTTAGCATTTTCAACTTCTCCCAAGTTCACCATACTAAGAGGCAATTTGGCAGTCAGCAGGTTTAAGACGGCAGGATCTGCAGAGGGGAAATAATGAGAATGTAAAATCAGAGGATTTTGGAGTGTCATAGAGAACACGTACCATTGGTAGTTTAAATCTTTTATTTAAAACACTTTCAGCCCTAAACCAGAAGGTGCCTTGTTGGAGCTAAATACAATATTACATTGCTTCTGATACTTTACATATGTGATTTTTAATACTTCCTAAGATGTCTATTCTTTTTTGTTGCTGTGAACATACTACTGACTAGTCTTGAGTGTACTGTAGCTGTGCTGTATTATGGCCTTTGTGGTGATGCACCGGATGCACACAGTAATATTAGACATTTCTGATTCAGCCCCTAGCATGTGTAAAGGGCTTGTTTTCCCCTGCTGTTAAATACCAGAATCTTATGATGTCCTGAAAGCATTTAGGCCCTTCAGAAGATGCATAACATACAGACTCAGAGTGTGGCGTCATGCATGCTTGGTATCTGTATGTTACCAGATAGGAAAAAAAACAGCTTGCCTTGGAGTGTGGTAGTCTGCATGCTGGGAATTTTTATATTACAAGATGAGAAAAAAACAATTGTCCTCTCTATATGAATCATCCTCTTCCTTAATTATGAAAGTAGAACACTTAAAAGAAAAGAAAGTTGATCACTGCTTGTACCTGAATGTTATTTTTTTTTTCTTCTTTGATTTATTTCAGTACTCTTGGATTCATGTGTTTCAGATGGTGTGCATTTTAAGAAGTGAAAGGTTAAGTGGATAACTTTAAGGTTTAACCAAGTTTAAAACACCTCAAATATTTCACTGGATACTTAATGTACTTCATGTTAGTTTCTAACATCCAAAAATGTTTTCAAAAGGCTGTATATGTTCAAACACAAACCCACATCTAAGTCTGTATCCTCATTATAAGACTTTTTTGTTCCATCCTACCTTTGTACAAGATACTTTATGTTGCAGTCATACCTAATGGCCTGCTCTTAGGCATTCCTTCAAAAATATTTCAGGTGGTGCTGTAGTTGGCAGGTTTGCAGCTGGTAGGGGAAGAACACTTAATATGCTTAGTGTGATTAGGGTCTTTGTCAGATTTTTGACATGGAGGAGGATGTCAAAATGCTTCTTGTTCTTTGGGCAGTGCAGCAGCAGGCAGGGGTTGACCTGTGCAGCAGCTGAGAGGTCTTACTTCTTGCAGTGTCCAGCTAGGGAGAATGTGGATGTGGTCTCAGTAGGTAGTCAGATACTCAGTGTGTCGAGCCTGAAAGTGTGAGTCCCTAAGCCCTGACAGACAGACTGCATGTTCTCCTTGGCTGTTTGGCCACTGCTTTCTGATCTTAAATGGGTCAAGCTTCAAGGGATTAAAAAGTGGTATAAACTAGCAAGAACTGCAGTGAGGAAGAGACAAAGACAAAAAGGGTGCGCTTGGCTGGGGTAATGAGTGATTGTTACAGTAGCAATAAAAATGGGGTGAGAGGTAGTAAATACATAGGGAGAAGAAATATTACAGTAAAAAAAGATCTGACAAATGATTAATGGCCAGCCTGCTCCTTGGAGTTGATCATACTTGTGTTAAGAGTATGATCATGGAAGAGAGCCACAAAAAGCATGCATTTTTTTTTTTTTTGTAAATAAATACAGCAGTTAATTGTAAGTTTTTGACTGTAATGACAGTTTTTTGGGGATTTCAGAGTTGATTCTGTTGATTCTGTATTTTAAAAATTGGCAACGTAACAAAACTCTGTATTTTTCACAGAAGTAAAATTACACTCTGTTGTATAAAAATGGGTGCAAGATTGTACACAGAGCCAATGTATTGATTTGGGCATAGTTTATCAGCAAAATTGCTTCTTCTGTATTGCATCATCTTGGCAAATTCCAGCTCTGTTGCAGACACTCTAGATGCAGGAGTGGAATAGGATCCAGGAATACCATATCTTTATTTATTTCCTCTTGCTTGTTTTTAATGGAAATGACAGAATTAATTAATCAATCTTTAGTTTTGACTGAGTGTCAGTGAGAGACATGGCCTGTTTCCCACTAAGATGAACACTGAAGTGTTAGAGACTTGTACCAGAGGAGTGGAATATGCATTTGGCAGTAGAATGACTGGTGCTACTAGTGCTGCTCCTTGGGCAGGGCCAGACTGCCAAACGTCTTTCCTCTAATGGTGGTTGCTGTCTGCAAAGCAGTTATGGCTCAGTCTTCTAGAAAACAGCCCACTGGCAGGTGAGGTATTCCTGAATCATGTAAAGTGGGAAGATGTGTGCTTCTTGGCTGGCATTAATGGTGGAAAGGAATGTACAAGCTTCTCTCTGTTTTTTATCACCTTTTGCCACCTCTACACTGCCCTTTTGCCTTGAGTTAAATCCCATCCTCACTTCAGAGACTGTGTTCAGAAAAGAGTCATCTGAGAAGTCATGGTCTGAGCACCCATTACAGCCAATGAAATAATGTTAGTTCAGTCTCCTTTGCAGGTGTAGCATTACATAAACTAAAAATACATGGATGTGATACACTCAACAAAACTTCATATTTTAAGCTATACTGGTTGATCTGCATCCACCTGCAAACCTGTCTTTTTGCCTTAGCCCCTTATGCTCCTACATATACAACAGTGCTAACAGTATGTCAAATTGTGTTTAAGACAAGTGAAATATACCACATGCCTACTTTTGCCAATCAGTCGTAATATTTCCAGCTACAAGCTGGAGAGATGCTAGTTCCTTAAGTAATAAAATAATCTGCAAGATAGGAGAGGTGGTGGGGTGGCCCTCTACATTAGGGAGTTCTTCTACTGTATGGAGCTCAAGGATAGTGATGATAAGGCTGAGAGCCTGTGAGTGAGAACCCGGGAAATGGCTGACAAGGCAGTCATCCTGAGGGGTGTGTCTTTTAGACCACCCAGCCAGGATGAAGAGGCAGATAAAGTATTATATTAAGCGGCAGGGTAGTGTTTCACAACGGCTAGCACCTGTTCTTGTGGGAGACTTCAACTTGCTGGATATCTGCATTCCCCCAAGTGTTTTACTGCTTTATTTTGTTGCTCTTTGAAGAGCTAGGTGCTTTGGAGAGTTATCTTTGTGGTACTGAAAATTGACTTCTGCTTCTGTTGTTTAATAGTGTTTTTAGATTTTTACAACATCTAACCATATCAAGTCTCTTTTCAGTTCTTTGGCTTTGTGACTCTTGAAACCACAGGAGGTTGCAGACTTTCTGGTTTTATGTTGTGCTTTTTGTATTTGGAGAGCATTTTTTTCAATTCCTCTAAAACCAGTATTATTTGACAAGTGGCAAAATACCTGAGTGACCTTTAAAAATTCTGTATTTTGAAGTCATTTTTAGCTAGAACCTTTCCTGGAAATTCCTTTTCTCCACCATTGTTTGCCATAGCAACAAACTATATGTGGTTTAAGGGAGAGCATCCATCTTGTAAAGTATTCTGGTTCTCCAGCCTTGTACAGTTGCTTTCACTGTCTTCATGTTTGGTTTCCTTGGGTCTAAAGAATGTTACATATTTATTGATTGTAGCTTACTAAATTTATGTAAAATCTGTTGTAAAGAGTAGGAGAAAAGTGCTTCTGGCTAGATGGGACTGGTAATCTTTCATACTGGCTAATTTTGTTCGGTTGTGGGGTGTTTGGGTTTTTTGTTTTAACTCTGTATATATACTGCTAATGAGTGGAAACTTCTGTATCCTCCTGCTACATGCATCAGATCGAATACCATATAAATCTGCAAGAAGTGTGACACAGTAGGAGCAGATTTGTAGAGCATAATGGTTAGCACTGAGACCCTGATATCCACAATATTATTTACTTGGGCTAGCCATGATCTGGTCCCATGGACTGAATGGTGACTGCTGGTTTCAATGCACTGGTTTCTTGCCTGGATCACACTTTTTAAAGTCTAGGCTCACCTGAAAGAATTAAGTTTCCTTACTGTACTGTGCAGTGTGAGCTACAGAGGACTCTCATGAAAAGCAGGCTCCTTATCCTAACTAAAACATGAACACTGACACACCTTGCATCTATCACAATTTAACCTGTAGACCCATGGATCTTTTGATGTAAATTGAAACTGCATATACTTTTAAGTGCTGAAAGTCTGCAGTATGAATGGCTGTGTCAGCAAAGAGGGTGACCACTATATACAAACAAGGTTTTCAATATAAAATTCCAACTAATGATAGCTCATTAGTGGCTCTAGCTTAAAGGGACAAAATAAATCACTCTAATTACTTGTTTGGAATAGTTAAGATTTTTTAGCCACTAACAGTGTTTGACAAATTTGCTTTGAAGTAGTAGTAGTTTTGAAATTGTGATGAGTTGGCTCAAAGTAAAACTTTGCAGTCTAACATATAAGCTGTGTGCAATAAGATGGCACTAAATTTTTTACTGGGCTCACTATGGAATTGTCTCTAGCAACATAATGTAATTAATTGCAAACTTATAAATTACTAGAGCTAAAAGAGTGAAACACAAAACTGTTCTACTAAAAGTGTACTTGGATCTGTTTTTACGCAAATTTTTTAAAATATTTTCTGATGCTTGCAGGTGGCACTTCATATTTCATTATGGACCGTTTTGAAGACATATCAGATGGTGAAGTGGATCATGCCTTCTTTGACAGTGACTTTGAGGAAGAGAAAAAGAAAGTTGAAGAAAATGGTGAATGTATAGAGAAAGGAAATAGAGAGGCAGATCTTGCAGACACTGATTTGGTTTCTAATTCAAAGGAGGAAAACTGTTGTGAGGAGGAAAGTGAAGAAAAGCAGATAGATTTGCAAAAGTGTCTTGAGGAGGAAAGTGAAGAAAAGCAGATAGATTTGCAAAAGTGTCTTGAGGAGGAAAGTGAAGAAAAGCAGATAGATTTGCAAAGTGTTGGGTGGGGTGTTTGAGTGTCTTGAGGAGGAAAGTGAAGAAAAGCAGATAGATTTGCAAAAGTGTCTTGAGGAGGAAAGTGAAGAAAAGCAGATAGATTTGCAAAAGGATCAGTCCCTACAAAATAGCAAAGATCTTGTTGAAGATGCTTCATCTTTAACAGTTTCTCCAGTTGCTGAGAATGCAGGTGCATCTGGAGCAAGACCTGCAGCAAATACAGTAACACAGGAGAATGTTCCTGCTGGAATTCCCAAAATAGTTAAAGAAGGTGAAGAGGATTATTATACAGATGAAGAAGATAGTAGTGATGATGGCAAAAAACAGAAAGTTAGACCAAAGTCAGCCAAGCAACCAAACAACATAAAAAAGGCTAGTAAAAAATATGCCGTTAGCTCCTCCTCTTCTTCTTCCTCCTCCTCATCCTCCTCCTCATCATCATCCTCGAGCTCAGATACAGATTGTTCTGATACAGATTCTGATAGCTGTTTATCAGATTCATCTCATTCTTCCCCAAAGAGGAATGCTTGTAGAAATGCTCTTCTATCTCCAAAACCAAAATTCAAGTCAGCAATGAAATTAGCAGAAGGAAAACCAAAGCTTGGTGAAGACTTGGAGGAGTCTGAAGACACAGTGACTGATGTAACACCTCTGTCAACTCCAGACATCAGTCCTATCCAGTCTTTTGAATTTGTAGCATCAAATGATAAGAAACTAAAAGTAAAGAGACAGGAAAATGTGAGCCAAGAATTATACGGTAATTTTTAGAATTTAAGTACAATACTAAATGTGCAAAACCTATGGGGCTGGGAACTCCAATCTTATATCTGTTATTTTTTCATTAGATTCCGAGTTTGATCGCAGATATAGTCGAAAAGTCTTGCATGATGCCATGGACCTGAATCAGCTTCTGAAAGGTGATTTTTAAGTGTTCTTTTTATAAAATACGACATCTGCACATTGTTGAGAACAACTGTGTTCTAATAGAAGAGTGGGGGGTTTTAATGTGCCATGTGTATTTTTAAAACTGATCAGTGTTTAAGTGGTGTTGATTTAATTCTTTGAATTCTTCTCTATGTAATATTACTTACTCTGCAGTAAAGAAAAGCAGCATGTGTAGGTTTGCATATATCTAGATGTAAGATACACAGATGGGGTGAATCTAAGAAAGATTTGATATATTAACAAATTGAATAATAAAACTGCACATGCATTTTGAGGTGTACTGGACTCTGGCACAATTTAATATCTAAATTAAAACATCAGTCTTTTGTTGACATGCTGGATTATCAACCTCCAAAACTGAAAGACAGTCCAAAATTTTATTCCATGATAAATAGTATTCATAGATTTAAACTTCTAGTACCTCTTTGAGAATTAAACAGCATTATTTGAAATTGTTTTCTGAACTAGGTGTCTGCCTTCTAGAATACCATAATCTTTATTTGTTCCATTTTAGCAAGAAGCTATTTAATAACTGGTGATTACCAATAGATTCATCTCATCACTAAAACAAATGGGTGTTATAGCTCAGAGTAGGTATGCTCAGAGATGAATCCCTGTTGGGGAGAGGAATTTTTTTTCTCAAAACTGAAAAACAATTCTAAATAACAATAAAGATAGAGTAATGAGAAGTAGAATTCATATAGTCTGGTAGCTAATGTTCCTGATTAATGTGTATATTACTCCCAAGTGCCTCTCTAAATTGGCAAGCACAACACAGCTTAATTAGTTTGGGCATTTTGAAGTTTAAATGGGGCAGAATTATTAACAGTGGAAAGTAACTAGTCTGGGAAAATAGGAGCTAATCTTATTCTGAGTTATTGCTTACAGATTTCTTTTGTACACATTATGGGAAAAAAGGTGCAAATAATTTTCCCCCACTCCCCATTAGATGTTCATCAGAACTGCATAGGCGTAAACATTGCTTCAAGTGAGAACACTGCAAGCCCAGACCTGAGTGCATGAAAAAGAAAATTAAATAATCATGATTTGGCTTTAAAGTGTAGTATTCTTCCAGTAATTTATGCTGGAAGCGTTAAGCGTTTAATAAAAGCGTTAGCATTTTATTTAATTTTTTTTTGTCATATAAGCTTGTGATATAGCTGGATGTAAGCATTTACAGCAGTTATGCAAGTTTAATTTCCCAAGGTCCCCAGACACTTGCAGAATTTCCATGTGATCTGTTACTCTGTTGTTTCTATGGGGCACACAGTAATTAAATTTTTATGATTGCTCACATTACCAGGGTGTAAATTTGAGAAGACTAGAATATTTTGTATTTAAAAAAAATTACAAGGGAAAAAAAAAAACGCTGAAAGAAGTCTGTTCAAAGAGCAAGTTTTGCACTAGCATATGAGTCTGGTTATTAGGCAGCAAGGTGGTTTGTGTATCTTAAAGCAGAATTAATTTGAAGCATTTAGAAACTATTGCAGCTAAATTTAAAAGGAATTGAAATAGTTTTTCCTATATATTATTTGTCCTTTACATATTTGTGTTCATATTGAAAACTATTCAATTGTAAGCATTTAAAAAAGTATATGTAGACAAAAATTATCATGCCTTTACAACTTCTAAAGCTGTGCTTTTTGATAGAAGCCAAATTTTCAGTTATGCATTTATTAATAAGCTAAAATCTCACAAATAACATAATTCTAGTTGGAAATCTCTTAGTCTCCTTGCTGTATATTGCACTTTGATTGTTTTAGATGGGTATTGCTGATAACAGGTGTGATTATAATTCTTCAGGTAGAAATACAGTTTTTCAGTTGTTTCATTATGTTATATAGATCTTAGTGTGTAATTGTCTCGTGATTCGATGATGTTTGCACTTTGCTATAAACCTTAAAGACATTTCAGAAAATTATTAAGTTAAAGCAATATTCTAAACCCATAGAAATAAAAAAAAAGTCAGTTATTTCCTCTGCTGTACTCTTGAGTAATCTGAACACAAAAAAGAGAATTAAATATAGCAATGCAAAGAAATAGATAGTAAAAGATTGCTTTTGAAAGTAATTTCATAAATCACCATGTTAGAAAGCTGGGAATAAAATAAATTGGAAAATTTCCTGATGTTATTTTACTTGATCCTATGTCTTAAGTATATGTTAAGTATATAAGTGTGTACTAAGTGCTCAGCAATCTCAACCTGTTGTGCCACAGGCTTGCTCTCTGTCTTTAGACAAGTCTCTTGATTTCTGTAGTTCAGAACAGAGTTGTCTGCTTAAATTGCTTTGTATCTCTCTATCTAAATTTGTTTGGTACCACTAGAATGGGATAGCACAAGGTATATACAGTGCTAAAGAATTTAGTACTTCGTGTTTTTTTCTTTGTAAAATGGGGTTGATACCTGCTTATTTTACTGAAGTGTCTGTGAGAATTAGCCTGTAAATCCGTGGTATTAGCTATTATTAACTTGAGGAGGTGGTGTGATGGGGTAAGTAGGGCAATTGGCCACAGACTGAAGACCAGTTCTATCCTTGAAGCTCTCATTGACCTCTGTGCTGATAAATCTTTTTGCTTCTTCTATGCCTTAGATTTTTAAAATAGTCAGAGCTCCCTCTCTGAATAGCTCTGTAATATAAATATCATTATTATGAAAGTAAAAGCTCTGCATTTCTGAATAAAATCTATGGTAGAAAATTAAATAGCTTGAGCTGAACATGCAGCAGTCACTTTAACTTTGTCATATAATTTTTCGCTCAAGAAATGCAACAAGTTTTTGATAACTGAAATTTTGTCCTCTTTAGGGATATGTTATCTATGTGCTCATTCATGCTGAACTAGTATATTTGTAGAAAAGCTGCTAAGCAGTAACTAAATTTAAAGTAGACTCTGAAATATATACTGATCCAAGCTGTAGAGCTGAACTAAACATATATAGCTTTTCTATGTCATTCCGTTTAGTGTGTATGTTCAGAGATTGAACTAATTTTCTATGTATACGTGTATTCATATGCTTGGTTTTTATGGGTCTAGAAACTTGTATGGAGGTAGAAGAGCAATATTAACTTGTTCTAATATTTTGAGTTTGAAAACAGAAAATCTCTGAGATTATGGAGAGGTCCAGAATTTCCCAACATCCTTGAGAAAATGTGTGATTATGGGGAAAAGAAGTCCAGCATCTGTAAGATATCTGTTGTCTTTCTCATGATATCAAGGGATAACTAGCAGCCCTATTTAAGCATGTTTAAATAGGGAAATTTTTTACCTGAAAAGGACATTCTCCTTTTCCTAAAAAAGCCACCAAATAATGAATTCTCCAAAATTCGTTTTAAAGAGATCTGTGGCCTGAAATAGTGGATGTTCAGGAAGTATTAGAGATACTGTAGGGATATAGTTTCACCTTTAAACTGCTATATATTGACAAAGAACTGTGATTTAGTTAATTCTTTTGTTTTTTTTCAAATGTGATACACATGTGGTAGTGTAGCAATATAAAATAAAATATCAGTCAAGTGTAAGCATTGAAGCAATTTATATTGGGATCACAAAAGATACACTGAAACATGCATAATTTTAATTTTAGCCTTAATGCTGTTAGGGCAGCTGTATCATCCTGTCCTAATGCATTTGATTTGCTAATTTTAAGTTGTATTTCATATAAGGTTTGGCCTTTCTTATTCTGTAAGGTTATTTCAATGCTTAGAAATTGAAAGCAACAAACAGCTTGTTTATTCCTTAAAAAAAAGTCAGGTATTTCTCCATGGAAACCAGCTTTAATAGAAATCCTGTGAATGCCAGGGAATTTTCTTTTCCAGCTTACCAGTAAAGGAGAAGTAGACACATTGCAGGTCATTATGCAAATGTTGCTCTTATTTATCACCTCCCCCAAATTATATTTGTGGTCTGACTGATGATGAAAGTAAGTAGTGGTTTAGTTAAATTACTTATTACCCACTGATAAGAGTATGAATATGATAGGTAAGTCATATTTTATTGTTCCAAGACTTACAAACTCTTTAGAACCTTAAATCATAACCTTAAACTGTAGTGTTATGTCATGTTGTCAGTGGCCACTGGAAAAACAGTCAGGTAAACCATTCAAACACTTAGGCTCAGTGATTAAAGAGTGTGGGTACATTGTTGAATAAATTATTGAAATAACTATGAAACTCAAGCACCTGAGTTCTATGGCATGAACTGTGCTAGCAGTATTTAATAGTGTTTGGAATCTTGTTTCTCTTTTGTGTATTGATGGTGAATTGTCCCTGGTTTTGTGGGCATGTGCTGGCCTCACTTAGACACCTACTGTCCTTGCCATGAAAGCAATGTTGTTGCCAGTGAATGGTGGCATGCATTCAGTGCACATTGCACATACATTCCTGCTGTGGATTACCTAATTTTCTGTCTTAGCAAACATGTGGAGAATAGGAATATGACGCTGTATAAATTGTGCTTTGCAGAGGCAGGTTGGACAGATTTTCAGCCAAGTAACAGTGACAGGCAGTAACAGTGGAGGCAGGGACAACTATTACTGCTGATTTGAAATTCAGGGGTCAGAAGTGTCCTTCTGAACCATGGAAGGAGTATTACCTCTGCTTCAGGAAGACCTACAGAAGTTTTTCCCCCACTGCTTTCTAGATTGATTCTGTGGTTTATTTGAGCATCATTTAAGGAGTAGTGATTTCTTCTGCTTGTTTTGTTAGGAACAAACATGCTGTAGTATTAATGATGCTCTTTCAGTAAAATGACACAGTATGCGTTCTATTGTCTGGTGTTTTTCTACTTCAGACTCTCCCGTCACACAGTTCCTATGGAGATCAGTGTTGCATTTGTGTAGTTTAAAAATATTATCTATGGATAGGGTTCAGTAACTTATGGTTTGCTTTCTAGTGGTGTTTGTAGCTTAAATTCGTCTTTTACATAGGTCTTTACTAAGTAAAACAGAACTCTAATTTATTAACTTAACAGCTTGAAGAACAACAAACCAAGTACTTTTACTGTGTCACCTGATCCAGTGCTTTGGTGTATTGCCACAGTATTGCAGCAAAGAGCTAGTTGTGAAATTTCAAATGTGGTTCTTGGGTCATATAGAAGCTAATAACAAAAAGATCATTTGAGGAACTGAAGAAACTAGTGAGGAACTGGAGAGTTTTAGATTGATATTTTCATTCCATCCCCTTGAAAAAAACATTGTAGTATTTATTGTATTGGGTCTGAACTTCTGGTATAAAATTAATGAAACTTCTGTGATTCAGCCATCTATCATGAATCTATCTAGATTACTTACTGGGTTTTGGCAGTCCTCCACTAAGGCTTCACTGAGTAACTTCACAGCAGAACATTTGAGGTGTTCTTAATTCTTTCACTGTATTAATATATTTCTCTTGAATTGTTATAAATTCAATATTATGACTGTTAGCAAGCTCTCGACCTCAAAAGTTGCCAGAAAGCTGTTGGCAGTAGTAAAGTTAATTTCTACATTAAGAATAAATAAATAATAAGGCTAAGAATGAACAACATACTGAAGAAAGTGGGCTGGAGTCTCTTTCTGCCTGACACAAGTGGGAAAGGCTATCTTTGTGGTGAGGTGAAAAAAAGTGTGGATGATGTGCTGTAGAAGTCACATCTATTGAAAGGGAAGAGGCTTATGCGAGGTAAAGGAAAGGAAGAAAGGAGGTGAATGAAAAAAGTCTGTGTGTTGAAGGGGGATGTGACTGAAGAAGCTGGAACATGAGAGTCAAGTTAGTAAAATTTTGTCGTGCTTTACTTGCATATATAAGAAGTAGTATCCAGTAGAGCAATGCATGGATATGTGCATAGATGGGTATTCACTCTAATTGCCTGAGAGCTTCTGGTAAAATACGGGGTGTTTAATGCTACAGAAGTTACATACCACTACCCCCAGGAGATCCGAGTGACAAAGTAATGCAGTGCTTGTTGAGCCTTGTGTGTAGCAATTGCTTCAGGGTTCCTTGAATCATTGTTTCCAGTAGCAGTTACTGACCAGATTTGGGGCAAAAGGGAAAAGCTTTGTTTGTTCCATGCATTGCTCTGGTTTTGTTTTTTTATCACACCTAACAGTGGTTTACCAGAAAAGTGAGCAAGTCAGAAAATAAGTAGTAATTACCTTGAAGCATTTTGAATAAGTAGTAATTACCTTGAAGCATTTTCAATCTCTTTACTGGCTATAGTTCATAGCTGCATCAAAAGCGTACAGAGTCTCTGCCAAACTATAGATTGCTATCTTATAGTGAATTAAAAGTCATTGACCAGTGAAGGTATGAAACCTGTATTTCTAATTTAAAAAGTCTTCATCCAGAATGCCATTGCTTTAAATTGATTTTTACTAGTTCACACCTTTCAGTAAGCAAAAGAATTATTGGGAGTTTGCACTGACAGTTACTCAGAGATTTAAATGTCTCTTGTAATAGACTTCATCACCAATAGCATTGATTGCCACAAGGCTAAGTCAAGACTTGAGTTCAAACACTATTCTTTGTCACAATCTGATACCTACTCTTGCATATGATGTGCAGTCCTCTTTAACTCATGAGGTGCTATGGATATAAGGCGAAAGGTAGAATTACCTTTCCTATCTCCATAATAATACAATTATCAATTATGTAACATGTTATCTTCTTCAGACAGTTGTTTGAATTACTTTCTTCTAGCTGTGTTCTGCAGTGCTGGTTTTACATATTCCCATAAAGACGTTTTAAAATATTTTCTGCTGAGATGCATGCTGCAGCTTGATGTTGTCATGCAAATTGTGTTTCTAGTTATTTTCTCTGCATTTCTTTTTGTCCCTTGTAGGCTTATCCAGATAAGCCTCATTCCAGGTTTGTCTCCTCCAATGGTGTTGATGGCTATACTAGTTTTACCTTGAGAATAACTTACTAAACTGTAGAGATGTTTTTCAATGCATTTTTACTTGATTAACCTGTTGGTTGGCGCACTTGATGTGCACTAGTTTGCATTGTGTCTTGGTTTTGAGGTGATTTGCGTCTTCTCTTGACAAACAAAAGCAGAATTTGCTAATGTGGGTGACCTCACAGTTAGAGCTGCCCAGGGAAAGTTCTTGCCTATGTTGGCTAGCCTGCTGATAGTGCAAGCTTACTAATTTCCAGAGGGATGTTGAAATTCAGGAAGTGTTTGGATTTTGTATTTTGGATACTGTTCTTAAATTCCTTGAAGATAGTAGCAATATTTACTTGCATCAATTCTCAAATAAACTCAGTTGAGATACTGCAGAAAAGATTTCATTTTATTTTGAAGTAAGAAAATTATCTTCCTTCTTTGAGTTTTTTCACTGTTAGGCTGCCAGGTTGCCTCAGACATCTCTTGCAAACAGATTGCTGATGTGGAAGTGTTTGCTGAGGAAATATTACTGCATGCCTGGTTTGGGGGGGTTTTTCTGCTTTGGATGCTTGTTTTGCTTGTGTAGGACTTTCAGGGATAAGAGGGTGGGTTGTCTTCTGAAGGTACTGTGATTTTGGAAGAGTGTGGGGAATGGCATGAATAAGGCTTTCTTGTCTGTGTCTCAGCTCCAAAAGTCTGTTCAGTCTCACCTGGTACTGCCATTCCTGTAGATAATGCGTAGATATCCTGTAGATAGACCATAGATAATGCAGTGGTTTGATGGGGTGACACCATTACTGCAAAACTCTTAAAGCAGTTGCCCGAAGACCTGCTGCAGTGCTTTAGAACGCAAAGGCTTAGAGATAGGTCAACAGTAAAGCTCCAGTGGAACAGTAACAAATGTAGCTGGCTATGGCTAAGAGTGAAGTTTTCCAGTTATCTTGTCTTGCAATTGTGCAAATCAACTTGATGTGTATTTTTAAGTGTGTATTCTTTGTCTTGAAACCTTATATCATGGTTTGATTGCTGTTTGCTTACTGTTTTAAATTTCCATGCCCCAGTAATTTTTCTTCTATGTGCTCGCTCATTTCTCTCCATCCATTAAATTTAATTTCCATCATTCCCTTTGTGTTTCCTGCACTAGCATGATACAGGATTGCTTTAGGAGTTAAGGATCAACAAAATCACTTCAGGAAGCGCACTTTGTGTCTCTGAGTCAGGCTTCCCCCATGTCAGTTTTCTGTCTGAAACATCGTTTCTATTCTGACTCTCAGCTGAGATGAATTCTTTAGATTAACTTCGGAGCAAAGTTTAAATCTTAGTGTATGTGCAAACATCTAAATACTAATTTATGGTTTAATTCTTCGTTCTAATTTATTTTGAGTACTGGGTTCCTGAAGCTATGTTTTCTAATCTGCGTATTTATGTCACTTTTTGCTATTTTAAAGCTTTCTTACAACTGGATAAAAAAGAACAAAAACTAACCTTCGATCAGCCATCTAAAGGAATAAGGAAAAATTACTCTTTCACGAATGAAGAAGTAAGACAGATTGATCGGGAAAACCAGAGGCTGCTAAAAGAACTGTCCAAACAGTCCTCAAGGCCAAGGAGAAGTAGCACATTGAAGAAGACGTCTCTACCACCGCCTAGATTGTACCACAGTGCCCTCAACAGGCAAAAAGAGCAGCAAAGAATTGAAAGAGAAAACCTGGTAAGTTTTGAGTATGGATGTGGATCAGTAAATTGAGAAGGACTATCTCTTGTCAGATGAGCTGTTAAAAAATACTTAGAAAATTGATGAGGCAGAGCATGGACCTTTACTGCTGTAAGTCTTCAATGAATTTCTATTACTGTGGTGTTGGCAAAATTGTTCATATGTGTGAGTTTCTTGTGGCTTTGGAAGAGAGGTGGGAGTAATGATGCTTCTTTTCTCTTAGAAATAGATTTTAGTTTATATGCATTTGCTCTAGTTTGGTATCATTTAATTTAAGAGGAAAGACTGTTATTGTTTACACACTTAAAACACTGGATAGCAGTCTGACTGTTCATTCTGCTTCATGCATCATGACTACTAGTCTCTCAAAACCAGACTTGCATAAAATAAAACAATCAATATGATAGCATCAAACCCATTATATTTGAAATACAGAGGATACAAAGTCAGTGTCAGTTTTGGTTTTTGACTCATAACTATGTCTCTGACTATTTGTAGCATTCTGATTGCCACAGTGTTTGTATTGGCAATTGCAATAGCTTTACTGAACAAAAACTCATACTCATTTGTAGGGATATTGGTAGAGTTCTCAAATAAAAGTAACACTGAATAAGATACTTTTAGTAATTGATTACAAACATGTAATGACATTTTCATATCTCCTATGTATTTATCAGTGTGTTCAAAAAAGAGACAAAATATAGTTAAAATAATTGGAAAACATATACTGGAAGTAATTTATTACTTTTTACTTTCTGTGTAAGTGTAGGTTGCAATTTCCTTTTCTATACACACAGGAAGAGGTACAGATTGACCATGGAGAAAGTCTGATTGCCCTATTTGAGAAAATCGGTTAGGTTTTCATTCTTCCAGCTTTCAGATATCTGGATTGTTAAAACTTTTCAAATTAGGAAGCTTTCTTCTCAGCTCCACTAGACTGCAGCTCACACTATACTTTACAGTCTGAAAGAATTTAGTACAAGATTTTGTTATAGATGTGTGGTACTTCTCATTGGCTGGGCAAGAAATGTTTTTATGCTTTGGTGTGTTTGAGTTGGTAGGAGGGTGTTAATGATGTTTATTTCAACTGTTGAAAACAGGTCTTGCTCTACCACATAAACCTTGTTAATAAGAGTGTATTCTTAGGCAATGGGGAGGAAGTGCCATGCCACAGTCACTTAGGATGTAACAGTAATATGCTGTACTGCATAACAATTGATGATTACAGTAAATGAATGTATAGGATGTTCTAAAATTCACTTGTGTTTACTGAAAGCCACAACCCCTTTCTCTTATGATGTATTGCAGTGTTTATTCAAGACTGTCTTGCCTTTGCAACGTTTGGATCAAAAATGCAGCAGACCTAAACACATGGAGTCATTTCACATATTGCTGCTTTAGTACACATTAAGGATTAATGGTGGCTGTGTGTAGTCCAAGACACAGTATTGCTCATTTACTTAATTGTTTATAATGTAATTATTGCCGCCAGCAATGTGTGTGGACATGTTTGATATGAGAATTCATGTTAGGACATTGTAGCTTGTTTAGACTATAAAAACATTTGGTTTATTCTTTTCCTCAAACTCAGGATGATATATTCTGTTCTTTTTGGATCAGTGATTCATCAGTGCAGCTCTTCCATTTTGTTTAACTTTGCTATGACTTTTTAGCATTTTTGTTTATGTTTTTACTCTATTTGAAGTGTATGTGCACCTAGAGCATCACAGTTTTAACATACTGATTTTTGTAGCACTACCTTTTGAGATTACAGGTGTGACATGCTTTTCTCTGAGACTGTAAATGAAAGAGTAGCCCTACCCTGCTCACTGATGACGGTTTTTGCTTTATGTGCTTTATGAACCTGTTTCCTTCTGATTGGCAGCTTTCTTCACCTTCATAAATTTGAAGAGGTGGAATTGGTGGAATTCTGTGGAACTTCCTACTCAATCAATCTTCTATTACTTCTCAGGAATCTTTTTTTATACCTGAGGCCTGAGGGTATTGCATGCAGGATATGGCGTTTGATACACCTTTGTTTTTTGGAGAAGGATGCAGAGTTTTGTAAATAATTCAAGAATAGAAATCTACAAGAGCAGTCTCTGCAGGGGGTTAAAGAGTTTTGATGCAGAGATTTTTAATTTTTTTTTGCCGGTATTGGCACAGCTTTTATAATTTCTTGTCCTGAGTTTAACAGCTTGTCTATGGAAAATGTTCAGTTGTTCCACTAGAAGATTCTTGGAGTAATACCTACACTTACTGTTATCAGAAAGTTTGATTTCTCTTGCAGGCAGTTAGCATCAGAGATGATGAGGAAAGTAAGTAAAATTTTAGGAAATTAGAGAGGAATCTGAATGGTTTGGTACTCCCTAGCTTAGTGAAAGGATGCAAGGAGATACAGGAAGTATGTTGTTCCCAGAGACTCTGTTAAAAAGAGCAATGATGGAATAAAAAGATACATTGCTCTGAAGAGCAGTAGTTTTAAAGTAGTGATTAGCAATTTATGGAAAAAGCACAATTAGCAAAAAAGATGACCGCTAAAATTATTGCCAGAGTTTTGTGCTTGCTGCTTTTGACTGTGCTTTCATAAATGGAACCTACTTTTGGTTGCTTTTCAGAGCTAGCAAGATCAGAGTGTGTCTCTTGCCAACAGAGGATGCTGTTGATTCAGAAAACATTCTGCTCTTGTGTTTAAAGATAATTTCAATCCCTCTTCTTCAGTCGAAAGGAATTTAAGTGTGACTGATGTGTTACTTTGTTTGTATGTCTGCATGTATGTGTCTATCTGTATTGAATGTAATCATTTTTGCCAGTATAAATAAGATACTGAACTGCATAGACTACATGTCATTAAAACTTATAATGGTTTATTGTGTAATGCAAAAATCTGTACTGGCATATACAAGTAAGTGTTTGGGGTCCTTGAAATACAAATTACAAATCACACCATTCTTCAGTCACTTCATCAGAACTCAGAAGTAATTGATATCTCTGTGTTGTTTTCTGATGGGTTTTTTCATCATTTTTATTAATTCCAATTAGGATTGAGGTGTTAGATGACCTCAGTGAGCTAAGCTGCCGTTTTCAGTCAAGTTCCTAGGGAACAGTAATCTTCTGAGTTCACACTGGAATTTCACTGCAAGACCTCAGCAGCTCTGGTAGGGGCAGTTCTCAAAACTTAGCTCAAGAGGGATAAGGGTGTTCTTTTTTGTGGAGATTTGGTCTTTCCATGCATTTCTGTGCATTCTTCCTACCTCAGGCTGTTATGGCTCGCTGCACATAAGACTTCATGTTCCTCAATCCCCTCACCTCATATTCCCACAAAATGTACCGTAAGCCCTAACAGATCCAACTCTGATCCCAGTTCCAGTCTGCACAAATGAAAAAAAAAGTCACTCGCTGTGTTTCTCTGGAAAGGCTGTCTTGCTCTTTTCACTTACTTGGTTCCCTGCATTCTCTGTGCTGCGGATTTATTAATGCTTCTGGCCGCTACTTGCTGCAGTCAGTGGCCTCTTACCTGCATGAGGATTCTTCAGGGAGACTTTCCCTTCTCTTGCAGTCATAGCTGGCTTTGTCCTGCTGGGAATCCTGACTCTCCTTTAGAAATGCACTTACTGTACTGCCGTAAATGGATGTGTATTCATTTGTCCCCACTTGGTTTAGTGGTGCAGATGTGCTGTGATGGTTGGGTGGGGAGTAAAAGGCAAGGCAATGATAGTGCTTTTGGCCATTCCCCTACCTGGCTGATACCATGTACAAAGAATATTCCTTCGATCCTGTGCTGCACTGTGCCTCTCCTGCCAACTGTGTCATGCTGCAACAAGGGAAATAACTTCTAGGCATGGAAAGAAGTAGGGGGAGAGCCACTGGTCCATCAGGGTTGCACCAGAGCACATTGTACTTTCTTCCCTAGAAGTATTCCATTTTGCTTTTTCTCTGCCTTCCTGTTGTCCTGTCCCCAAGGACTAGACCCAGAGTTAGAGCTCATTACCAGGCCTTGGATGCTGCATACTTATGTGGTTGTAGAAAGAATACCCAGTTTGTTCAGTCTCACTGATCTCAGTCTGGAGGAGAAAGCTGTAGGGAATGAATGTAGTCTTCTGTGTGGTCTTAGGAACTCAGAAATACTCATGTTGCATTGATGGCTCTTCAGAAACTCAAGCACACAGGGTTTTATATGATATTTTCACTTACTGGGTTCAAAGGTGTTGTATGCCAAGTCTAAAGACAAAATGTTAGTAGTTCCTGAGATCACAAAATGCAATGCCAAAAAAAGGTTTCCATGGCCTTATTGGAACAGGAGGCTGTCAGGATGTGGGATTGGCACAGAGATGTGTATGGCTGAAATGTACTTCAGTACAGTACAAATATAGCGTAGTTCTGTGATGATAGTATTTAGGCCATAGGCTCTTTGTGGTCAGATTTTTGTGGTCTTCAGATTCCTGACCCAGTCTTTGAGATAACAAAGACTGACTAATTGGCATGTTCAAGGAAAACTTTTGAATACTTTGCAAACTGGTTAATTTTGTGGGATTTTTTTTCTATACTGTAAGCCACCTTTCCTTGTGGTGTTGCCAGCCACACATAAACTTGATAGCTGTTCAGTTAAAAAGACTTTTCTGTAAATTGAACACCTTTAAGACTTTTCTGACAGAGTTTGTCAGGCTGGAGCTAGTTAATGCAACTGGCAGTTAAAGAGAATTACAAATACTTGTATTGATGAGAACAGAAAGTTGTCCTTGAATGCAGTTGTTTCCCCCTCCCCCCCGGCCTCTGCAAAGGGACAGTGTGGTCACTAACATCAGTGACATTAGAGGAGGTGTAATATAAATAAATTTGAACAGCTGTCCAGGCACACTAGTCAGCTGGTTAGGAGGAGAAACTGAAACCTTCATGCTTTTAAAAAGCAAAGTAAACCAAGAAAAAGTAAAAATTTTTGCCTTCTCTCTGAACTCAGTTTGAGTGCTACATTTTCAGTGTTTTTTTCCTTTTTCAGCATAGCTGCAGAAAAGTCTGTACTTATTACATTTGGGGCTTTTTCCTTTTTCTGACAGAGAGCTTTACCATTACCTTCAGTGCTCTCCTGATGTGTCCAAAAGTGCATTAGCAGATTTTCTTTTGGCCCACCATATAGCGGTTTTTTTGATTGTGTTGGATTTTTTTTGTTCTCAAGTTGTTGGCAATCTGGCATTTCCTTCTGTCATTGACAATATGTATGACAATATTGACAATATGACACAGATACTGATCTGTATCCAGATGCCTAGATTTATAAAGGATTATCCCATCCCTAGAAGGTAATTATGCCAGGAACGCCTCCTTTTTTTTTTTTTTTTAGTATTCTACTTTTACTGTAAACTCAGTATTAAAGTATAAGAAGATGGGGGAAATATAAGCCAGGGAGGTCTTTTGCCAAGATGGGAGGTCATCAATGATATGATATTGTACGTTTTAGCTTGAATTAAGAGCTCTGAGGACCTACACTGCAATTTAGATCAACTAGTAACATTCCTGCCATTAGTGTCTCTTACTTATTTTTTTTATTCCTTAAAATTTTATTGGGAACATATTGGTTCTAAATACCTGAATTATGTCTTGTGATCTGATTCTTTGATCATTGAGATAAATGATGAAATTTCTATTTACTTCAGTGATGCAGGATTAAGTCTCTAGAGATATGGTACTTCAAAAGAACAAGGAAAGTGTCAGCTTTCTTAAGTCCATTTCTCAAAAGGAGAACATAATGAAAGAATTAGTAGATTTATATGAATAACTGAAAAAGAACTTTTGCTCAAGGTATTTGTACTATTGTACCAGGTAGTTCCTCAATTAAGGATCTCAAGACTGTAGGGTTGGTTATTAAAAAAACAAGAATCAGGTTAGTTCTGGGTTATAGATTTAGTAGGTCAGGACTGCCATTTTACTGTGTCGATGCTTTCATTTCTGTATGCAGCAGGCTGTTCTCCAAACAGCAAAATTCATGGCTGAAAATAGCATGGAAGTTAACATGCCCTTGGTACAATCTGCAGCAGAGGGCAAGGGAACCACAGGGGCTCTTCTGTCATTCTCTAGAAGAGCTTTCCTTCACACACTGCTGCAGCACAGAATCTGTATGTGCTTTTCCTGTAGCACTTCTTTTTAATTTTTTTTTTTTTCATTAATGGCGATTTGATACTTTCCAAAATACAGGCATAAAAGTGCAATGAAGTGGCCATATATATATATGTATGTATAAAAAGACAGCATGTTCAGAATCAAGCTTGAAGTTACTGCAGTGTTAAGGTATGCAAATTCTGTGAGGCTGTTACAACTGAGTGCAGACTTGAAACATGCTCAACTCTCACAGTAAAGTTACTTCTACAATTTACCTCATCTATTTGTGATGGAACTTAATGATTTGAGAGCTTCTGGTTTTAATACTGATGATAAAATAAGTGATCTCTGCAAGTCTAAACATATATAGTTGTATGAGGAGATGTGGATGAAGTTGTGAGAAAAATGTTGGATATAACATTCAGAGACAAGTCTACCATTTCGTGTTTTGTAACTGGCTTTAGTGAAGAGCTATTTCTAGCTGAAGTCCTTCCTTTGACTTTTGCTTACTTAGGTATTCCCGCTTGACGATGAACTGGCTGGCACTTGATGCAAGCACTTGTGACATGTTATGTCTGAGCCAAAATCACTTGTCCTTTCTCTCTTGTGCACTCTGTGCAGGTTTCCAGTGCCCATGCATAAACTACCAAGAGTTTGTCAATTCCTGTTACAGTTAGACAATGACAGCTGACATCCTGTGAATATTATACTATTTCCTAAGTCAGTTCTAGTAATTTTTTAAATTCTTATTAAAAAAAAATATCAGGTGATTGGGTGTGCAGTTTAATAGTGGTACAGTTTCTTGACTTCCACCATACAAGTATACATCTAGACAATGCATCTTATTAAGAGAGTTATCTTCAGTATTTTGAAGGCTTTCATAAGCACAGTTTGCATTGTCTCTTGTTGAGAGGATGCATGTCAGAACCCAGACCAGCAGTGGTTGTGTCATTGCCAAATGTTTGTAAGCTATCAAATGAATTGAAATTAGTTACTCAAGGAAATATATAGATCTATGTGAGGTGACCACTAAAATTGAAATATATTAAAGATGTGAAGTTATTAATTGGAAGTTGGATGTACCTGGGTACTTCCCAATTTATCCTCTTATCAGGTTCTTTTTTATAGATTATTGAAATGTCTTAAACCAATACATTCTGTTTCAAGTAGAAACAATTATGCAGAATAGGAAACTATCTTACAAATACTATTTAAGTAGTTATTCTAATATATCACTTGCCACATGATTGCCAGGGCTAATTTCAACAAGAGGACATGATGTCTGTATCAATAATTTTAAATAGAATCTCTTAAAATTACATTATGGATAAAACAAAGTGGGTCTTGTAGATGTTTGTGCTTTCCTTTTGAAATTAATTTCAAAATTAAAATGACAGAACTGGGGTCAGTAATCCTCTCTGGGCTTCATACAGGGCAACATAAAATGGTCTGTTTGCAAAGCAAAGAGACTAAAAAAACCCCCCAGACTTCTCATTCAGAAGGGAGGACTGACCAAAGTTAGGATTAGAAGAGTGGAACCCATTTCTTCACTACCTTTGGTGATAGTCACCAAACAGATCTGTTGTTTCAAATTGCCATAAAGTATAGAGAACTGTGAGATACTAAAGACGCACTCAGTGTTGAACTGATGATGTGCAGTAGTTAGTTTGTGTCATAACACTGAGAAAATAATTGATTGTGAATGAAATAGCCTCTGCTGGCCATGAGTGGAGGACTTTGTGCTGTGCACTGCTAAAAATTTGGGGGTTTTTTGCAGCTCAAATAAAAATATATTTATGACTGTTTTGCAGCATCTTGTTCATTTTTTCTCTCTTGATGACATTTTTCTTCAATAATAAGGCTTTCCTGAAAAGACTGGAAGCAGTGAAACCAACAGCTGGTCTGAGGCGTTCTGAACAACTGAGGGACTATCACCGCCAGATGAGCTATCTGAGTTCTTCACCTGTAAGAAGGGGTAAATCGCCTTTCAGCCAGTTCAGTCCTCCAAGTAAGTACTTTAAAGTTGCAAGTTATTGCATTTCTTTGACTGTTTATCTTTTTATAATTCAGAATTGTGAAGCAGTTACTGTTAAGACTAGCAAATATGTTCCTTTCTCTGTCATCTCTAGATTGATTGTTTATCAAATGGAAATAATCAAAATTATTTTTTAATCACACCAAAACTATGATTATTATATGCATTGTTTTGTTGCCATCCTAAATTTCTAATAAACAACCTTGTCAATAATCTTTTCCAAAAAAAAGATCCCTGTAGTAAAGTATTTTTTATTTTGCCTGTACCCTTCATTGAAAGAAGGAGAGAAAAACAAACCAAACAAAAACCCCAAAATAACATCAAGGAATGTTCAAATTCTTGTTCAGAAAATGTAGATCTACTGATAGTAGCCTTGTTTTTGTCAGAAATTCTGTGTAAGATTTGGAAGTAGACAATGTGTCCCTATAGAGCAAATGTGTCAGGTTGAAGAACCACAGGCTTGAATTTTTTTTTTCTGATCATTTGTAAATAACTCATAATCAACCCTTTTGGGGTTGTATTCAATTTGCTGTGATTTGGTTTGGGTTTTTTTTCTGAGAGCTATGGTAATGAGTGTTGCTGTACTAGAATGGCATGAAGTTTTCTGTTGTGCTGAGCATAAGCATTCTCCCTTTCTCTCTCTCTCTCTCTCTGTGTTAACAGGAGGAGCTTCAAGATCACCCATTGTACAAAGTTCACAGAGCCAGAGGAATGAGAAGCCCATGTCTGATTCAGCCAGTGGGGCATTACAGAGACCTAAACCCACTAATGTTCGTGCTGCTTGGTTATAAGTGTGTTCTTTGCCTCGCATTCCGAGATGATGCTCAAACTTATATTTTTAGTGCTTTTTTAAATTCTATGTGCAAAAATATTTTCTGCATTGTTCAGTGATTCAAATGCATTGCATTTAATGTAATTGCTTATAAAATGGTGTAAAACATTTCTGTCAGTGTTTTCCATGACAGGAAGAACTTATGAAAGAGAAGGTGGTATTTAAATGGACAAATTAAATAGAAATTTAAGTATTATTTTAGTCTCAGATCATAAGTGGAGTTTGTATCCATAACATGGAAGGAATTGCTGCACTATAGGTGCAAAATGTAAATAAAAATTTTAAAATATTAATATTTTAAAATAATGCATCAAACTTATAAGGATATGCTTAATTCCTGGATTTTCCTTGCTTTCCATCCTGGCTTTATGTAAGCCTTCTGAATTTTGTGGGTCATGTTCTTGTGACTCAAAGAATGTTTAACAGCAGCAGGAAGAGGCGAAAAGCAGATTGTGTATTCCTGCATGGTGAGCTAGAATGCTGAGGCTGCAGAAGATGTTTTGCCACTTTTAAACATTCAGCACCTGGAGTGTGTTTTGCATGCAAAGCTGTGTCTCTTCCAGATGAACAGGATTTTAGAAGTTGTATTGGATTTTGGAAGATATATTAGAATCTTTGTGTAGGAAAGAAGCATCTGATATTGTTTGAACAACAGTAAGGACTGAAGTAAAGAGCAGTTTCAGATGCAGTGTAAACAAGAGTAAGTTCTAGCTACTTCTCAAACTAGAGAATAATATTAAGCAATGGAAATATTTCATGGCCCTGGTTTTGCAGATGTGTGGTCTTCTCAGTGGGGAAATGTAAACTTGAGCTGCAGGAAACATCTTGATAATTTGATTTTGAGTGACTACTACCCAGGATTTATGAAAAAAAAAAATAGTAGAAAACAAAGTCTTGTTATGTTTCTTGACCTGTTTTTAAATGTCATGTTCATATCTTTGTAGTAATGTCAGATAAGCTCCAATAGCAACATCTATTTATAAGAGGAGCAATATTTAATGGCATTGGTAATCACAATAGTAGGTGGTGTGGTTTAATTCTACACATAAAGGCAAACTTTCAGTGAGCTTGTTTTGTAGGACTGTAGCCTTATAAGAAGTATAAACTGTGATGCCAGTATCTGTGGATATTGCTGAAACTTTGCTTGCCTGGCTTCTTCCCATGAGAGATACAGGAAATCTCTATATTATGGATAAAGAAAAAAAAGCTGTATTTGGTAATGCTGGGTCTTTGACATGAAAAGTGTCTTCTTTGCTAGCGCTTGCATGAGTGCTTAGGCTTTCAGGTATTCTGCATTGTAACACACTTTTTACTCAGTCCCTGTGATAGTTCGGCAAAGCTTCTTCACTTGGTGACCCGCACATCAAATTTACCTGTTTGACAATACTTGGAACTTGTAACTTTAAGCAGCATTGTGGCAAACAGATTTATATTGCAATTATTATTCATGGTTAGGAACCATTAACAATTTCTTTGTATAGTGCTGCTGTATTTATTTCTATTATTGTGCTAATTCAAATTATTCTCTATTTAAAGATTTTTGTCTTTGAATGTGAATATCAGAGTAACAGTTTAAATATTTCTGAATGTTCATATGATAACTTTTTTCTGTGAAGAAATTCACACAATGGAGTACTTTTAATTGTTTCATCTTATTTAACTTTGGTATGAAAGAGTGTCAATTTTGTATGTAATTTGTAAATCATTAGAAATAAAATATTTAACATTAATTGCTATTGCAGCATCTTCTTTCAGATTTTTATAATTGGTATTAAGGTGCCAAGAAGGTTGAATAGCTTGGTACCTAGAAAAAATGCAGGTTTTCCATTGTTCAGGTGTTAGATGCAAAGGAATAATGGGTTTTTTCCCTGGCTTCAGTTTGCCTGTGACCAGTTCTTGCAAAGGTACAAAAGAAGTAGTGTTAATTAACTGTGACAAATGTTCAAGAAGCAAGTACAGACCATCTGTAAAGTCTTCTAGTTTCCAACCTTTCAGAGCTGATGGCTGCATTTTAGGTTACACTTTCAACAAGTGTTAGCCGAGTAACAAATGCCACAGGGCAGAGCTGCTTTCAGGAAAATGGTTCATTCATTGACAATTTGAACTCTGACCCCAGGTATCTTTATAGAGAGCACTGCCTGCAGTCTCCCACACCGTGTGCATGGGCATTGGAAGCAGAAGTGAGCCATTTACCTGTGTTTTCTGTATGCCTTATTTCATGTACTTCTCTTAGCCCAGGGGCATTTTCCTGCATTGACACTCCTCACTCTCCTTTAATAGTCTTTATTCCTTCTATTTTGCCTTCTTCTCTGGAATGTAACTTCTTTCACTTACACTTACTTGAAGTTTCTTTGCTTCCTCTTAATTACCTTAGTTATTCATACATACATTTCCCCCACGTTTTGTACCTCTGCCTATTACTGTCTGTCATCATCTCTATGTAGCCAATTTGCATCTTCTCCAGCACATCTAAATGCCACTTGCAGCCTTAGGACTGAGGTAAATGAAAAATGAATAGGTGGATTGTGTTAGCAGCCCTCTCATAAGGAACTATTGGGAATGTACAGAGGAAGAAGCAGAAACTAGCAGATAAAGTTTTTAAGAAAAAGTAATGCACTTTGAAAACCGGTAGAAATATTTTCTTAGTAAACTTACAGTTTGACAGACTGCAACCCTGCTTATTTACAATGGGAAAGAAAACAGACCAGGTATCTAGAAAAGCAAGTACTTAAGAGCAAGCATGAAAAAGGGTAACGTAACAATCAGGCCAGGTTTTGTCCTGGGACAAAAATAAAATCTATATTTGGTTAATTTAAAAACAGGCTGTCATTTTTTGGACCAATATTTCCCAAATGCTTGTTTTTCCAGTGGAGAGGTGTTGCTTCCAGACACTTGTTAGTGGCTGGTACCTGCCTTCAGGGAGAGTAGAGCTGCTGGTCTGAATCTGTGGCAGACATGGAGAGCCTATCACACCAAGTGACAGTGAGCTAGGACTACCTGCATCTGACAAATGTTTCAAATACAGGAAAAGGATAAGTGGAAGCCATACATCTGAAGTAAAAGATGAAGGTGAAATCAAAGTTTATTTATTACTTGCTTAGTCTTTACCCCTTTGCACAGGTTGCCCGGACAAGTTGTGGTCACTGCAACCCTGGAAGGGTCCAAGGCCAGGAACTGAGTCTAGTGGACAGTGTCCCTGCCCATGGCAGGGGGATTGGATCTAGATGGACTTGAACGTTTCTTCCAAACCAAACTATGCCCTAGCCTATGATTTTTTTCCTAGGTGGATACATAGACTACATATAGACAAGCATTTGCTAACTGAACAACTGAAATGGCCACAACTCCCTTCCCCTGCTTTGCCTACTCAGACAGCTGGTTCTTCCATGCATTCACAACCCTGCAGCATTTAAAGTTTAAAAAGTGTACTGAGCATGTTCTGATCTCACTGGGAATTAATGGTGCAATGCTTCCATAATAGTTGGAAGTGTAGTTATTTTAAAAACTCTTGAGTATTTAATTCTAGAATTATTTTTTTCAAGTAAAATAAGCAATGACTTCACTATTCAATGAGGACATGCTTCAAAGTTAAGGGTAATATAAACAAATCATAAAAGCAGCTAAGCTATATGGAAGCTTATCTCTAAGACAGCTGGCTGCAGTACCATTAAACTGAATCCACCTGGTTTTGCGGTTATAGAATTATCAATAACCACCTACCTAAAGCTCTGTTGAAAAGCTTTCAAGAGACAGCCACTAACAGTGTCCTAATTAGCACATCACCTTGAAGGACATGCTTGTAATGTGTTCAGTGTACTGAAAACAACAGGAAGAAGTTCTTTAATATATTAATTTATTTCATTTCAGTTTTAGTTCAATTGAACATCAGAGCAGACAACTTTTTGCTTTGTGACAATACGGAGAGTTTTTGGAACACTGTACTTCCATATTCTAAAAAGTACATTTGAAAAATCAGATTATGGTTTCAACCATATTACTGTATAGTTTGTCAGGGAAGAGGCTGCAGTTAGAAACTCAGCCTAGTGCTTTAATATAGTTTATAATTTCAGACATACTTTTAACTTAATATTATATTAAAAATAGAGCTTTAGAAGAAAACATGATTTAAATTCATGTTATGTCATCACAGTGTTGGGTAGCTAGAGACATTACTTAGTATAATAAATATTTATGACAATCTGTTAAGAATTCACAATATTAGATTTCAGAAGAGGTATAGACCACCTAAATTTTGTCTCTAGACAAAATCTATTACCTGCAATTTAAAGTATAATATATACACAGGTTTCAGTACAAATGGTGGAGGAATTCTCATACAAAATGTAACTGTGATGTAGTGGACAATTTTTAAATTAATGCATCCTTATCTCTGCCAGATATATTACTAAAATTTTTATTCTGTTTCCCTAGGAAATATTTTGTTGTCCATTACATCACAAGTGCATATTTTTTAAAAAGTTGATTGAGAACAATTGAACTACTGCATTATGATGTTAAGATTTAGACATACTTCTTGATTTCATCATAAAGTACTAATACAAAAGCTCCGCCCATGCCTCTCAACACATTCGACCAGGCACCTTTGAAGAACGCTTTGGATCCTTCATCTTTAGCTATCTTCCTCCAGCAATCAATTGTGCCCTTATACATAATATCAGCTGTGGAAACAAACATAAAGGTTAGAAGGCTTGAAGTTACACAGCAAGTATGTTTCAACTTTTGTATCTTTAAAACAACAAGGAACAAGCAAAATACAGCTGAGAATTTAAAATCTATTAATCAATTAAAGAAAAGTAATTCTCCATAGGAAATCGAGTAATTTCTCAGTCCTTTAGATAAATACAACAAATAACCGGCAGCGTGTTCCCTGTAGGGCTTTTTAGGACTCCAATGAGAAGGTTATTAATTTTCCATATGACAAAAAAATACCTAGTAGCTCCCATCTCATCTTAATGAAGAGAAACTTTTTGCTGCCAGAACACCACAGGAGCACTTATTCTTACCTCCCTTTCGGCCAGACTGCATCATCATCCTACGTCGCACAGTATCAAAAGGATAAGAAACCAGCCCTGCCACTGCAGTGACACTCTGGGCAATCATCCAGCTCACTATGATATGCACATTCTTTGGATCAGGCAACATACCTGTCATCAAGAACAAATAAGAAGAATTAGTACAGAGGGAAAGGGCAGTGGGAAAGATGGCTGTGGAAGGAGAACAATCACCCACCAACCCCGGAGTCAATCCAAACCCAAGGCATCTGCTCAGAGCAGCAAGTAGAGAGAGGCAGGAATGCATGTCAGAAACACCTGTGCACATTCTAGCACTGCACTCAACTGGTGCTGAGCCAACATCTGCTTGTCCTTGTACTGCCAAATGCCCTAGAGTGCTTTTACTGGATGGATCTTCCCTTGCAGTGACTCCTCAATGCACTTCTTACCCTTGGCCGTGTCGTATACCCCAAAATAGGCTGCTCTGTAGATGATGATGCCCTGGACAGACACACTAAATCCTTGGTACAGGCCCTTCAAGCCATCAGACTTAAAGATCTTGACAATGCAGTCGCCCAGCCCAGAGAACTCCCTCTCTGTGGCTCCTTTGCCCACATCAGCCGCCAGCCGGGTCCTGGCGAAATCCAGCGGGTAGACGAAGCAGAGGGAGGTGGCTCCCGCGGCACCTCCGGACGCAAGGTTCCCCGCGAAGTAGCGCCAGAACTGCTTGTGCTTGTCCACTCCGCCCAGGAAGATCTGCTTGTATTTGTCCTTGAAGGCGAAGTTGAGGGCCTGGGTGGGGAAGTACCGGATGACATTGGCCAAGTTGCCTCTCCAGAAGGAGGCGATGCCCTGCTCCTTGGGGATGCGGACTATGCAGTCCACGATGCCCTTGTACTGCTTATCGGCCGTGATCTGTTTGCTGGCATGCTGGACCTGCGGGGAGGAGAAGGAGGACGGGACGGTGAGAGGGGCAGCGCAGGGGTGACCCCGCGCGCAGAAGGGCACGGACGGGCCCTGCTCCCGCCACCCCGAGGCGGTACCCAATGTCCCGGGCAGCTCCCGCGTAACCGGAGCCGGCCGAGCTCCTTCCCATATTTAGTCACGCCGGGCAGCGCCCGCCGCGCCGGCACCACCTGTGGCGCGCCACGGCCGCCCCCCGTCGCCCCCTCACCTGCAGCAGCAACTTCACTCTCTCGATGGGGGCGACAGCCGTCTTGGAGACGGCGGCGGCGATCCCGCCGGCCAGAAAGTCCTTGACGAAGCTGAGCGCTTGGTCACCCATGCCGCAAGCCGGTCCGACAGCCCCGCCCGGAGAGAGGCAACGAGCAAGCACTTCCCCACCCCGCCGGACAAATGGCCCCCCGCCCCCCGCCGCGCCCCTTATAGCCCGCGACCTCTCGCGATAGGAGGAGGTGTTCCCCCGCGCCGCGGGCATTGGCTGGGACCCGCCGGGCCCGCCCCGCCATGTTCCCCCGAGCCGCGGCCGCGAGGGACGCGGGCCCGGGACGTTTAAAGGGCAAATTAAAGTTATCTGCTGTCTGCTGGGCAGCGCGCTGTCAGAGCATGTGCCCGCTGTATTTATAGCTCCCGGGAGGCACCGCAGGGAACATGGGGAGCTGGCAGGAGCGCTTCAGCCGTGTTAACCGTTCCGTGCAGGCGGGAGACACCGCCTGAGGGCTGAAAGCTTGCCCGGCGCGGTCTGTGTGGCGAGCGGCCAGCTGAGGGTGCTTAAGCCTTGGCCTCATGTGCGTGGATTCACGCGGAGAGGGGTGAGGGGGACATGGATGTCGTGCCCAAGAGCAAAGCTCCCCAGGGACGCACTGTCTGTGAGGTGGTGCTGTGTTCACGGGCAGCAGGAACCAGCATTGGACTGGCTCTCTCTCGAGTCAAGGCCAGAGCTGCTTCACGTTTTACGCACTGTGTGGAACTTGAAGGCATCGAGCTCTTTAAATACCCCAGCATGCCCTGGGACTCGGCTTTCCCGAGGAGGAGACAAATTGCCTTCCTGCATTGTACCCTCATTTCACCCCTGCAAGGTCAGAGCCTCGAAAGACTCCCAGGCAGTCCCCTCTGAAGGAGGGAGGGAAGGGAGGAGACTGGGAAGCGCCTAGCCAGGCACGCTTAAGTTGCTTGACTCGCGTGAGGTGAGAAAGAAGAGTAAAGGCTGTAGCGAAACTCTGCCCTCATGCAGTGTCTGGTTCTTAAGGAAATGTTTGAATTTCAAATGAAGATTATATGGCTCCCCCATTAGTTTCTCTGTTTCTCATCAGTTCTTTCTGGCTGATCCCTGTAATAAAGCAGGAGCTTATGATTCATTGGTGGGTGATTTGGTTGTGTGGAACAGTTATATGAAAGGCAGTGCAGCAAGGTATAGATGCATACCAAGGAGTTTGTCCTAAAGAGCTATTAAGACAGAACAATATTATACTGAAGAACTCACAAGGGTCTGCTTTGATTTGGTAATATGGCATCAGTAATGAAAATAGAATTCATTTTAATGGAGCTGCTAAAAGCTTGGCTGTCCCACAAAGAGGCATTCTTGCCAGGACAGCATATCTCTTCTCACTGCTGCGTTTGTTAGCATGAGTCAATGAGATGGTAAATTTGATCCCCTGTCTTTCTTGCCCTTTGCTGCTTTTGGGTCTGTTGGGGTCTCTTCTTGTGAGCCTCAGGTGTGAGAAATGGATGTCAGCTGTAATCTCCAGGAGCACTTTTTGCACCTTGGCCTCCTGAGAAGATGGAGACTTTCCCCAGTTTCTGAGAAAGGGGGAAGAGAGCCCCCCCTAAAGAGACATTTCCCCAAGCAAGGACCAAAAGCAGGTGCATACGGGATCCCTAGAATTAGACTGTGAGTTGAAGGGAATTTTGTTTAACATATGTGGCTGCCTGTTACCCTTGACCTTTCCTTTTTCTTCCTCATACTTCACTCACCAGGTCTGGTGTCTACTCTTTTCACAGGAAAGCAAATAACCCTTTAACACCTCGAGGCTTCTACTGCTGGTTTCACACAGACTCCTGGGACATTGATATTCACAGCTGCTGCCTGACTACCCAGCCTGATAAAGTCTCCTCAGGATGTGCACTCAGGTGTCAGCCAGTGCTGTGCTGGTGAGTGAGAGGTGGGAGAGTGGCAGTGAGATACTGCAGTGGAGGGCCTGAAGTAAGGCTGGAGTGGGGGTCTAGCCTTAGAGGATTGTTTGCTGGCCCCTTCTCCACCATCTTTGATTTAGCTCATTTACATTGGTGTAGTTTTTAAATTATTTTTTTAGGTCATTTAAACTGTTGGGTTTTTTTAAATGACATTTTAATAAAGTCTTTGTCATAAGAATTCCAGTTTGTTTTTGAAGTTATTGTTGAGTATCATCATCACACTCCATAGAGGTTCTTTGATCTAATAGATATTTCTATAGCACTAGTATTATTTACCCATAACTGACAGTATTTAAAGAAAGGAGTGCACAGCAAGTGAGATGCCACTTTTTCTGTTCTGCTCTCCCTTCTCTGAGCCCAGATATCCATTTCCAGGAGAGACTCTGCTTCCAAACAGTTATAACAAAAGCAGGGCTGGACCAGGACATGTGTTGGCTACTTTAGGAGTTATTCTTCATTTGTCTGATTTTTGCTCCAAATGCCGGATTTCTTATGTATGATAATGAAGGGGGTCTTGCTACTTATTGTAGAAGTTCAAATATACCCTGTAAGGAATTTATTCCTAACTCCACCAGTACCTTGAGTGTAAGCATTTCCACTAGCTGGAAATACAATTTTAAAAAAAATTAAGGAACCTTTGGCTTTTCATACAGTAGTTGGTGTTTATTATTCAAGATTCTGATACTTTCCTAGAGAAATGGTTAGAACAGTTCTGAAAATGGGAGCTCTGTGAATTATTAAAAGCCAGCTTTCAAGCTTCATCTTCCTTTGCTCTTGGCAGCTTTGGATGGCTTATTTGTCTTTCTAGGCTAAGTTCATGGGTACTCTGCACTGCTGACATAGCATGAAGACACTGGATTTTGTTCTTTAAAATTCTGAGCTAAAAGTAACCTAGATCTACATTTTCAGGAGAGATTAGTGACAGGCTGCATTGTGCTTTGGTGTGTGAATAGCCAGTGTGAAACACTGTGGAGATCAACTTTTCCAAAGTAGTGCATACCCTTGTTTACTTACATTTCCAAGTCACTGGGAACCCCAGCATTAAGTCTAGGCCAGACGCAAAATAAAAAAGCTTTTCCTCAAAAGTCAGCAGTTGAGCCTGACAGCAGACACAAGGGGGAGTACAAGAAATCAGTCAGACCATCCTGACTCCCAGTCTAGACAGTGATAAGTAGACAGTGTATTGGGAAGATGCCAAGAAGAAATATGCTGTTTTTTTTCAGCAAAAATTTGTAGGGTTGTAGTAGGTTCTCATTTTTAAGATTGGTGAATACTTGAAGTCAGGAAGAGACTCAAAACAGAACTAATTGAGGATAAGAGTTGAAAAGAAATGATGAGGTTGGTAATGAAAAAGATAATCAAGAAAGAACAAAGTAGTGTGAGGTTTGAGTTTTGTTTTGGGGAGGTATTAGTGAGGGTTATTTTAGCTGGGTGCTGGTGTTACCTGTCTTGGGAGCCTATATTGAGCTGGAGAGAGGCAAAATTGGACAGTAAGTGTGAGCAGCACATTGAGGAGAGAACTATTAGTGCTGGAAATGGCAGTAAGAGTCAACACAGGGTGTGTTTCTTTATTGGAGCAAGTCTGTAATGTGAGCATGAGGAGTTGGAGGAGGGTCAACATTTTAGAAGAAAAATGAGGAAATGGGCAAAAATTAATATGAAACAGATCAGGATTTCCGTTTGTAACAAGACAAGCATGGGACATAGTAGTAGGAAGGAACAAATATCCAATGTGTGAAACAAGGAATAAACTTGGAGGAAGTGAGCATATTAATATTTTCTTTGGCAAGGATTTGTGCAGAAGATTTTCAGGAAGAGAACATTTGAAAACTGTAGGTGTTAATTTAACTTGGAAAAGTAGGAGGAAAATTTATAAGGATGGCACAACTGGAAAGGGAGACAATTAAAAGGTTGTGGATGAAGTAAACCTGATCACAGATCAGCCAGGCATTTGAAGCTGAAGGCAGAATGAGGTATGTGTTTGGCAGTCATATTTAATAATTCATGAGATAGGAGTGGAGAGTGAGAAACAGAGAAAGTCTACAATCAATCTGTGCTAGAAAAGAAAGATAAAGGAGGAGGAAGTGGGCTATGATTAGATGACATTCTATCAATCTGATGAGATGAAAATAATAGAAAGAGCAAGTGAGAGGATATGAAGAAGGACATGGCAGACAAGGGAAAAGATCAGAAAGGAAGGATGTGATAACAGAGGTCAGAGGAAAAGCAATTCTTGCTGCAGACCATGTCAAAAGAATGGCTCTTCCAGGGAGTAGAACACTGAGTGAGAGGTGCAGGGGAAATGAGTGGACCAAGGCAAGGAGACATACAGGTGTCTGCTGTAGAGTGCCAGCAAGGACATCAGGGTGAAACTTGGAAGCTTCCTGAGGATGAATGTGAGAAATTGTGAGGAAAGGAATAAAGTTAGTTGAAATCACAGAAGGCTGATCAGGAGGAGCCGACTGTCTGGCTGGCAGCTCTTCAGAGGGAAAAAGAGCTGAGATACTGCTCAAAAGCAGATAAAATGTGGTGGGGATGGTGAGGGTAGCCTCAGTGTGAGAGTAAGGGGTGGGATGGGATGAGAAATGAAGTTCTCTGTAAGAGACTGAAGGTGCAGAGAGAGAGTCAGGCAAGGGCATCCAGGATGTGTGGACACTGAGATTTAATATGCCTGTGGGAAACATTTAAACTACATCTCCTAGCTGCAGCAAGTGAAGAGAAGAAAGGGGAGTGGACCAGGCAGAAGGACAGAACAGGAATACAAGAAGGGCCAATTGAGCAATGGTAAGGTCTTGAGAGTGGGGATAGAGAGGTGTAGGTGTGGCAAGTATCACCAAGGGCAAAAAGGAAGCAGAGTAAGAGGTAGGGCTCATTGCCTCAGGCAGATTGTTTAGGAAACAAGAAGCAGCAGCTGAAGGAATAAAAAGGGAGGGAGGAAACCAGGCTAGGTGGGGAGGGAAAACTAGAGGAGTACAGAAATAAGTTGCAACAAGAGAACATGTGAGAGATGTGAAGAAATAGCCCACAAGCAAGGTTAACCAAAATAGGCAGAGTCTCTCCAGTCTGCAGTGACTAGTTTCCTCTTGTGCAGGTGTGTGGCCAGGCATGTTATACTTTTGACATTCCCTGTTGACTGAACTAATAATGAAATTATATGTGTTGACTTAATGTGTTCTACCACATTAAAAATTGCCCTGGTGAAGGCAACTAACCTAAGGTTAATATGTTTTTTCAAAGCTTCATTGACTTCACTAGTGGGCACTCTGAAATACTGGAGAAGGCAAAGATCACTGGGAAAAAGTTGGGCATGAGGAAACAGGGAGAAAGGAAACAAATCAAGCACCAATCCTGCGGGATTTGGTTCCTCATTAGAGATTTGTTTATTTCAAACAGGTTTCATATCCTTAGTGAAACAGAACTAAACCAGAAACTATCTGGTACTCAAATCAGTCAAGCTCTAATTTCTGCTACACTAGTTGTTTGAAGAATTGAAACCACAGTTTTTACTCTAAAATTAATTTCACTTCTCTATAGGACTGTACAGTAAATACTTGGTGTGCTGTAAACAGAATAACAGTATTGCTAAGATTTAGAACTTCAGTGGTTTTTCCTCATAGGTCTCAACATACCTTGAGAACAAAAATCATCTTTTATGTCACAGGTGTGCATTACAGTGAATAATTAATGGATTCTACAGGCTGTCATAAACATTTACAGTACTCTAAAATATCTATTAATTGCTTGATTATTAATGAATTCATGACACAAACATAACAGTACACGTTACAGATTGTGGTAAACACATAAAGCAGAGGTATTGTGGGCAGTTTCCAAGCCCTGTATATAAGCAAATTAATGACCTGTTAGATTCCATAAACTATTATGAAATAGTTTATTCCATATAATAATATTAATTATAATTTACTATTTTCTGGCTCTTCTTTGATAAATATATTTTGATATAAAGCATAACTCATTATTCTCAGACTGCTTTTGTGAGAAAAGACAAAGAAAAGTGATTTTCTCAAGGTCACCCTGTCAGTGTGTGGTAGAGCAAGGCATGAACAGAGATTTCCAAGTTTTGCCAGATCTCTCTTGCACATGCCATTTGGATATATATGCAATAATATTAAAAGTCAAGATTGTATTTATTCCAATAAATATAAAATTAAAGCTTATTAAGAACAAGCATAAAACAAAATTTGAAAGCCTACTTTGCAGCTGAAAGGAATGTTGTGCTTTTTCTTTTGGTGTATGTCTCTGCAGAAAATAACTTCACTAGTCATTTCCAAATGTGTTTCATTATGTGGTGGAGCATATATCCCTTCTTGGATTCAGTGCTTTTCAGGTTTAGTGCTTCCAGGAAGAAAAGACATGTTGAGAAGATATCTGATGTTTTTATTTCTTTATTTTTTATATAATTCTAGTTTAAACGTGTTTTTCTTGGAAGAAATGAGATCTGGAGACTGTTGTGTTCTATATAAAAGCTGTGACCTTCAGGGCAAGGTTTGCCTTTCAAGAAAAGCCTGTATTTCCAGGGTACTAAATCATTATGTTTGATAGATAGTTGAAGCTTCATTTTCCTCCTTACTATCTTGAAATGTTGTATTTTCTATCATTTTTTGTCTTATTTTCCTGAAGATAGTAGGTTTTGCTAAGAGATAATTAACGTTGTACTTTGCTTTTCTACGTGTTCCAGTTAATTTCCAGGAATGTGCTTCTCATGGTGTTCACCAGATCTTTTGGAAGATGTGACAGCTGCAAACTGCGTCAACAATGCCTGGACAGGTGTGAGGTCAGAGCAAAGCCAAGCTATGGCTGAAGCCCTCTGTGTTTTCCACAAGACACAATTTTCTCTTACTGCTAGTGAGTAACTCTTCATAGCAGTAGCTTTCCAATTGTGGTTTATGTCCTGATCAGGAAATAGAGTTCTTCTGTTTACCTAGTGCAGGTTTTTTTCATGTTTGTTTGTTTCCAAACGGGAGAAATATTGGGTTGTGTGAATGCAGAATTCAGATTTACCTGCCTAAGTTCCATGACCTAAAAAATAGGTTTGATTTGTTTTCAAAGCTTGGCAAAGCAAAGCTCCTAAAAAGCGGAACATTAATATAGACTTTTCTGACCTGAAGTTTGCAACATGCTCTTCTTCACAAAATCTTTTGGGCTGGAAGAATGTCTAGTATGACACCCAGCCCTCTTTGCGTAGTGCAACATTCTTTACATCATTCGTGCAATACCCTGTGTGATGACTCTTGTGTTCAGCTTTCCATAGCTCTGGTGACTCTTGCAAAGTTTTCAATTGCCTGCCTCTTCTTAGAGTTGTAGGGACTTGTTCTTTCTTCTTAGGTCCACATAAACCAGTAATTACCATTTAAAATCACTGATACAACATTGGTGCAAGTTAGAGTGTATGAGGAAATCTATGAAGCCTTTCAAGGAGGGTTTTATTTTCTATTTTGCTCAAGCTCACTCTTCTAAATATTATCTTAATATAAATCTTAATGGGATAATGCTAGTCTTTGCTCTGTTCAATTTGAGTCAGTCTTTGCTCTGTTCAATTAATCTTTTTATCATCCTTTGTGTTGCAGTAATTTCGGAGTATCAAAAATTAATTGTTGATCTTTTTATCTTACGTTTGTTTTGTCACTCTTCTGCTTTCTATTTTCTAAGTAATTAGGCTATTATTTAAGTTATTTATTTGGTTTCCATCTGCTATTTCTGACAATACATCTGGTTATAATATAATAATTTTCTTTTTAATAATAGTGTCAATATTGTTAGCTCCTGCTCAAGTTGTTACCTCTTCCTGTTTTCAGATATTTTGTAGAGTTTCTCACGCTGTGATTTTACTTTAGACTAGTCTTTCTTCTGTAAAATAGTTCACAATTTTCTTGCTGACAGTAATTTTATTTTCATATATTGTGGAGAAAACCTGAAATTATTTCTGACAACAGTATGTATTTAACTGAATCACAGTTTTGTGCGCAGTCAGATAACCACACTGCAATAGCAAAACTAGGTAATCATATTTTTATAATACAGAAACAATTTCATGCATTAAGTGTAAATGTCACTGTTACACATACTTGCAATTGCTATTAGCACAGCAACTGTGATAAAAATTCAAGCTTATTTTTAAGTGAGAAATGAACAAATTGTATTACTTAGTGAATGAATCAATTTTTTGTCACCCTACATGCTGGTTGAATAGGCCACAATTACACTGTTGTTATAATTAAAATTGTATTGATTATAATGCTAGAAATGTTTTTATAATTAATTGAAATATTAATCTTTCTGTATTTTGCAAGAAAATGGCAAATTAAGGCCAGTTCCATGCCACACACTATTAAAATACATGAAGGAAAAAAGGTCTGCAGAAGAGCCAAAATCCCAGCATGTGGGATGCTGATGTTGAAGACAACTGCACTGCTGAAGAGTGAGTAAACTGGGTAAGAAGGTCTTTAGATGCCAGAGTTTATGGTTTTTATGGTCTCAAACCTTATGTCCCTTCATGGGGTATTTCATGCTTCAGAACTCACTGTGGAAAAGATCCAGTTTGTGTCTCAGGTCCAAAAGTTCCTTTGAATTTGAATTTTCCCAGCTGAGCTGATATACAGGAAATGAAAGGGAACAAATTATGGGGGCAGAAGCAGAAGTCAGAAAACATTTACATTATCTGATATGTTACCTCAGCTTGATGAAAAAAATCAAAACCGTATTTCATCCATTCCTATAGAATGATTGCCAGTTTCTGATTCAGTGGGAATTCAGTTTAATACTTTCTTATGAATCTTAATAAATAAATGAAGGTACTGTATTAATATACATTTTTATATGCTGCTGTATTATTTGAAATTGACATATATGTATGTGCAGTTATAGGTAGGTATGAATGAATATATGTTGTAAAAGTGGCTTGAAAGTCAACACTAAGAATTGTCCTTTTGCTCCATTTGATTTCTTTTCCTTTATGGTAATATACAATAATGGAAGAAATTGAGCTACTTTCTACTTTCCAGACAGCTGTAAATGGAGAAAACAGAGGGGGTGTTCTGAGTATATATAGTGAGGAAAATTGAAATGTTAGGAACAATCATCCAGACATGAAACAGTCTTGAAATAGTCAGCCAGGGATAAATTATCTGGACCTCATAAGTCACTTCCAGGATCATAGTGATAGAGGGGGTCACCCACAGGCTGTGGGAGTCTGCTGCTTCTTTGTGATTTGCCTTTCCTTTCAGATGTTGCAATGTTGTAGGTGGGCACCCTATTTTCTGCATAGGACTAGACCAGCAACTCAGGTCAGAAGTAACAATTCAAATAAAATAGATAGATCTTTTATGTAATTTAAAACAGTCTGTCCGGCATCCATGCATTTCCATCAGTGCCATGCTTCATTTTTGTGAGGTGCTTTTGAAGTTGCAGGCTTTCTTGTTCACTGGTAATAATCCACAGAAAGAAAGAGGTAAAAGAATGAAAAATTGTGAGACAGCAGTGTTTCACAATGTTCTATACTTCTTTCTTCTGTTCTACCTCTCACTTCTGCAAACTAAGATTAATAACCCAAACCACCATGAGCAGAGCACTTCTCCTTATTCCTTCACTTCTGAAACATCCTCAGTTCAAGAGAAGAAGACACCTCATTGATGTAGTTCTGGGAATGCTATCCTAAAGCTGTGCACTTTCTCCTACTGGGCACTGCTCAGCAGGGGAGGTTGTTCTCAGTTTTGAGCAGCAGTGATGTGGATGGGAGGAGATTGATTATAGCAAGGGATGAGAAGTATGCATTTACATAGTCTCCTTTTCCCTGCCACCTCTCAACTCTCCAGCAAGCATGGGTTTATTTTAGCATTGGCCTTCTGAAGCAGGATTAATTTTCCCCCGAATAGGTCAGGCTGGAGCAGAGCCAGGAAACATGGCCTTTCATAGCTGGGGTGACTCAGGAAGGCAGAGATACCTACTAAGTAGACAGGGCCTCTAACTGCTGGGCCTGTGCCCAGTGCAAGAGAAGTATCCTGGAATAACCTTTCTGATAAAAAGCAGAAAAGTCCGTATGGAGTTTTCCCAGAAGCTGATGCCAGGCTATAGTGCTGCCCTCTGCTGTTTGGATTCGGGAAAAAAGTAAAACTCGATGATAAAATCCCTCAAATCCATAACCAAGAATAACTAGGAAAATAGTAGCATGGGAATACGAATTTTCAGCCTTCCATTTCACACAGAGCTTCAGCCAGTTGAAATGTGCTCTCATATCTTCACTAGCAGTTCCATTCATAGCAACAGAACATAGATAATAATTTTCTTAGGGTTTAGCACTTGTAGGGTCCTTGTGGCTCTGCAAAGCAACTTGTGACACAGAAGTCATGCTTTTTGACACATTTGCTTGTGTTTCAGTGTGCAGGGGAGATGCAGAGGAAGGAATTTCCATCAGTAATTCAGATACTAAAAACTTTGCTCTACTTCTTCTTCTGATGTAAAATTATTTAATTCCCTACTTAACATGTATTTGATACAAAGTTGTGTAGAAAGCTATAGTCATCTTGTGTCAGTACATGACGCCTGGAGGTGCCTAGGACCTTTTCTCCCATAGCTAATCTCTGAGGCAGTGTGGAAGCAAACCAGAACCAATCTGATATTTCTATTAGAGCTAAAGGGAATTGCTATCAAGGGGTATTTCCTGGCCCTTTTGCAGTACACCCCTGATATACTTGGGGCATGTGTAGCCCTGAATGCTTGCCCATCTTCAGATATCCCAGCAGCTGTAAGAACTGTGTGTAGAGTTCTGTTCTGGAGCATAACAACTGGGCTGATTTCATGGCCCTAATGAAGTAAATGAGCTTGTGGTGTATGGTTCCAGAAACTCACTGCTTCACAAAACAGGTTTTATTGTTAAGCTTTGATTACCATCTTAATGCTTGTATCATTAAATGTTATTTCCATTTTCACTTTTAGATACTGATTTTAAAATACTTGCCTTCAATTTCTTTGTCACAAACATCCTGTTTTGACTGTGTGGGATTTTGACTTAGCTATCAATGTGCCTGTGGCTCTCTTCCAAAGGAAAGAAATTTCTCACTTTCTGACTAATTAAAAAAAAAAAATCTGTAAAATCTAAGTAAAGACAGAACTGATCAGAGCCCTGTGACTCAACTAATGTAGTACAGTGATAAATAAAAGCAACCGAAGGCAACTGTAGTCATTAATCCTGTCGGCAACTCAGCAAATCTTTGTACAGTGTGCAGAGGCTTGTGGTGACTTGTTTGCACAGGCAGTTAATGAATAATAAAATAAATAAACACTTCTTTCAAAATATGTGAGTTAATTAATGATTTTTGGAGGTGTGATTTCACTATGGTAAGTGGCTGTAACGGTGGAGCTGTGAGATTGTTTATTGGCTTACCCTGCCATCAGGAGTGAATACTTTTAATTCTGTTAGAGAAACGCTTTTCTAACATTCAAGCCTGCAACCTCAAGCTGAACTTTCAAGGTGTGGACTTCTCTGCTTGTGTTGTAAACAATAATCAGGCCACAACTGTGGGCCTGTTTGAGGAAAGACAGAGAACCAGTATAAGTGCCTGTTTAACCTTCCTTTCCACTTGGTTTACTCTTCAGTTTTGGGATAATTTGGCTCCATTTCCCAGGCTCCCGATAGGAGAAGAGAGAGACTATACCATTGTCAGACTGGGATGCTGATTTGTGCAAGCAATATTCACAGCTCAGGCAAATTGGCAGGAGGACCTGGTTGAGTAGAAGTGATTGTCTTGCTTTCTAGAGACCCAGGTGTTTGGTTGGCTAGTATTTGATTCCATCACGTTAACATTTCCAGCAGAAAACAATTCTAATGGAAGATAAAAAACAGATCTGTTTGACTTGTAGTCTCAGAACTTGAGCATATGGGTTAAAAAAAGTGGGAATGGGTAAAATTTGATTTTGTCTTTTCTTTTGTAGATTTCACAGAGAAATGGGAGATGGGAGAATCAATCCAGCATCCTGTGTGACTGCAATTGAAGCAAAGTTTGCAAACTTGGTTCAGTCTGATTTTCTTTCACTCTTGGCCTCATTCTGGCAAACATCTGTCCAGACACATTCATTTTGCTTAATTTGTGATCCCTTTGTGAGTGTAATCTGCAGAAGTCACAGAAATATATGAAATTTGAAACACAGAAAAATAACCTGTGATAGAAGAGAGGGATCCACAATTTGATGCTCCTGTATGAGCACCTTCTGAGATGTGTCAAGAAATCATGCATTAGACATGTGTGTGTCCTTCTTTTTATAGTTAGTGAGTTGCCATATAGATAAAGGCTCTGTGAGCATCTGCACTGGAACAGGTGAACTCCAGCATGCACCAATCCTGCGGTGAAACATTTGCTGAGAATTTGTGGGCTTCATTGCTTGGAAAGTGGCAGCATCACTAAGTTCATTTCAGGAAGGGACATTTGCACACACTTGCAAAGACCATAATCCTTCTTTCATTAGGTGGCTTTTCTAGTTCCTAGGTATTTGGATACTAGGGTGGATTTTTTTTTTTTTGTTACTTTCAGTAGCTGTGCAGAGCATCTTCCATCAGTGTGCTCTCACTTCCGTACAGAGGCAGACAAACCACAAGCAGTGACCAATGGAAAAATCTTGTCTTTGCCACCTTTGCACTCCTCCTGAAGTTCATGGATAAATGGTTTAAGGAACCAGGTGTATATATCCCTTGTGGAAGAAAATCCATGGTGACTTAGAAACTTTGGCATCTGGCTGTCAGCTGGTGAGGGTTTGACAAACTCAGTTCACTGCCTCCTTCTCCTCTTCATGACCAGAAGTGCCAGGCACTGGACCTCAGAATGATGCCCTGACCAGCACCTAATCTTTGCAGAATGCTGTGTTCACCCTTCACTTGGGATTTGACAGTGTTAGCAAAAACTGTGTGTGGCTCTCAGGCTATTTTTTTTCCTTTTTGTTAATGCTTCTTAACTGCAGACTTGGGTGTTTCTCAGTGCAGTAGGCTTTATTCTGGAGGAGCTCTGGTCACAGAGGACCTGTTCAGAAGTAAATGTTTAGTTTTAAATATGCCAGCAAAGTGTCCTAAATGATTCATTACTGTGCTCCGTTGGTTGTTTATATAAAGCAGTATTTTTGTAAACTCCATTAAGTCCTGTGCCATTCCTGAGCAGTGTGGGCTGAACCTGTATACCAGGAGGGGGAAGGGAGACAATTTTTCACTTACCATATAGGGAGGGCAACTTGTTTGAAATGGAATTGGAGCCTTTCTCCAAGTGATGGACTCTCTCTCTATTAAAATAGTTTAATCTTTTCACTAACCTAGGCATCCTTTTTTATCAGTGTTTATGAAATTATGCTTTCTTAGTATTGTTTTGTCTTTTTTACATTTTTTCAGGAATAGCTGATAAATTAAAGAGAAAGGTGATTAATGAGCAGGAATTTCAGAAAGCAATTGAATGCAGGGGAGAATGATTTTCTTTGTCCAGAACCATTTTTCTGTGGGGAGATAGAATTTTAACTTCCTAGGAGTGTTTAAGGACCGTTAAGTGCTTAAGCACCCTTTTCTACAGTGTCTACAGCTGAATGCATTCAGGACATTTGTGTTTCTGTATAAGGGAAGCTATCTGAAGTTACTGGATTATTTAAGGGGCAGGGAAATAATGGAATTTTTCAGTTGATTTTTCATTCTCAAGCCACAACTGGACAATCCTCTCCACATCCCCATCCTCAGTGTCCCCATGATGATCTGAAAACTAAAAAATTAAAAATAATTTCATTATTCTTAGGTCAGTCATGTTTGAGATTCTTGTCCTTTGTTCAGGATGGTGGTGTAGCTGTAGCTTCAAATACCCTGTATCTTTAGGGGCAATATTGCCTTACCGGGTTTTATTTATACTTCATTCTGATTAGTTACAGAGAGCAGTTTCTGCCATCTGTTTCTAAGAGGGAGATCTCAACACTACAGGAATGAGTTTGACAGCTCCTGATTGCGCTTTGATTGCAGCCTGTCTGAATGTGTGGAGGCATCAGCTTCATCGTGTTTATTAGTCACCAGTTTATATTGCTTCAGCACATATTTTCTTCTATTTCAGCACTTTCTTGTAAATTGGATTTATTTCAGATATGGAAGATTGTATTGCCGTCAGTGTTTTCACAGCAACAGATACCTTTACATAAGGTTCCTCTTAATCCTTTCAGTTGCAGGTCCAGCTGCACCCATCTTCTGGTTTTTCTAGCCAAGGTATGCCTGTGGATGGCTCACATGAAGTGTCTGAGATTCTTTAGTCATTTCACCCATTTCAGCAGTGGACATTCGTGGGTTTTGTCCTGAACAGAGGGGAGTCATTCTGAGTGGAAAGTAACAGATGATGACTGGATGATGATGAGATCCACTTCCTGCTACCACAGTTCTAACTGAACTCTCTTCAATATTGTGGGGGATGTGAGGCTGTCATGTCAAAACGCTTAGAAACTGGTGTTCACAGAGAGCTTTCTTCTGTGTTCACCTCTGCAAATAGATTCCTTTTTTTGCATTGCTTATTCCAGGCTGGGAACAGGAGGCTCTGATGTACCTCCTACAGTCCACTTTCAACAAGGAAGTAACAGTTGTCTTGGTTGTCACCAGTAACTAAATTCTTCACTGCTTCTTTCTACCTCACTTTTTCTTTGGGTATATTTAAAGATCTGCTTGTCTTGGAGGTACCTTTTTAGTACATTGTTGCATTATCAGTGGAGCAAAAGTGTGGCGCTGGACTGTCTGTTCTGAAATGTATGTCTGGTATCTGCTATGATAAGCTACTTGGATGGATGTGATGGGTTGGCTCTGACCAGCATCTAAATACCCACACAGCCACTCAGTTATACCCAGGCAGGATGTAGGAGAGAATAGGAAGAGAAAAAGTTATAAAACACTTGGTTTGAAGTAAGGATGTAAGTGAAAGAAAAAAATGCAAAGTGATGCAAAGCCAATCATTCACCACTTTCCCCAAGCACACTGATATCCAGCCTGTTTTTGAGCAACAGCTACAATGGGAGACAATCCCACAACCTTGGGAGACAGCCCCACAAGCAATTTTTAATGCTGAGGATGATATTATATAGTGTGGAACAACCCTTTGGCTAGTTTGGGTCAGCTGTTCTGGCACTGTCCCCTCCCATCATCTTGAAAGGACAAAGGGTAATAGCTTTTAACTGAGGCAGGTTTAGATTAGATATTGGGAAGAAATTCTTTACTGTGTGGGTGATGAGGCACTGGAACACATTGCCCAGAGAAGCTGTGGATTCCCCACCCCTGTCAGTGTTCAAGGCCAAGTTGGATGGGGCTTTAAGCATCTGGTCTAGTGAAAGGTGTCCCTGCCCATGATAGGGAGGTTGGAACTAGATGATCTTTAAGCCTCTCCCAGCCAAACCATTCTGTGATTCTTGTGCCTGCTCTCCACAGCCTTCTCACTGGAGGGAGTCAGCATGAGAAAAAGAGAAAGCCTTGATGCTATGCAAGCACTCTTTAGCAATAGCCAAAAGACTGGTGTGTTATCAACAACACAGTTTTAGTCATAAATCCAAAACACAACAACATATGGGCTTTCATGAACTTAACTCAATTCCAGCCAGACCTGGTAAAACAGAGCTTATTTACACTAATTCGGAGTAGATCAGGGTAGTTTCTTGGATGGCGTAAGAATCCTGATGACTCGTGACAATTCAACTTTTTCTTCCTTCCCATCATATGTTCCCCATCTCCTCTCATGTCAGCACTAGCAATCATACAGTCTTAAAAAGACTACACGAGTTTTCAGCACGTCCTCAATAGTGAGTCAAAGCTGTTACGTAGGCAGGGAGCTGGGAGAAATGACAGAAGTGATCTTTCTGGAATAGATGTGTCAGTTTGTGACATAGCTGGGTCGTGGTTATACAGTGGTTGTATTTCTTCATTCTTATATACCCCTTATTAATCTCCCCCACCTCCACTTTGCTTCTTCTAAATATCTGCTATCACCATGTGGTCTGTAGCTCCTAGCTTTAGAGTATTTAGCCAGAGAAAACTATAAATGCAAAAGAGGATCCAATGGTTTGGTTCTCTGAAGCTGTGATGCATGGATCTCTCATTAACGGTTAACTTGAAAAAGAAATGTAATATTTAATGCATGCTACAGAACTAGATATAAAAGTCACTCATATACATTATGTATTTCAATGCAAGATAAAGGAGATTAAAGTTTTACTTTGTGTGGTTTTTCTTAGGGGCTCTCTACACAGGTCATTAGAATAGATATGCAGTATTACCATGTTTTTCAACTTTTTTTTTTTTTATCTGAAACACGTGTGATATGTGTCGAGGGTTTCCGTATGAAGCTCCTCTGCTGAAAAAGCAGAGTGGTATTTTTGGAATGTCATTGCCACTAGATGGCAGGGTGCCCTTTGGAAAAAGGAAATACTCGGCTGTGTTCGACGCTAATTTGCTCTCAGTCTCCAAACCTCTTCTTGAGATTATCGAGAGCTTTGCTGGAGTGAGGAGCGGATGCAGCGCTGGAGAGAACTCTAATTATGTTATGGCCCTTTGACAGCACTAACATGCATTTTAAATTTTTTTCCCAGTAAAATAGATACCTTAATTGAATTCCACCGAGCTTGACATAATAACATAATAAAGAAAAGCCGTGTTTTAACCACAATTAAACCATAAATTAGTGAATGTGTTGGAGAAATCTCTGCCTCTTGTGCACGTGCTGTTTTTGCTGTGCCAAGTTCTGAAGTACTCAATTCTTGAAGCGAATTCAGAAGAGGACACTAGCCCAAGTTTTGACCTTGGAATCTGCTTTATACAGCTTAGACTGACAATTTGCCTCAGGTGGAAGATCCAGTTTTCATTTAGAAGAGTTAAGAGCTCTAATTTTCACTCTTTCACACCAATTTCATCTAATAAATTACAATTACAGCTTCATCTAATAAATTCAACTGAATGAAACTTGTGAAAAAGTGCTTAGAAACCATAAGGATGCTTATGTTTAGACTGGAGTTATTACAGTATTCAGAATATTAAGATGAGGAATTTCTGCACATTTGCTATCCCAAATATAAGTCTGTATCTGGGGAAGGTGGATGCAACACCCGTCTGTTCTGAAATAGAACATTAAGCATTGGCAAATTGACCACACTGAGATCAGGTCCACATCACTGAATCTGTGAGCTAATGAGCGGCAAACATAAAAGATATCCCAAACTAGGTGCTTTGTCATGGTGTTTGTCATAGTTTTTGTGTAGCATTACTCTTCTTTACTAACACATCTGGAAAACCTGTAGGGAAATACTCAAAATTTTGAACTTTTATTTTTTTAGTTGATAAATAACTAATTTTTAAATTTTAAAAAGCTATTAAAATTGACTCCTTTAATAAGTACAATGACACATTAACATTGACTTTATCAGCATTTATGACCCTATTAGCACAGTTGCTCAAAACCAAATAAACTAACAAAAAGGACAGCATTTTCAAGTTTGTATTTTGTGGTGTTTGAAATTGATTAATTTCTCTTTTACTGGAATAGTTTTTTATACTTTAATCAAAAAAGACTGAAAAATATTTTAAATTAGTTAAATTATAAAAGGAATGTGGCTGACAAAATGAAAAGTATAAGTTCAAGGAAACAAATACTTTGTGAAAAGCTGTTTCAGAGAGGACACTTCAGTGTGTGTGAAAGGTATTTTCAAGTGGTGTATGGCGTGACATATTGTGAAATTTTTTAATCACATTTTCAGAAGTTTCTTACTTGTAGTACTTGCCACTAGCTAAGCCTTGTTACAAATGGCACTTCTTAAGCCTGTTGAATCATGACTTGGATCCTTTGGCTATAATGAAATACTTTACTTTTTTTGCCAAGTTTTGCCCACACTCAGTTTGGGATTGATCTACATCTGCTTTCACAGGAAAAAAAGTATCAGCATTCCTAGCCTGTTACACAAGAGTATCTCTCTCTTGAGGCTGCCTGCATTGCACATACACTATACATACACTACTAGGCTTGCACTTAGCCTTTTTATCTCTCTTATCTGCATTCAACAGCAGATTTCAGAGCAGGTTGACCTAACTGGTGGGCTTCCAATCACATCTGAACTGGAGTTGAGCATGTGTTTTCCAGGGTATCAGACATGAAGTATCCCTTGTTCTCCAGTGGGAGATGTTATATTTTTAGCATCCTTATGGGCAAGAGGGAGCAGCTTCTGTGTGCAGATCCCAGCTGTGAGAAGAGCAGGCGGTGCTGGCAAAGCTGCAAGCTGCAGCTGGTACACTGCTTCTTGCTAAGAGGTGCCTGGTGGAATTGCCCACGCAGCCTCCATTAAAATGAATGGAGTAGCAACTGCTTTATTCCATATAATGTAAGATTTCTGGCTTGCTGTAGCAAAAATGCCTCCAAGTTATCTGGGACATTTTCTCTGTTTTTTCAGAGAAAAATCCAGTGTGGGTGAAAACCTCTGCTTCTTTTAAATATCACTTTTTTCTTTTTTTTTTTCCTTTTTTTGGGACGGGGGTGTTGGTTTTTTTTTAAATAATAAAAACTCTCTTTTGCCTCCTGCACTACTGAATGCCTTCCTTTTGCTGTGTCTATATCTCACTTCAGAAATCTGCTGTAACATCTCCATCTGTTCTTCAGGGTTCTGAAATGGCAAGTTCTGTACCTGCCAGGTACCAAATACTAGAGTTCTTCGATCAGGAAGCTGCTTCTGAAAGGAGTCCTTTTCTGTACAGTTCTCACAGTTTTCTGTGAGAACTAATCCTTTATTTTGTGTGGTAGCCTGTTACCCAGCCTGGATTTTTCACCCATTGAAAATGCCCATAAATTGGCATTTCTCCTAGGATCAGACAAAGCAATTCACACTCTCCATTGCAAGAAATGTCAGCAGTCCAGAAGAAATTCTGGGGTTTACCACATCCTCCTTCGTATATTTCACATAGGTGATGGGAGCCTGCTGGGAAACTCTTGGATAACAGATGTTCTCAGGGCACAGTGGAGTGAAAGCTAGACCTGGACACAGTGTAAGGCAGCCCTGAAAGCATATGTGGAGAACACAGCAATAGTGCTGCATGATGTCCCTGCTTACGACAGTGTCTCTGAGCTTGACACCCAAAGAAAGATAACTCTGATAATGTCTTAGTGATAACTTGATCAGATGTTCTGGCAGGATCCCCAGAAGGCCTCTCAGAATGTTTTTTAACTTGTTACCACTGTTGAAGCAGTGGTAAGGAGATGCAAAGGTCTTGTGCTTCCTGTAACTGATAAGAAATTTTTGCAGTAGCAGATCCTTACAATGCTGCTGTAGGTGTTTGTTTTACCATGGAAAGATATTTAGTAGTCTAGCAAAATTGCTTCTATCCATTTTCATTTTCTCCCTGTTCCTGTTGTTTCTACTACTAACTCAGCAGCAAGGGAGATGCTGCGGTGGAACATTTAGTTCAGACAGCTGGTGACAGCTTGCAGCCTTTTGACCACTAGTGCACTTAAGCCTCCTCTAAGCGTGAATTTTACAGTAACACAAAAAACATATGCAGTCATTGAAGTAGCTTTGCCTGAGGGCAAGACACACAGAACTGGGATCTGGGGGATTCTTTTGGTAAGGGTAGAAAGGTGTTGGATTAAGGGATGGTTTAGGAGGCATAGCATGAGTGTTCATGAAACCTGGTTTAATTTCCTACCATTGTGTGACAGGGGACAATGGATTCCTTCTCCCATCTATGGCAGGCAGAGGTTAGTAACTAAAAAATACATCAGTTTGTGAAGGGTACAGGTGCTGGGGATGACAGAAAGTTATCTAGGCAAGCTGAGCAACCTGGTTTATGCATATAAGGAGTGGAAGAATCCAAGACACAGGAGGGAATGACACACAGCAAAGTGGACAATTCAACAAAATACTGTATTCATACCACATGCTGCATTGCTAGCTCTTAGTAATAGACATTTTGGCATGGTATGGACTTGCTTACACTTTCTCACAAAATATATTGGGATAATAACAGGGGATTATTTGATTTTTGCTTCTTGTTTTTTTACATTAGCAACATGAGAGCCTTTTCCTTGAGGTGTTACTGACAGAGTGGATAAGAGAGTTGCAGTGATGGTGAGACTGTAGGGATCTTGGCTTACCAGTAATCCAGAGCATAAAACATGGTGGTGTGTGCAAACCCCCTTGCCAAACTCTGTCTCCTCCGCTCAGCACCCAGGTGCTGTTTTGTGCTTACCTAAACATTAGACCTCTTTAGTTTTTGTAGGGAAACAAAAGGGGGACAAGCACTCCTGGTGCTACCTTTCCTTTTCACACTACTCCCATGGAAGAAATTTTTGTTGCTTTGATTGTATTTAAGTAACAAGAGACTTTTGGGCCAAATTTTGGAAGGCATTTGAGTAACTGACTCCAACTACAAGGAGATCAGGCTCTGAATAGCCTGTGGTGTGATCCAATAACCCAGACAGATTGTTGCCTACTAGCAGGGTCTGAATGACATGATAAAATTAAAAGCTGGAAGAATTTGTGGCTGTAGGAGTACCATGTTGCCTGGAGCACTAGATAAAGCCCTACTTTGCTACTGAAGTGTGCATTATCCTGGCTGATGCTTTGATGGAGAAATTGTGATGAAACTAATTGTGATGGGACTATATTTGTGTTGTACTGCTGTGGCTGTGTTGCCTAAGTGGCTGAAGGGTCTGGCTTTTGAATTAAGCATGCTCTGAAACAGTGTTCCAGTATGTAAATATAAATGCCAGGAATGGAGGGGTCTGCTCAATGTGAAATGTTGGGGATTAGCTGGAAAAATGTCCTGCAAGAAAGAAGGTGTTGCCATATCATGAACTAATGATGACCTGGAGTTGAATTTTAGTAGCTGGGTTGTTTGAAGCATTACAAACCAGGGGGGGCAACAGCATATAAGCAAAGAATTAATAACAAACTGGGTAATTTTCCTTTCCCTGCCTCTAAATCTTGCATGTCAATTTTCCCAGGCAGTGTTTTACACACAGATTGCAGTGGTTCAGCTTTCCAAGCCTGGTTTTTATATGTTAGGTGCCTCCCCTTCAAGAAAGTTACCTGCCAGGTGAAGACTGCTGACTTACATTTGATGTTTTCCTTGAGACCTGTGAGAGGATTGAAGAGGCAGACATCCAACACCACAGATAAGGACTCACTGCTACTTTCAGTGTTTGTATCATGAGAGGTGGAAAAAAGAAGGTTCTTTGGAGGGAAGTGGAACTATTGATTTATGCCAATAAGATAGAATTTCAGGTTTTTTGAAGTCCATTGTTAAAATCACTTTTCGTAAATGTTTAAGTGCTTGACCAAGTTCTTGCTGATTCCTTAAAAACTGCTAAATGAGAGAGATTGTTTCTGGCTCCTTTGTGACACTGATTCATTAATGTTGCTTTCACAGGTGAAATACCTGGTGATCCCTTATAAAATACATAAGAGGTGCTGAGAGAGGCCTTTTTTTTTGTAAGCAAATGCAGCATGTAGTTAATTTATGCTCTGCCTCCAGCAGAAACCATGCTTTCTATGCTTGTGTTTGCACATGGGAACTGTAGGGTTGTGCACCCCACAACTGCCTGCTGTTTCTCAACAACTGCAAGTATCTCTGCCTTGCCCTTGTTCCTGGGACAGATCTGAGGTCACACTGCTGGAATAATCCCCTTAGCTTATCTTTCTGGGTATATCATGCCCTGTTTGAAAATTCCTCCCACTTACTTCTTCTTACAATCAGATCAGTATAAATGCCTCATTCTTGCTTCAAATTCCCATCAGAATTTTAGACTGCTTATCCCTGTGACATGGTCTGCAGTCTTATTTGCCTTGCCATCTCTGCTCCCCTAGCATGCTAGTCTTGACACCTCATTAAATTATTCACCTCTGCTTTCTGTGCTTCTTCCCAATTGCTTTCTTTCAGAGGATGTGTTTTTGCATCTTCTCTTTTCCACTGATTTCCACTTTTAAAAACATGCTGTTACATAGGTAACCCAGGAGTCTTTATTGATGATTAAAAGACACTTCAGTAACTGACTGAAATAATTGCTGAATTTCCCAATGTACCTTATCTTCCTCTCTGTCTCTTCAATGTAAAATCTGAGAGGTAAGAACTTCTTCTGTTTGGGGAAATTGCAGATATTAAACGTGGGATAAAATAGAAATAACAATTCCTTAGTTTGCATGTGCAAACTAGGTATTGGTACGATAAACCACATGTGACTTTTTGCAGGTGTTCCCTTTGCCAGGGTTCTGGGCTTCTTGCCAAAGCATTTTCTCTCAACCTCACTGTTAACCAGTCCCTTGTGTTTTGCATCAGCTTCTGTCTAAATAGGCTTAGCCCTCCAGTTAATAGATATCTTTTTCTCAAGCCCTGCCCATTGCACCTGCTTTTGAAAATGTGCCCTGGAGAACCCAGTGATTCATCTGTTGTGTGCTGTTGTTGTTTGATTAAATCATTGCTTAGTTTCAGGTGGCTGCATTTGTGTGCTGGAACATTTGATTCTCCTGTTTACTGCTTTTGTACATCGTGGAAGTGTTTGTAAAGCTTGAGGGGAAGTTCAGAATGAGAGGTATAATATCAGTGTTTGAGATAACAAATGGTATAGGCCATACACTCTCTTCATTCAGTGCTTTTTCTGTTTCCACACCAGTGAGCACGATGGATGTAATGTAGTCACAGCATGTTTCCAGAAATCCTGAGATCAGTAATGTAAAATAGGTCTTTGGAATTTTAATAATGGAGAAAATGTCAGTATGCAAAGTTGGTGCAGTCTTGTTCCTCCCTTCCTCCAGTTTCACTCCTTTAGGCCAGCCTATTTATTTTCTGACCTTGCAGACACAATATATGGCAGGGGGAGGAAACCCTCAAGGACCTTGTATTGATTCCTCTCCTATTTCAGTAGGATTGACCACGCTAAAAAGTAAATACATAGAGACATGCTTTCAGATTCCACCTTAAGGATCAGCTTCTGTCTCCTGGATGCATTTGGGAAACCTGGGGACCTTCAATGCTGAAATGAGTTTTGACATTTTACAAGAGGGACAGTGGCACCCAGAAATCACTGGTGTCTTTCCAGGCTGCCGTTTTTCCCCAGCAACATTCAGGGATGGGTTGTGTGTCACTAGCAATGCTTCAGTCATAACTGTTTGTAGGCTGATGAAGTGTTGAAGAGAACATGATTCTGACCCACCCTCCTTATAGAAATGACATTATTTATTTAGCTCTTTAAATGATTGTGGTATTTTCCTCCTAAAATACATTTATACACCGTCAAGTATTTGCCTGGGCTTTCAGAGATCAGCTGTCCTGATTGGGTATCACAGATCAGTGTTATAGGTTAATACTGGGAATGCGAAATTATAAATGGGTATAAATATATCCACATTGACAGTTGACAGTTCATTGACTTTCTTGACCATTGAACATAGACAAACCTTCTTTTATTTTGTGGTCTCTTAATGTGGTTGGATATGGAGTGCAGTTTGAGACATTCATCTTATGAAAGCAGTCTGATCAGAAGCCCTTGTGATTGCTTGTTGTGGCCTGGTTCACTCCAAGTTAGAGAGTTGTCTCTCTAGTTCAGGCTACCAGCTAATAATGAAATTATTAGTTTCATATAGTCTCCTTATAAAAGTCTCCAGTCTCCTTAAGTGAAATTAAATGAGCAGTTATTCAGAGCTATCCTGAACCTGTAGAATAAGAAGTATTCTTAGTAGCATGTCATGGTCATACTGGGTCCAATACCAAGAAAATCCTTACTAATTTCTCTGTTAAGGCACTTTGTTGTTTGGGTTTCTTTTCCAACTGGTTACCAGAAGTGAAGCTTATTCTCACCCATTTTGCATCAAAAATCTCTTTTGAACAACAAGAAAAAAATCACAATTTCTGTGGGTTTTTTCATAAACTTATATTGAAACTTAGTAAGAGGACCTATCTTTTGCTATGGAGAGGAAAAATTATATAAGCCAGAGCCTGGAGACAACTGTGCCTAATTAATGATTGTAAGAATGTTTCTTTGCAACTAAAGGTGCTAAATCATCTGTGTGTGAATTTCTGTCCACTTCCAGGCTTTACAAAAATTTTTGTACTGAGGCAAAGGAAATTGCCAGAGAAGTACGTTTTCCCTTCGGTAATTAGTCTTACCCGAAGAGGGGACAAAATGGGTAATAAATATTGAGACATAATTTCAAATCTTATGAGCTTATGTTCCTCTCCTTATTCCTATCTTTTAGATCACAGCAATTTTTTGTCTTGAAATCCACAATACTGTTCAAGGAGCTTCATATTGCTGTTTGAACAGTTTGTGGCTTTGTTGCTCTCCTTCCTATTTGAAGACACTAATGATGAATCTGAAAAGGCATTTTCTTTGTTGCAGCAAGTAGTATTCTTTTTCTTCTTTAGATCTCATATGTTACTTTATGTGGAACCTTTCTAGCTTTCTTTGTGACTATGGTTACACACAGAGAAGTAATGTAATGGCTAAACAACATATCTGGATTAGTTGCAGAGCTAGAAGTTGGCCAATTGACCTAACTTGTTGCTTTTCAACATAGATTCCTCACTGCTTGTGCCTTATATAAAACCTAAACTCCTTTCTGGGATGGCACCCCTGCATGCAAGTGATGGAGGGGAGGATTAGGAGATAGTAACAATCCAGAGGTTTTGTTTAATTGATCATGTAAGCAAATAGACTTTGCCCATTGATCACATGTACAAATAGCTAGTCTTCAAATGACCTGGGCAACAGTGTGTAACCCCAAAAGATCTATGGATTCCTGGAATATTGTCCTCTCTGAGACTCCCCAGCCAAGTTAGGTTTTATGTTCCTCAGCAGGTAAAAAATGCTGCAGGTGTACATTATTTCTCTTTGGGTTTTTATGTGTTGACTGAACTCAAGCTTCTCTAAATCTCTAAATTATATGTGAGTGTAGATAAGTGAAGCTGAATGCTAGTAAAATAAGATGCTGTCAGCGGAGGGCACATGCGAAAGCAATTGTATCTGCCCTCCTCAGCAGACTTTCTCAGAAATAAAGGAGAGTAAAGGATTCTACTGTTGGCAATGAATTGTTCTCCATGTGCCAAACCTCTGAATCAGAAATCTCCAAATGAAGTTAAGGACAAATTACACTCTTAACAGGAAGATTTCTTGAGTTATGTAAAATGGGAAAACACAATGATGAAACCAAAACAGCAAGTAAATATTTATTTAGTATACATTTCAATTGCCTTGTCCAAAAAAATATATCCCTCCAAAAGTCAGCTGAGTTTGTCAGCTTTGCAAAATGATGAATAAACGCCCTGTTCTTTATTATTGCTTAAGTCATTCCTGTTTATGCCAGTATTTCAAGGATTATGTTTTGATTGTTCTGAAGAGATGAAAACACTTTCTTGCTGATGAATAAACACTGCCGCTTTTAAATATTTGTATGCAAAATGTCTTTAAAGCCATTATGAAATGCTTTCCAAAAGCACTAAGAAGCTGTTTCCCAAAAAGACAGTTTTTCTCTACATTTTCTTTCATGCTAAACAGTCCAAATGAAAAGCCTTTCAGAGTTAACTAGTTAAAGCAATACCAGTGTTTTAGTGTAATGAATAACTTTTTATAGAGGACAATTGCACACAGTTCAATATGCTAGTATTTCTATTTCTGTGCCCCACCAATGCCGGGATTCTAGGGTAGAATTTCTTTCTTTGAGAAAGCTGAGGCGATCAAAACCCTGATTAACCTCTGATATTCACGTGGTGCTCTTGATCTTGAGGGCCGAAGCAGTAACAAAGAGTTAATGGCAGCCATATGCTCAGGGTATTGTGGGTACTGTTGACCCAAATGTGAACTCCGCAAGCGAGTGCTGCTAACTCCTGTTTGTTTCAGGTTTGGTGTGGAGATTACTGATTAAGAGTTTGAGCTGCTACTTGACAGAATCCCCCTTGATGAAGATGGAAATGTCAGATACCCCCAGTTCATGCTCAGGTTTGATTCCTGGTATGCAGTGTATGCATTTTATTTCTCATTTGTGAGTAGAATTATTTTTAATCTAAAAGGTTCACATAACATTTCCAGACTGAATCTCATTTCTTAACTGTGCTCGTTTATGACATATTTCTTGCATGGAGTGCATGATTACATTTGAAATTAGCTGATGTTGTGGGTGTCTGCTGTTTGTAATTTAGTTGCTCTTTACATGCTACTTACATATTTTAGAATAAAGACTTCAAAGATATATAATAAACCCTTGTGCTTTCTGCAGACTGGGAAGTGTGCCGGACTTCTAAATAAAAGCTAATTATTTCCAGTAAATGGTAATATATGTACTCAGTATATCTTTGAGGACTTGAAGCATTTACAGACCCTATATATAGTCTGAACTTCTTCTGAGAGGGTGATAATGGTTCACAGAAGCTTTACTCACCCTCCAAGGCATAGCTGTGTATTTGTTTAATTAAAAGAAAAAAGCACTGGGTTAGATAAAGATATTCTATTATTTTCTAAAAATAAAAACTCAATCCCCAAAACTGTCATGCCAGTAGCAGGGCAGAAGCCAGTGTCATTTCTGAGATGAATGAAAGACTTGTGGAGTCTGGGAATGGAGAAAGTTATTCAACACATGAAATCCAGAGAAGTAAATCCCAGCACTTTCCCACACACTTGCATGTGCACATAAGAGTTGGACTGCTCAATTATTTATTTTCAGTTATTTAGCAGATAAGGGTATATCTAGTTTGCATATACACAAGAAGGGTAGGAAGCAGCCTGAGTTCACTGTACAGAAAACACATGGGGTACCTTCCTGCACTTCAGGTAGCAAACCAACTAAGTGCTGCAGAGCTGATGAGACTGTTTCTTCCTTCCAGTTTCATTCATTGATCTTCCACTCCTTTTCCTTGGTCCTTGTCTTCCTGCTTCAGGAAGCTTTGGGGATTAATTAATCTGTCCACACGTTTGCACACAAGGCAGTTGGATATGACACTGGGTTAATGAGATGTATGCAACCTTGTGAATGGTATCTCCAAGGCAATCTTCAAACATATCCCAAATAACCTTTGAATGCATTTGGGTGGGCTCTTGTTCCTCACCTACTTCTATGCCAAGGCCTCCACTCCATTTCTTTTATAGCCCTCTGACTGGGTTGCAGTTATCATAGATTCAGCTGTGCATGAATTTCTGTGGCATGTCTTAGCTCCAGGAGTATTCTCTGATTGTCCTGTCGTAAGGGTGTAAAGAGAAGAGACAGAGGAAAAAGGCCATCTAGCAAAGCTCACCAACCTTTTAGAAAAAAAAAAACCACAGAGTTGCACAACTCTGACTGGACCCTACCTCCTTCCTCTTGCTGTGCACTCAGCTGTGCTCTGTCTTAATTGCAGGACAAAGAGATTAAGCTATTAGATTAGAAACTCAGAATAAGGGAAGAGAGGGGTTTAGGAGCTAAAGTTGCAGCCTAGCTTTTGTCACAATAAAAATAATAGAACCTGATCATTCAGTGGTGAAATCATTTCTCTGCAACCCTTTACTTTTAGCTGAAGTCAGCCTTCAGAATTCACTAAATATTGCCATTTCAAAGGCTATTATCAAGCTTACACCTGTTGTATAGAAGTAATTAATGTTTATACAGGAATCTTTTGACCTTCAGTGGCATAGTTCTGTACTTGAATGTGATAAAAAAAATTATATAGCACTATATATATCAACTATTTTTTCCCAGGTTGAGTTGGAGAGAGTCCATAGGCCTCATAGCATAGCTTAGGTAATAGTCCTTTGTTTGCCTCATCATGAGAACCAGAGGCCAGATGCTTCTCTCAGATTACTTGTATATTAATATGGGGTAATTTTGTTTACTCTAGTGCAAAACTAGAATGTAACTGTACTAGAACGCAATGTAGGACTGAGATACAATTTTCACTTTCATCAGCCACTCCCCCGTCTTCCCTCCCATAAAACCAAATCTTGCTTGCAGGCATTGTCCCAGAATACCAGCTGTGTGGAATGGGTTGGGCCCAGCCAGCAGCCAAACCCTCACCCACTCACTTACTCAGTGGGATGCCAGGAGAAAGTAGGAGGAATAGGAAAGAGAAAATTGTGGGCTGAACAAGCTTGGCTTGGGGAAAAATAATGTAATTAATTGCCTATATATATATGTATAAACGTACTAATTTAGGAAGAAAATGACAAACGTTAAGATACATAGGGAAAAGAATGCTCTCCCCCAGCTTTCCTGGGTTCAACTTCACTCCTTCACTCCAGACTCCTCTCTGTGCTACCAACACCAGTTACACTTAGTCCCTTCAGCAAGGAAGCCTCTGGAGGGGAGGGGTTCATGCTTGGGATGTAATGTTTTCTCTCTGCTCTCCCTTCCATCTTGCTGTTTTCTTCTATTCTGTCATGGGCCTTCCATGGGCTGCTGTGTGGAGGGGGTCTGTTCTGGAAGGCAGCAGGGGAGGAGTTTGTCTGCAGTAGCTGAGTTAATTTATGTCCTCTGTTGCTTAATGGGCTTAGAGGACCAGAAACAGCCACTACACACTCCTGCAGTGGGCTATCCTTGTGAGTGTGCCTGCCTACACATGGAGAGAGGGCTCCTTCTCTATTGACTTTTGGCATCTAGTTTGCCTGGGGAAAAATCAAGAAACCTCCCCTGGGACAAGTTAAGGCCACATCTAAATCACAGAGTGTGCATGAGTTTCAGCATGCCCTGGAGTCACAGCTCCAGCTTCTCCATATCAAGGATGAGTCTGGAATATGTTGTGGTTCCCTTCTGGTCTTCCTGCTGACAGCACAGTGGCCAGAAAGGAGATGTATTGACAGACCTGTTGACAAATGATGTAATCCCAGTACACAGCCAGGCCAGGAGTGTGGACCTGCTCCTAAGTGTCACAGTTTAGACAGAATTTCAGAGTGTTTGTACCTTTCCTCAACCACTCTCACCCATTTTCTTTTAGGAAAGGAAAAATCTTGCTTCTTCATTTCTTTTCATACCTGTTCATCTTTAAAAAAAGTCTAGAGAAAAGGAAGTTAAAAGAAGCATTTAAGAAAATCTATGATCTGTCACTAGAATGGTAATGAAGAGGCTTTATTTACTGAGTTAACATTTTAATTGGGAATTCATTGAGCTATAAATTAAATGTATTCTGTGTCTTCAAATATGATGTTACTCTTTGGTTACAAAGGAGTCTAAAGCAGGTCTAAACCTGGCTGAAAATGGCTCTTGTTGGCTTGCGATGGTTTCCTCTTTTCCACCATCATCTGTTGCCCTCATCCCTCACTCATTATCCGTCAAGGTAGGACTGAGACAGATCATAAAAGTACTGGAGACTCAGCATCATGTGTTCATTCCCAGTCTAGGGGAATAGATACTAATCAGGGGATAACATAACATCCTGGTTTCAGCTGGGATGATGATTTGTATCCTAGTAGCTGGTTTGGTGCTGTGTTTTGGATTCAGTATGAGAATGATGTTGATAACACCCTGATGTTTGGTTGTTGCTAAGCAGTACTTACCCAAGTCAAGGACTTTTCAGTGTCCCAGGCTCTGCCAGCCAGGAAGTGCACAAGAAGCTCTGAGGGAGCATGGCCAGGACAGCTGACCTGAACTGGCCAAAGGGATATTCCATACCATGGAATGTCATGCTCAGGGCAACTGGGGGATGTTGGCCGGGAGCTCCTGATGGCTGGTCGGGGACAGGCTGGGCATTGGTCAGTGGGTGGGGAGCAATTGTACTGTGCACCTCTTGTCTTTCTTGGAATTTATTCCTCTCCCTTTCCCTCTCTTTTTGTTGTCTCCCTTTTCACTGCAATTATTCGTTGCAATTTATTGTTGTTGTTATCAGATTTGTTTTATTTTATTTCAGTTATTAAACTGTTCTTATCTCAATTCATAGGTTTCACTTTTTTGTTCTGATTCTTCTACCCCTCCTACTGAGGTGTGTGTGGGTGTGTGACCGAGTAGCTGTGTGGTACATAATTGCTGGCTGGGCTAAAACCAGGATGCTTAAAGAATTGCATTGGCTGGAAGCAGAAGATCGTTTGTGAGCCTGAGGGAATATAATGTTAGGATAACATCCACCATAAACCATACAGAGGTTTAGTGTAACAGGAATGGTAAAATCTAATTTGTTATTGTATAATGGCATTTCATACTAGCAAGGATGTCAAGTGGACTAATAAAGAAAAAAGTTATTAAGAATTTGCCATAGGGATATTAACCATGAGTGAGACAAAGTTTCTAAGAAAAGGTAGCATTCTGTACATTATTTTTGAAACAATAGAACAGACTTATGTACTCAGAGCTGTTCTGTTATCTCCAGTTGTATCAGCTGACCTAATGAGAGATGTCCACAGACCATATAATGGTTACCCTCATGCTGAAATATGTGTGCATCTGATATTAATCATGGGTGCTTTAGACTTTAATTAGCCATGTTATAGTGGCATATAGTGGCATTTATTGCTCATAGACTCCAAAAGGAGGAAGCTACCCAGAAAGTGTAGTACATCAATACATCCCTTCCTCAGTAGCTCGGCTCCTACTGCACAATCTGCAAATTGCTGACTATTGTGGTAATAGGCTGTTTGCACTAAATAGAAAGAAGATGTTATGGCAGAATTAAAGCACTGGTTACAATGTTTCTGCCTGCCTCGCAGTATATTCATAGAAGGAAAAGTTTAGACCAGTTCCGTTTTCTTGATCTAGTTTTAATGATGGTACTTTTCATCCCTTGCATCTTACTGTGGAACTTTTTTGTCACTCTTGCCTTGTGAGTGGCACAACTGGAACTGACTCCTTCAGTATTTGAAAGAATATTATGCTGTGTTCATTTGTTGTACAGTACATGTAGGAATAAATTATATATGCCAATTACATAGGATGGGGTTTCAGAAGTGTTCAATATATACCCTGATGTCAGTGAAAATCTGTCATTAAACCGTCTCCCAAACTTCATCTTTTTAGATTAAGCACTACATGAGAAATGTTTTTGAAAATCCTAAGTAACTTGCCTTGGCAAATTTATTTATTGCTATGCTATAAGAAGAAGAAATTAAAGTGCTAAAATACTGTGTGAGCTATTGTCCCAGCTGACAGTTTCATTACAGAGCACTGACACCAAGTCTCTTGGGTGAAAAGTGACAGCCATGTGACTCTGCAGAACAGTTGTTTTGCCTTGCACACAATATTTTTACAAGCTATATGTTTTTGATGATGTTGATTGGGAAGTATAGTGTCACCTACAGACAAGTGAGCTGGGCATATTTCAAGCTTAAAAAGGTGTAATAGTCTGTACTGCAGAGCAAATACATATTAGCTACACCCATATAGTTTGCTGTATCATTTATAGAGTTACACTGATAGCTACAACCTGGGCTTGATTTCGGAGACAGTTTGTGACTACAGACAGGAGTGACTGGCATGAAAGATGAATGTCACCTTTCAGTGCTGCTAAGACAAGCCAAGCCAAGAGGTCAGCTACAAGTTAAAACATCTTTCTAAACTCCTATGTCCCCCTATGTGCCCTTCAATCTCACACCCTTTAAAAATAACCTTCTTTTCCCTGTTGTCTCCTCAAATTTAAACTGTATGTAGGAGGTGAGAGTTCTGGTCTTCTGAGAATGCCAGTCATTCTCTCACACACAGAATTTTAATTCCTGACCAGCTGCCAGACATTGCCCCTAACACAGTGCCCAGTGAGTTGCTATGCCCTTCTGTACGCCTTGCCGGGTGTGTAGATCAGCCAGCCTCAATACAGCCTCATTTTGGTTTTTAATTTTTTAGCTTTAGGGCCCTTTATTCGCAATAATTGGCTGCCAACAGACTTGGAAAATAAATAATATAGTCACGATGTTAAATGGGAAACAAAAGCTGGAGAAGGAAAAGGAAGATTTAAAGAACTACTTTTCCAGATGTGATTTCAATCCTGTGGAGCTTCAATAGACCAGAAAAGGTCTGACAGAAAGCCAGATAGCAAGGAGGCTCTTCTACTCACAGGAGAGACTAACTAGAAGGAACAGGAGAAAAAGATGACAGGTGATGTGAAGAACAGAGAAGTAGGTAGGAAGACTAGCTCAGAGCAGTGCAGTGTTACTGTCCAAGAGTTTTTGTTAGACCCTTAAAGCTGAGACATTTGGGGGTGAACCTGATACACCTGCAGGTCTTTGAGCAGCAGCTCACTCACCAGTTAGTAGTTCAGGCATGCTTTGTCCGGGTCCATCCCTAGATGGCACAAAGCTTTTCTTTAGTGTGAGAAGTACAGTCAACCCATTTCTGTTTGCGTGGGCTATATTTGTCGGGAGATGGAAATGTGTCCCTTAGGGAAGGTTCTAAATATACCACATGGGGTCTGATGGCCAATCTCCTACACACATCAGAAAGCTATGCGTATCCTGGTGGGATATCAGATCTTGCAGTCTTGCTGCTCTCCAGTTAAGTAACTGTACTGCAGAACTGTAGAGGGAAGAGCAGCTGTAGAGATCTGAGATGCTCTGTCAGTGAAGAACTGAAGGACAGGAGACCATAAATAATAAGATTCACCAATGTATGCCAGTGTATTCTATTTTTCTTTTTGTGTTCTTTTCTGTCTCTGGCTCATCATGTCCATGGGAAGTTTGTCTTTCCTTTTCCTGTATTAGCTTTTCTGCTGCTTACATTTACCTGCTTTTATTTCCTTATTTTCCGTGCCTATACTCTTTCTTTTCTGTAAACGGTCTTTTCACTGGCCTGTATACAAACTCTCTTCTAGTAAATGGTACACACTCCACCTTTTCCCACTCTGGTCTTGTTTCCCCATCATCAGATTTTAGTTTGTATCATGGTGTCAGTCCCACCCTTTCTCTCAGGGATCTCATGCCTCTTGACATCTCTCCTGAAGACTCTCTGCTCCCTCTCTGAAATCCATGCCAGTTTTCCACTCTTTTCTCTGTTTCTGCTTCTCTTCCCTCACTGTTTCTTCCTCTGCCTTAAATGCATCTACCTCCACCATTGATACAGGCTGCTGTTCTGCCCTGCAGTGAATTCTGGCATTGTCCTATCTTCATTTGCAAGCAATACAATTAAAGGTGAGGTGGCTATAAAATTTTCCCTTTCTCTTCCCTGCTGACTCTTCTCTGAAGACCACAGGTGTAAAGGAAGGCAGGTGTAAAGGTTGTCTTTGCTTGTGAATTTCCCTATGTGCCTCAGCTTCCTGAAGCAGACTCAGTTGCAAGTGTTTTTTCAGTAGAGGACATAACTTGGCAGAGGAGATAAGTGAAGCACAGACCAATGACCAGGTATAGGGAATAACAGACCATGTTTTTAAAGGCTGTGTTTTTTAGAGGACAGTGAGTGCAAGTGGAATAATGTGACGGAATATGCAGATAACGTTGTGAAGATGGGGATAAATGGAACTAA